>NC_056733.1:1497828973-1498185223 GCF_019279795.1 Protopterus annectens | reverse complement strand
CACCAGGGAGTGCCTGATTAAGACTTCATATGACAGTCCCCAGTATAAAGCATACTTGGCAGTCTTGTCAGAGTGGTGTCAGATGCCAGTAGCATACCTTGCTCAAGTGAACAGTGCAGGCACGACTACAGTGACCTGCATAACCAAAATCCTGACCTTCTTAGCTACTGAGAAGAGATCAAAGCAAGAAGACCTGAAATGTAACAATCTGCCTAGTAAACCCAGAGATTGCTCTTCTTCATAGTTGCATAGTAAGTGTATGTGATGTAAACAAACAACTTAATGGGATTTAATTCTTATAGCTATGGAAGCCATACAGAATAGCCTTCTGCACTGGAGACTGGAAAGACTTCCTAGGTACATGGGTGCATACTACTTCCATTTTCTTTTGTAATTACAACTGCCTTATGAATGCATATTACTGCATTAGCTATATGCCAGCAGCATCCATGTGCATCACCCTGGACAAGTAAGGCAACCTATGTTAAGATGTAAATGCTAGTCATAGTGCACACTGAGTGTGCTTCAAATTAGGAGTAATAGACTCATTCAGGTTATCTTTGTGTGATATTTGTAGTTCAATTTCTGTATACCTGTTCATGTAGACAACAGGATAGGCATAAAATGACAGGTGGCCATTATGTTGTTCCTGCACTGTATAGGCAGATCAATATTCCTTCCGATATGTTTTGTACTTACAGCTACAAAAGTCAGTACTGCTACCTGTCCCCACTTCATTAAGACAGACTATTCCTATCATAGCAGTTAGACTGTGCCTTTTATACAACTGTACTGATATTGTTGTAGGAATTCATTGTGTTTCATATATTAATAACATTTATGTTAAACTGTGTTCTCTCTCTCTCTCTCCCCTAATAGGAGGTACCAGGCAAACAGCCCTACAGTCTTAGTCTAGGCATTCTTGCCCCAATTTTCCCCATTTATCTATGTCCACAGACTGTCCATAAGGGACACAGGTGTCAAGCCAGGAGTGAATTTGTGATTTCCCATCCGTTGGTCAAAACTACCTTTGAATAGGCTTAGGAAGAGCTCCGTTTTAAACGAGCGGGGAGTCTGTTCCAGAGAAGGGATAATCTCTGAGAAGCATACCTGTCCCTCCAAGTTTTATTTTTATCACAAACAAGGTTTAATCTTTAGAGTGGGTAATTCTAGTGTTTTGATTTGCAAATCTGTAGCAGATCCAACACGGTTGAATTGGAGAATTCCTTGTAGGTTAGGCATAGATCACCCCTCAGCAGTCTGTAGGAGACAACAGAGAGACAGGGCTTGGAAGCATTCTGCACAGGACATGTTATTTACACCATGTACTAAAGTGAGGAACCTTTGTGACTACTCCCGCTTTAACAAATGCCTGGTCAGGTACAGGCCAAAGGGTGCATCGTACTCACTCACTGGTCTAATCAGGGCTGGGTATAATGAGACTATGATCTCTCTAGACCTGCATACCATGCTCTTACTTATAAGTTGTGCCACATAACAAGGACTTTATCACCTCCATGGACACACAGTGATCAAAGCTCAGGTTAGGTTACTGATAACAGTCATGCACAACTCAGGTTAACACGCCCCCTAAGAGAAGACCCAGTGCTATCAATGTTGCAGATTTTAGGGGTAGCCCTTCTTTCCTTTGTTGTAATCCCTTCTTTTGTACTTATTTTCCAGGTGTTAATTTTATTTCTCTCCACTCCTTTTCCCACTTTGTTCAGCAGTTGCCACAGCTATGCCAAGGCACCCCTACTTTCTACAGTCCACCAGCAGGCCCAGTCTACCCCTGCATTATCCTGGGCTGCCTCTTTATGGTTGCAGCTGGGGATAGCATGCTAGCCACCTCCCCCACCCCTAGTGGTGCTTCACTGCCTGGGAGTGCCATTGTTTCCACTGGTGGCATGGCCAGAGGGTAGTATTTTTTCATATGCTGGCAATTAGTGGATGAGATGGGTGATAACCAACAATTGAATGTCTGCATCAGCTGCAGAGTAAAGCTCTTTCTGTGGCTGGTAGAGCAGAATCACTATCTATCCCTGCCATCACCACCGTAAACTGGACCCAACAGGGAGAATAGTTAGGGTGGGTATTGACCCCTCTTGTGTCAATACTCTCACCTGCTGTCCAGTTTGCCCCATCACCAGTCAACTTTGTTTCTCTCTCAATCCACTTTCTTCCCTCACCTTTAGTGTGCCAGAAACTCCTCAATTAGTCTGTCTATGCTTGCGCTGTTGCCCTTGTTACAGAACTATAGCCTCTTACCATACCTTCAACTTCTTTACATCCTAGCCCAGCTTCATTCTAAAATAAAAAAAAAAATGGCACCGTTCCTCCCCCACATCCAATCTTATCTGCCCTATTTCCTTGTGCATTCACCTTTGCTTGCTGCCCTTTCACCCCTCCCACTTCCTCTACTTCTATTTCTGCCCCTTTTCATAGTCAAAAACAGATTTAATCACTGTAGTTGTCCCTTTAAAATAGTGTGTTTGTTTTTCCCTGTCTTCTCACATCTTATAGGTTCATACTAAGCTATCTGCCCTAGGGCATTTATAAGCCTAGCCAGAATGTCTTTGGCTTTCGCCACCCATTTTAAATTTATTTTGCTATGCCCTTTTTCGAGGTTAGTATACTGTGCCTAACAGTGACACAGAAGTGATACCCGGGGTAAACCTACGATCTCCCATCCACTCATCAAGATTCCTCTTGAAGAGAGTCAATGAGGGACTCTGCCTAACCTGGACTGGGATTTTATTCCAGAGTGAAGGGAGCCTCTGGGTTATGAATCTGTCCCTCCAGCATGTCCTATTTATTTCAGTGCTGAGGTTCAAGTCTCGCTGTAGCTCGATGGGATTTGGATTTTCTGAGGTGCAGCATGTCCATTAATTCCGGGTTGGACATGGCTTTATACGTCAGGCACAGATCGCCTCTGAACAGGCGGTATGCCACTGAGTAGAGATGGAGTTTCTTTAACCAGGCAGCATATGGCATCTGTTTGAGCCCTTTGATCCTCTTGGTGAGGTACTTTTGGGGTCTTTCCAGTTGCTGCAGGTGTCTGGTAAGGTACATCCCAAAAGGTGCATTGTACTCAATTATGGGCCTGATGAGGGATGAGTAAAGAGGCACGATGACCTCCCCTGATCTAGATGTGAATCCCTTCATGATTAGGTGGGCTATATAAAATGTTTTTCTAACCACTTTGGCCACGTGGTTGTCAAATGAGAGATTGCTATCAACTTGGGTCCCCAGGTCCCTAATTACTTCTTCTGTACTTAATGGATTATCACCTATGTGGTAATTTGTGGGCACTTGTTTTTGCCAAAGGGGATGACTATACACTTTTTGGCATTTAGCTTGAGGCCATGGCTCTGGTACCAGTTGTCTGTTTCTATGAGGCCCTTTTGGAGGATGCTTGTGTCGGCTGGAGAGTCGATTATGGCGCCCTGTTTGCAGTCATCTGCAAACTTGGTCAGCCACAGTCCTTCCGTGTTGGCCTGTACCTCAGAGAAATATATACCGAACAAGAGAGGTCCCAGGACTGAGCCTTGTGGGACACCACTTGTAACTGGTTTGGAGTCTGACATGGCTCCAGCAATTCTAACCATGTGGGTTCTGTCCTTGAGCCAGTTTGCAATCCATCTAGTGACATAGGGGTTTATATTTAAGCTGGTGAGCTTATCTATAATGCCCGAGTGGGGTATTGTATCGAAGACTTTTGCAAGGTCCAGGTAGGCTGTGTGGACCACCTTCCCCTCGTCAATGGCCTTGGTGACGGTTTCAAAGAAATCAACCAGGTTTAAGAGGCAGGATCTGCACTTAACAAAGCCGAACTGGGTAGGATCCAGTGTTTGTAGGTCCCCAATATCTTTATTTATGAGGTCCATGATGATCCTTTCCATAGCTTTGCAGACCAAGCTAGTCAGGCTTATGGGGCGATAGTTTCCAGGATCCATTGAGACACCACCATTATGGAGAGGGACCACTGTTGCTGTACGCCACTCTTTGGGCACATATCCTGTAGTAAGGCTGAGATTGAACAGTAGTTTTATGTTTGGGTTTAGCTCTTCTTGGAGTTCATGTAGGACGCAGCCCGGGACACCGTCTGGTCCCATTGATGCTGTGTTTTTTGCTTTGGAGAGGGCGGCTCTTACCTGAGCATCTGAGATGTCAGGGGGGCAGCACTCTGCTGGGATAGATATTTGCCCTTTTGGTGGGGAGGGGGGGGGGGGAGTTTGCACTGAACCTGTCAGCTAGGATGTTGGCAATGTCTGTGGGTTCTGTGTATTTTTTGTCATTTTGGACTAATTCTGAGCATATCTGGGAATTACCACCCAGGTTCCTAACATAACTAAAGAAAGCCTTGTGATTATCCTTAGTGTCCTGTGCAATTTTTCTCACGAAGCTGGCCTTAGATAATTTTATGTGTGCCCGTAGTTTTTTGCTAATACTGATCAGTGATGCCTTCCCTTTTTGGGATTTTGCTCTATCATTTAGTAGCTTCCTCCTTCTATTGTATAGTTTGTTTATGGCTGGGGTCCACCAGACAGGACGACTGCCTTTGGAGGATTGGGTCTTGGTTTTATTTGGGATTGCATGATCCATGCATTCCTGAAGGTGTTCATAGAATGCGTTTATAAAGGATTCTGCGGTCTGGGCCGTATTTTCCACAGGCCCGGGGGCTTTGAAGGATTCCACCTCAGTTTTGAGGAGTGTGAAATTTGCTTTAGAGAAGTTTTTCACTGTGGTTTTCTGGGCATGGGGTGGGGTCGGGATGTGAATATCCAGTGAGATTAGTTTATGGTCTGATCTTACCAGTGAGGGATACACTTCTGGTCTGGAGCATAGAGTCCCCATGTTGGTGATGATCAGGTCCAGTATGTTTTCCCCTCTTGTGGGAGTGGTAACAAGTTGTTCCATAGCATTTGAGTTTATAAATTCTAGGTACCTTTGGGCTAGGCTGTTGGAGCTAGAGTAATGCTCCCAGTCTATGTTTGGGTAGTTGAAGTCACCCAATATAATGGTGTTTGGAGAGACCTTCATATTTCCCAGTGTTCTCAGGAAGGCCGAGTGGGGTTCCTGGGTTTGGGAGGGTGGTCTGTAGCAGGCTATAAACTGGAAGGTAGTTTTACCCACTGTTAGTTGCACATGGATAGTCTTTGATGCTTCGTGCTTTGCCACCAATCTGGAGGTGTGGGTATCTTTGATGAATATCAATACTCCCCCTCCTTTTGTGGTTCGGTCTAAGTTTTGGGGCCGAAAAGCATGGTATGAGGTATAACCTGGTAGTGCTGGGGTGCTCTCGGGAGCCCTGAACCAGGTTTCTGTTACTGCACAGATATCAATGTTCTCCATGCTAAGGAGAGTTTTGAGTGCGTGCATCTTGAGGTTTAGACTTCTGGCGTTGAGTAGCATTACTCTTAGTTTCTTATCCCTTGTGATACCTATGGAGGTGGGTTTGTCTTTTGAGCCTTGCCTAAAAAGGCACTATGGGGGTAGCAAGAGCCTTTGCCAATATCCGAAAGCCCAGGGGTGACAGGTGCAAGCCGTCCCTAGCGAAGCATCGTGGCTTGTCGAGCATATCATCCCAAGCTGACAGGCATTGGATCCCCTTTGAATGACACCAGTACTTAAGCCAATTGTTGAAATTGATCATCTTGTCTTCATATTGTGGCATCATTCTTGGTGAGGGTAAGATGCTACTCAAGGTCAGGGTCATACTGGCCTGGGCTACATGCTCAGAGAGCTCCTTTATGTCTCTTTTCATGTAGTCCAGGAGGTACGTCTCGGGTCATTCACACCAGCATGGACAATGACTGAGTCATATTTGTACTTGCCTTGGAGTGAAATGAGTGCTTGTGTTATGTGGCGGATCTGCTCACCGTGACCCTCTCCTTGTTCAGCCTGGTGAGCGGGACGTCAGTGTGCCTGACGATAGAGTCACCTATTACAAGTGTATCAGGTGTGTTGTTTAGTCTTAAGGGCTGTGACTGTTTGGCACAATGGCTTTGTGAGATATGTGTTGCACGTGTTTTGTTTTGTAAGCAGCGGCTGCTTGGGTGTCTGCTTTGGAGGTCTCTGCTGCTTCGCAGATCTTTATTTAGAGCCTCCGAGTATGTTTTTGTGTGATTATGTGTTTGGTTTGCTGTCGGTAGGTCTATGTGAGACTGGAATTGTAGTGAGTGTGGTTTCCTTCTCCTCCTGACTGGTTATGCCAGTACTGAGTTGAGAGAGCTTAGCCTCCAGTTTGGCTATATGGTTGCATCTCTCACATGTGTTGGAATTTGTTGGGAGGAGGAGAGGGTTGTCTGTGTACATGAGGCAGTTGTAACATTGCCTCAAGATTCCCAGATTCACCAGCTGGACCGGAGAGGAGATTGACAACTGACCTTTGGACATGCTAGAATAATATTGGGAATTCCTTAATAATTGAAAACCAGGGCCACTGGGGAGTGAGGGTGTAGTGCTTTTAATTTTTAGTGCTGACTTATATAATTGTTTTAGTGAGCAAGTGCCAGGTAACTTAAGTGCAATGTGCTACAGGTAACTTAAATGCAAAAACGACAAACAGTCACATAATGGAGTACGAGCTTCTACTCTGTCAAATTTCCTCATCACAATACAAGCTGTGGCTGATATGCTACAAACAGGACGTCCTAAGTGGATTTACCAATTAGTTGCACATTTTCACCTTCTCAAGCAGAAATGAGCCTTGGACAACAATGCACTATTAGCTGTACTTGTGGGAGGCAATCTGTGATCATGCTAGGCATGTTTCTGAATCTCAGAAAAAAATCTGCAGAAGACAATACACACATGCACATTACATTATACTTATTTATATTTTACACACACAGACCTTTCCACTACATTTAATGCAGTCATCAAGTCATTATTAATCTAAAATAACTCAGTGTGTCATGAAAAACAGGCATGTTGTGGCCTTTACTATTCTTTTATCATCTAAATAATCTAGTCATGGTAGTGTTTTACATATCTGCACCAACTGTGCAAGAGCCCTTCACCATAAAAGCACTCCTTTTATAGTGATGCCAAGTCAAATAAGCCCTTGTAAAAGTATTCCCAGAATACTGCAGTAGCTAGTGGTGATGCACTGCAGCCAATCACACACCTGCAATGACAAATGGTGCATATCATTCTACAGCCACTCCTGATCTCTTGCATTTTTGCTTTCCTTCTTAAAGATGCATAAAATGGTTAGCTTTTAGAAAACAAGCAGCGTGAGAATTTCAGGTTCGCAGTCCTGTGGATGGACACGAGCGATACATCAGATAACTAGCTACTGCATTACAGACATCTGGTGTCTGTCTATCTCAAAGTCTCTACTAACAATGGAGAGAGGGCAACCTAGAAGGATTAGCAGTAATAAAATAAGAAAAAAAAATTTGGGGTGAGGGGATAAATTACATTAGAGATATGGCAGCTCATATTTAAAGAATGCAGCAGGCAGCTCTCTAAAACAAAATATCAAACTATGCTGTTTATGCTTCTGCTACATACAGAAATGTTTTCAAAGACTTCAATGGCAACAGTGTATTTTCCATAACTTTGCAACTCCTATGTTGTGGCACTCAACATTTCTGCATCTTTTAATGGCAATATCATAATGTAGTACACCCCCAATGCACAGTAACAAGGCCCACCCAAACCCAGCTCTCCACCCAACACCATGTGACGTGTACAAATAGTGAATGAATATTCATGGTAATATCTTCAACGGTCTTATGATTATTAAATACGATAACTACTGGCACCTCTGTTTTAGTAACCTGCATATTTTGTTTTGATTTTAGTACTAAGATTTTTTTTTTTCCCTAAATGAATGTCTTGGTTAAACCAGACTGGCAAATTGTCACTCTTCTGTTTAAATCTCCAAACTTATTTTAATTCTCAGTGTTTTAGTTTCTGTGAAGAAGCCTTCATTGTGATATTACAGATGACTCAACCATCATCTGCTCAGCCCAGTCCCTACCCAAACTGCAAAAAGTCACACAGGAAGCCTTTTCCTCTGTTGAAACTTGGTTATCCGGTGCCCAATTAATACTCAACTCAAACAAAACTAAACTACTCATCTTCCAACCCACCAAACATACTCAAAACAACTCTCACTTTAACATCACAGAAAAATACACCACTATATACCCAACTGAACACACCAAATTGCTAGGAGTGGAAATAGACAATAAACTAAAATTTGACATTCACATATCCATGACCATAAAAAAAGTCCACAAAAAACTAGGAGCACTATACAGAAATAAGCAACTTCTCACCAAAGCAGCAAAAATTTCAATAGCAAATTCCCACCTTATCTCCACCCTACTTTATGCCTCTCCAATGTATACCAACCTAAGGCAATGCAATCTAAACAAGCTAGAGACCTGCTACAACAAAATCGCCAAATTCACCACAGGAGCATCCTACCGTAGTCACCACTGTCTCTCACTTGCTGAACTGGCCTAGCTTGAACTCCCTTCACCTCCTTCAATGGTATCAACTCTCACTCGCCCACAAATTAGTAAACCATCCACTAAATGTCCCATCCCTCCAGAATCTACTCCAACCCTATCGCACCACCAGACCGTCAAGATCCAGCAAGAAAAATCACTTGCAGATCACTAAAGCCAATAACTCTGCTGGTGAAGCACTATTCTCTTGCACCATGGCCAAATTATGGAACTCCCTCCCACCCACAATTACCTCCATACCATCATGCACCCACTTCAAAACTTTACTAAAAGCGCACCTAAAAACATGCTGGCTATGCCCTTGCAACTCCCACTCTAATATCACTCACCCCATCCAACCACTACCTTTCTTTCCACTCCACTAACTACCTTGATTACAGCAAGCTCAGATGCTCATAAGCCAGTACTTATTACACAGCAGGAACTTCTTGTAACTTTTAGTTATGTACTTACCATAACTTTAGATGTTTGGGATCCATCTCGCCTACATTCTGTACTGATGGGTTCGGAGCCGATCCTCGGCTCACTCGCACGCTATACTATAGAGCGAAGTTTCTAATTGGCTGAGCTATTCTATATCCCAGGATGCACCACCACCACTTCCCCAGATCTTGTTTGTCCGCACACATGCACACAGTCATAGACAGCTGAAATAACATTGCCAGGTGTTTCAAGATGAAACGGCTAAACTGAACCGTCGTCTCTTCTGATCTCCAAGGCAGGGGAAGGAGGAGGGTTAGAATGTAGCGAGATGGATCCCAAACATCTAAAGTTATGGTAAGTACATAACTAAAAGATGTTATGTGATCCTATCTCGCCTACATTCTGTACTGATGGGACAGCATCCCTAGCACCTGATTCCTGGGTGGCTCACTGGAAAACACTCCTGAGAACTGTGGAATCGAAGGAAGCTCGCCCCCGAGATGCCACATCCAATTTGTAATGAGAAATAAAGGTGTGAGGAGAAGACCGGGTAGCCGCAGCACAAATGTCACTAATGGCAAGCTTGGAATGAAAGGCTGTCGAAGTGGCCATAGCCCTTGTAGAATGAGCTTTCACAGAGGTTGTAAGCTCTCTATTAGAAAGAAAATAAGTATGACTGATACAGTCTCTGATCCACTTGGCAATAGTGACCTTCGTGACGGCTTTGCCCAATTTATTGTCTGAAAAGGACACAAACAACTGATCTGTTTTCCGTGTTTGATACGTCCTATTTAAGTAGAAACGCAATTGCCTGTGAACATCCAATGAATGGAAGGTATATTCCGCTCTGTCTGAGTAGTTGGGGAAGAAAACTGGGAGGTCCAATGACTGTTGGAGACAAAAACTAGAACAAACTTTGGGAACAAAGGATGGATTAGGCCTGAGGGATACTCTATCCTTGTGAAAAACCAGGTACAGTGGTTTGACGCATAGTGCTTGGAGTTCCGAAACTCTTCTGGCTGATGTAATTGCCACCAAAAAGGCAGTCTTCCAAGAAAGAAATTTCAAGTCACAAGTTGCTGCCGGTTTGAAGGGGGAAGAGGTCAAAGCACCTAATATGAAATTAAGACCCACGGAAGAGCGGGATGAGAAATTGGAGGTCGTAGCAGCCCAGCACCTTTCATGAAGGCTTTACACAACTTATTGCTCATCAAAGGTGGGTCTATACTTTCATGAAAATTAGAAATGGCTGCTAATTGAACCTTAATGGTAGAGACCGAAGAACCTTGATTGAATAAGGAAGCCAAAAATTTCAAAACTTCAGACACCGGGGTAGTAATGGGATCTAATCCCCGGAGTTGGGCCTAAACGGCGAATCTCTTTCATTTGCTGTTATACATCTTCTTAGTCGAATTCTTGTGGGCCGAGGACAAGATATGTATGACTTCCGAGTCCAAAACCTGGTTCCTGACTATAGTCGGAAGTGGAGGAGCCAAGCTGTTAACCTCAATGAGTGAAGGGACTGATGAAGCTGTCCCGACTGGTGGATCAAGAGATCTGGCACCTGGTCCAGGAACCATGGACCGTCCAGTGCATGTTTCCGAAGAAAGGGCAGCCAGACTTGACGAGGCCAGTATGGGGCAACTAAAATCATCTTGCACTGCAAGGGAATCACCTTCTGGATTACCCTGGGAAGAAGGGGAACCGGTGGAAAGGCGTACAGTAGGCCGGTGGGCCAAGGTTGGACTAGGGCGGCCTTGGGAAACCCTCCCGGAACTGGGGTGAGAGAGAAGAACTGTAGACATTTCGTGTTGAGGGGAGTTGCAAAGAGGTTGCAACAAGGAGTTCCCCATCTTCTGAAGATCTGCGTTGCCACTCTGTCGTTCAGAGACCACTCGTGCGGGGAGAGAATAGTTCTGCTCAGTCTGTCGGCTATCACATTGGATCTCCCCGGAATGTGTGTTGCTACCAAGAAACGGTTGGTTGCAATAGCCCAATCCCATACTTTCATGGCCTCTGCAAAGGATAGGACCTGGTCCCTCCCTGCTTGTTCAGGTACCAGACTACAGACATGTTGTCGGACTGAACGGCAATCATGCCCTGGGGGAGGTAATTGTGTAGTGCTTGTAGCGATAGAAGCACCGCCCTCATTTCCAGTATACTGATGTGTAGGGAACTCTCGTCGGGGTGCCACTTGCCTTGGACTGACCTGCCCAGGTAATGTCCCCCCACCCCGTCTGAGAGGCGTCCGTAGTCAAAGTGGCCACTGGAGGTGGAGGAACCAAGGGTCGCCCCTGATCCAGGTTGGAGGAAAGAAGCCACCAACAGAGGTCCTGTTTGCACGTCTCCATGATTATAATGAGGTGACTGAGAGGGAGATCCTGATATGACCACTGGACTGACAGGAGCCACTGGAGAATCCTCAGGTGCAATCTTGCTAAGGGAACTAGGAGAACGGTAGCCGACATGGAACCCAACAGTTGTAGGACCATCCTTGCTGGGGCTCGGCGTTTGGAGAGCAATGCTCGGACTTGAGATTGTAATGTTTCTATCCTCTCTGTAGGAAGATAGACCCGCATTTGCTTTGAGTCTATCTCTACACCGATAAACCGTATGCGCTGAGATGGCAGCAACACCGACTTTGCCCAATTGAAGATGATTCCTAGGGAGTTGCCTAGAGAAATAGTGGCTGCTAGGTTTTGTAAGAGTAGACGCCTGGAGGTGGCAGTTAGGAGCCAGTTGTCTAGGTATGGAAACACCTGGAATCCTAGACTTCTCAGGTGAGCAGTCACCACCGCCAAACATTTGGTGAATACCCTGGGGGCTGTGGTGAGACCAAAGGGCAGTGCACAGAACTGGAAATGACTGTCTCCCAGGCTGAAGCGCAAGTGTCTCCTGGATGCCTGATCTATCAGGATGTGATGATAGGCATCCTTGAGATCTATGGAGCACATCCAAATACCTTTCTCCAGCAGCGGGAGAATGGATTGTAAGGTGACCATCCGGAACTTGGACTTCTTGACAGAACGGTTGAGCTTGCTGAGATCCAAGATGGGCCTCATGTCCCCGGTCTTTTTTGGCACCAAAAAGAATCTTGAGTAAGTCCCTAATCCGGTCTGGTCTTCGGGGACCGGTTGGATGACTCCTTTTTGAAGCAGCTTTGAAATTTCGATGGCTGCGAGATCCCGTTGACTGGGTGAGAAAAGGGAATGCTGTAACCTCCAGCAATGATCCGGAGCACCCATCGGTCCTGAGTGATATTCTCCCAGGCCTTTAGGTGCCTCGAAAAACGACCCCCGACTGGCTCTGGAGCGGCATAGTCGGGCAATCCTTCAGGGATGCTGGAAGGTTGAGGAGCCACGAAAGGACTCGCGGTCTCCAGTGTTGCGGGGGCCTCTGCCGCCTCTGGGACGGCGTCTTCCTGAAAAATTTCCCCCTCCTCTGCCTCTAGAAGGGGGATCATCCTGCTGTGAGGGGTAAGTCTTCTGAGATTTGCGGAACCACATTTTCCCCCCTCTTCTAGCCTTGGGATAAGGCCAGAAGGGAGTGGAAAACCGTGCCCCTACTGCAGTCAAGGTTTTACCTTCTTGTTCACAGCGGGTCAAGGTGTCCTTTACCTTGGGTCCAAACAAGGAGGACCCATCAAAGGGCTGCAAAGGAAGACTTGAAGGCCTCCACAAAATGACACAGGCGGAGCCAGGCTTGTCTCCATAGAGCAACACCTGTACCCGCCGCTCTACTCGCCCCTTCAGCCACATATGAAATGAGCCTCGTGGACGAGTTCGATATTGATGACAGGGTAGCCAACTGAGAGCTAACCGTCTGGGCCAACTGCTCAGGTAGGTTACCAGAGAGGGTATCTGAAAGCTCCTTGACCAGATCCCTCTGCAGTCTGGTGAAGTGCGTCAGGTAATTCAGAGACCTTAAAGTAAAGGCTGCTGAAGTAAGGGTGTGCTTCCCGTACCGATCCATACTCCTGGACTCTATTAGGAGGATGGACGGACGTTGAAGCCTCTGCCACATCTTGCTGGGTAGCAGATGCCACCACCAGGGCATCTACGGCCACACCTTTGGATAAGAATTCCTTTTCAGGGGGGGGGCTGACAGAAATTTATTCAGGCGAGCTGGCACTGGTTCCACAGAATCCGGGTGCTCCCACGCCCATCGAGAGATCAAATCCAGGAGCTCATCGAAGGGCGGAGACACCCAGGAGGCGGAAGGCTTAGCCCCAAAGGCCTTGAGGAAGACCGACTCCTCAGCGGAAGGGGGTTTGGACTGCCAGTCGCCTCGTTGCTTGAGGATTTCTAAGATGTCTACAAAGGAGACATCATCCGAGGATGACTTGGGGGACCCCTCCGCATCATCGAGGTCGGTGTCCGAGGTGAGAGACTCATCAGGCGAGTCGACGTGCTTCCTCTTACACAGTCTCTTCCTGGGAGGTTCCTCCAAAGAAGCCTCGGAAGGACCCCAGGAAGAGAGGAATCCCCAATGGGGGTGACCTCAGGCCCCAGGGCTCCGCTGTCTTGAGACAGGGGAACAACAAAGGAACAAGTCTCCATGCCAAGGGAAGGTGTTGGAGAGATGGAGGAGGTAGCCAAGGAAGATTTGGCTAAAGCACTCCTCATGGCCCTGAAGGCCGGACCCCCCCCCCCCCGAGTCCTTGGAAGGTCCGACCCCCGAGGCCACAATGGTAGAAGGCACTCCCCCAGCCGACACACCGAGAGGGAGGCTCGGAACCGAAAGCATCGGACCCGAAGCGTCACCCCCGGGGCCGACCGAGGAGGTCCGTGTACCGAACTCAGATCCGAAGGTCGGGGTTGGAGTAAGGGTCGGAGCCTACCCGAAAACCTCCACCGGCTCCACCAGCACCGACTCCAACGGTGCCGAGGCAGTTGGAGGAGGAACCAAGACAACAGGGTGGACAATTGGCTCCGAAGCCGACTGGGCTAGAGCAGAGACTAACTTTTGAAAGACTGGAGACTGAAACAGCCTTTGAAGCACCCTGTCAATATCCGAATCGGACATCCTCGAGGACCGAGAAGAGACCGATCGGGCCCGAGTTGACTTCTCCGCCGGTTACAAAAGACTGGGGGACCAGCTCCGAATAGTCTCAAGCAGTATCGGCGCCGAGGGAGATTCCACCAGCACAGCAATTTCCCTCAGAGCCGACGGAGACTTCGGCGCTGAGGTAGAAGAGTCTGAGTGTGTGACCTTTCTCGGCTCCGAAACCATTGGAGCCGAAGAAGGTGACACACCTCTCGATGCTCGAGCGCTCGGCTCTGAAGACAGAGGAGTCGAGGCTGGAGGCACAGAGGCAGACCGTTCCGACCTCGGCTCCGAAGTCCGTGGAGCCGACGGAGAAGCCTGCCTTGATTTCTTTGCTGTCGGCTCCGACAGACTGGTCGGAGCCGAAGACGACTTCTTTTTCCTGGAAGGAGAGGGGGAAGAAGATAAAGCCTCCTCAACATCCTTCAATATTAATTTGTTTTTCCTCTCTTGGAGGACACGAGAAGAAAAAGCGTGGCATACACTACACGACTCTTGAAGGTGCTTAGGCCCTAAGCAATAAACACACAGCGAGTGATCATCCGTTATAGACATCTTGTACCCACACTTGGTACATTTTTTAAAACCCGAAGGTCTATGTTCTTTTGACATCACTAGAACAACACAAACAACCACTAGGGACAAAAGTAATCCCTGAGAACCAAATCCCTCTAACTTAAGCAGGATTTGACCTATAGGCTCCGAAACAGACAACAGGTAAACTATAACAAGGCTCTAACAGAGTGCGAGGGCAAGGCCCCTCTAACTAAAATGGGACCTAGATTTTAATGTACAAGTACCACAAAAATTATAAACAGTAATTTTAAACAACACAGATATCCTGAACTAGAGCGCGAGGGAAACCTCTACTAATATAAGCGGGAACCTAGCGCTGTGAAAATTCACACAACTTTCCTTCACAAAAACACTCAACAAGTGATAAGTAGCTGTTAAAACAGCTTTTGGGTGAAAAATTAGAGAAATTCTGACAGAAAATTTGTCAGTAAAGAGTACTTAGCCCAGCCAAGTCGAGACCACGTCTATTGCTGTCAAGCGGCAAACGAGATCTGGGGAAGTGGTGGTGGTGCATCCTGGGATTAGAGACTTCGCTCTATAGTATAGCGTGCCGAGTCGGAGCCGAGGATCGGCTCCGAACCCATCAGTACAGAATGTAGGCAAGATAGGATCACATAACATCATTTGTTAATGTCTGTTATGTATTTCACAGATAAAGATTCTAGTTGTCTACTGATGTACTATGTTCTTCATCTGTAAATATGTTGTAAGTAATTGCTATGTAAATTGTTAATCGCTATGTAATCCAATGTAACTACTATCTATTTTAACTGTGGAGCTTTTCTCCCGGGCCTCCGCTGAAAATGGACCTACGTCCAGTCGGACACTCCCAGTCAACAAATATAAATAAATAAATTACTGCATTAAATGAATCCTTGGGACTGATTTTATGCTGTGGTGCTAGTTAGTCACTGGGCCGACAGACTGCTGTGTCTTTCTAAAAAAGATAAGACTGCTATTGGTAGCACTGTTGTAGTAGATCATCTGGTTGTTGTCTCGCAGACAATTGTTAAACCATTTTCAGTGAAGGCAACTTACGTACAAATTTGTTTCATGGTTTATTGAGAGTTTGCAGCAGCTGGCAGAAATTGGCATAAGGGTCTGTGTTATTATCCTTTCTAATGGGACTAATGAAGTCCGTGGATATTTAACAATGATGAAGGACTGTACTTGGTTAAAATGTGGAAGGGACAGTGTTGATGTTCCGATGGGGTTGACCTCTGTGGGTTGATGTGCGTGTGCCCGTGAGCGTGACTTAATACCTTTAAATTTGGCTGTAATAATTCACTTATTTCTCTACTTTGTGCTTGCATAACTGTGTCCTCACATGTACAGTTTTCAGAGAATTTTGCAGTCGTACTGCAGATATTGACCATATGTTTTGGCAGTGTTCCAACAAGATTGCACATGTGAAAAAGAATGTGTAGTCCTGTTATAGGCAATATTAGTATGTGTTTGCACATACTGGTCTCATGGCTGCTTTCTGAGAGAGATCCTGCACTGCTTTTCTACCAGCAGAACAGATCTTGGCGATACCATATTGCAGTACATGTACAGGGGTGATTTCCATATATGTCAATCAACAGTGGCGGCTCGTGATATAGGACTGCCCCCCCCCCCCAACTATGACCACACAGTGGTACATTCCTAGATTTCCTTCCTATATAACATAATCCGGACTTCTGCCTTCCCAGTCTGGATTCAGGAAGAAGGCAGAAAACTGCTAATTCTCCAGAAGTCTATGATTGGAAGAAGATCGGACTGCAAGGTCTGCAGTCTTGAATGAGCAACAGGAACGGGAAATCGGAATTGTGCATTCTGGCGGGTTGCTGCCTTGAAGTTAGCTGTCTGATTATGGGTTGCTGCCTTAAAGTTGTTAGCTGTCTGATTATTGCTGCCAGGAACAAAGCTGATGCCTTGCCATGAACGGAGTTAGTTAAGTTAGCTGTCTGGTTATTTATTTTGAACATCCTGCCATGAATGGAGTTAACTGCCTTGTCATGGGTTTGCTGATTACTGCTGCCGGGAACAAACTGATGCCTTGCCATGAATTCGTTAAGTTAGCTAGCTGACTGATTATTTTGAATGTGCTGCCGTGAACAGAGTTAACTGCCTTGCCATGGGGTTGCTGAAGCCTTGGCTTGCCATGAATTAATTAGGTTAGCAGCTGTGCTGTCTGATATTTATTTTGAACATGCAAACAGAGTTAACTGCCTTGCTGTGCTGCTAATGCCTTGCCGTGAATTAGTTAAGTTAGCTGTCTGATTATTTAGTGTGTGTATTAACTGCCTTGCCTTTATTTTGAACGTTTAGTGTGTGTATTATTTTGAACATTTAGTGTGTGTATTAACTGCCTTGCCTTTATATTGAACGAATGGGATATGGAGTTAACTGCTGATGCCTTGAACAATTGGGGTGTGTGTGATATGCCCTAGTTGCTTTATACTGGTGGCTACAGAGCACCTGTGTGTGGTTAGAGATCAGGCTTGAACCCTGTACCTTACATGCGGGTAACACGAGCCTGAATTCCCTATTCACCACCACCATTGGTGACATTTTTGAGATTTTTTTGCCTCCTATTTTGTTCTGTTCCTCATAACATCTGTGGTTTCTCAATGCTTAAATCCTAACATATTTGATGGTGCAGTAGTAGCATTGTGGCCTCACAGCTACAGGTTCTCTGGTATGATTCTTGGCTGGGGTGCCTTCTGTATAGAGTCTACATGTTCTCTCTGTGTTTGTGTGGGTTTCCTTTTGTGTCCTCCCATGTTACAAAGACTTGTGTCTGCATTATTTCTCCCTGGGCCTCTGCTGAATATTGTTTTTTGTTTCAAGTCAGACTTTCCTGGTTAACAAATGTTAAATAAATAAAACTGACAGGCATTTGAATTTCAGACTTCATATTCTTCAGAAAGTACATAGTAACACACAACCTTTTATTCTAGCAACTTTCTAAGCTTATAAGATGAATATTTGAAATGTGTCCCTATTTTTGGGACTGTATTCCCCCATTATTGGCTTCATCCAGGTTTTTTGTGCTAAGGTTGAAAGCTATGGCAAGAACTGAATTCACTGAATATGTTTGAGGGCTGTATTCCCCCATTACCGGGTTTGTCCAGGTGTTTTGTGCTAAGAGGTTGACTATGGTGAGAATTCACTAAATGGTAGCCATTTAAGTTTCAGTCTTCCTCTCTTTCAAAAAAACAGCTGAATTGGCATAGTGGTATGTTACTCTGAGTGTTTTGCACAGGGACCTGTGTTCAAGACTGGGCAGTAAAATGCATGGTAGTAACACAGCATTTTTTTTTATTCTAGCAACTTTCCAAGATTATACAAGCAATGTTTAATGTGTCCCTGGTTTTTGGGCTTTTGCCCCCCCCCCCCACCAAGATTTCTTGTGTTGCGAAGTTGAGATGCAATTGAGTATCAAATAGATTTTACAAGTAGCTGAAAGCTGCAGGGGAAGAGAAGTTTAGTGCTGCTTATGCTGAGTCTGCTTGCATTGTTAATAGCACAACAGATAGTGTACTTGCTTTTGCTGCAGAAGGCTGTGGGGGTTCTACTCCCACAGGGGTTGGATGCTGCCGTACGGAGAATGTCCTCTTTGGCGAAGATACCTAGTAATTATGAACTTATCAGTTTGCCACCCATTTCCTATTGCAATATTACTAGCTTATTTATTTATTTTAAATAACGTAATATAGGCAATTTATTCCTCAGGGGCAACAGGCACTTTATAGATGAAATTGAAATATAAAGTTGTTTGCTAGTAGCAACCTCTTAATTAGTTACATATCTCTTTAATGTAGAATTATTTAGATGACTTACTTCTGCAGAGATTGTTTATATTTACTGATACTGGTGGATTGTATAAGTTTGGGTAGAATTTTTTATGATGGAAATGTTCTCAATTGGGCAATTTTGTCATTACTGGTGCATGCATTTAGTTTCATTGTTTACTGGAAAAATGTTCAAAACAAATTTTAAAACACCCTCTAACAACTGTACTGCATTATACAAGGAATATAATTTAATACAATCAGGAAGATGTATCACACAACACGTGTGTTTTGTGTGCAAGGGGCCTATCATAGTTAATCTTTATACTACCCAAATGTATTTTCTTTGAATGTGGATTTCAATGCTGTATCAATGAATGTGAGTTTCAAGGGCAGAGTTTTAATGCTAAGTTTATTTTCATTGTGAGACTGTATTGCTTTGTTCAGCAGATGTCTTAGTGTTTGTGCTGTAAAATACAAAATAAAACTTTCAAATGAAATACAAATCATCGTAGAAGTAAATCAGTATGCACATTGCAGTGTTTATGGTAAATAAGGCCAAGTAATGGGACATTGGAATGGCTGCAGGGGATGGCTCCATTCGACCATGATTTTGTGAGGAGGAAGGATGGCAAAATCAGACAGCCCTGGCTCAGTTGAACTACACCTCTCAACTGTCCAGATTTTCACAGAATGAATAGCTTTTTGCTTCTTATTTTTGGTTTGTTCCTCATAAAATTTGTGGTTTTCTGGCAAATCATTCAGGAATTAAGTCACGAAATAATGACAGACATTGAGTTTCAGACTTCATAACCTTCAGAAAAATGCATGCTAAAGCAAGACCCGTTCTATCAACTAAGTTTATACAAGAGCAATTTTTAGTCTGTTTGTATTTTCCCCCAATATATTTGGCCTTGTCCAGATTTCCTGTGTTAACAGGTTGAGGGGTACGTGCAAATTGCTTTATAGAATTGGGCATATCCAAACCTCCCAACTGTCCCCAATTTTGGCTCAAAATGTTGCTCTCCCTCTAATAATCCCTCTGCAAAATGGCAATTTTGGAAGAAAACGTGGTAGGTTTTCAAATAATAAATAACTTTAATAATCAGAATTATAGATTACTTTTATTTCAGAAATGCGTGTAGATTCATTTTTGTCAGCTGCTCAAGCTAACAGTACTAAATATTAAAAAGTGTCCCTTTGACAGGTTCCCAGTTGTATTGTGTGGCTATTTTATATTTTTACATCACATTTTTGGTCCATTTTTCATAAAATTGTGGTATTCAGGCAAATTAGTGGCAAATCATTAAAGACTGAATTAAAAAAAAACCAATGACAGACATTTGAGTTTCAGATTTCATAACCTTCAGAAAATTCATGCTAATGCAGGACCTACTATTCCATAAGAAAGTTGATAAGAGCAATCTTTAAATATTGTCCTTATGTTTGGCCCTTTGTCCCGCTTCTGTGTATGGCTTTGTCCAGATTTCTTGCTCTGAGGTTGAAAGGTATGACAAATGTGTCAGGGCCATCGCAGTCAGCCAGAGACATTTCAAGTTGTGACATACTTGTTGCACCCAACTCCCCCATGTTGAGACTCTGGATGTGTCCAAGCAAGGCAAGGAGCAGTTACGCAGTTAAGTGTGCAAAGTATCCCCCCATCCAAGGTAGACACAAGCACTACAGTGGCTTTTCATCTGTCCTTGCTTGACTTTGCAGAATGTTCTGGTTTTCTATCATATTTTTATACTGTTGATCATGCTTCTTATTATTCAGAAAGTGCCCATTGCTCTGTGTTTAAGTAGCAATGCTTTCATGACCATCAGGTAAGCTTGTCTGCGATTGTAAGAAGTAAGCAAGTTTACTGTTAAAGAATTACCAACATTGAAAGCCTTTTTGTTGTTGCCATGCAGAGAATACTTACATAACTAGATAACATATAAGCCTTGGGTATTGAAATGCATATGACAGTATTTGTAATAAAGGACAGAATTACAGTATTTTAAGAAGCTCATTACCTTTGTTGGAGACTTGCAGTAATTTTGGCAGGCTTTACCCATAAACTAAACAGAATGCCAATCGATCATGTGTGGTCCATAACCTGTGCGGTAATCCTTTAAGCAATTTATCTTGAGCTTGTTTGCTGTAATTTTTTTTCTTTGATCATGTTTTCCCAATGAAACAAATAGATAGTTGTTGTCAGGCAGCAGGTCTTTTTTTGGATAAGAAACATTTTTGCAAGTGGGGGGTATCACAGAGATTGCTACTTTCAGCATGTTACTTGGTACTTTTTATAAAGCTAAATATAAATTATAATTAGAACTGCAGTGCAAGGAGAAGAGGTTTGAGTTGAGTGCTGCTTGTTCTTCTTGTACTTGATTATGACTGGCATTTCAGTAATGTATTTTTTCATACCTCACAGCCTTTTTGTTTCCATCTAGATATTAAGTAAGCTGTTATGCAGCCATTACATTGAAATATTTTTTTTTTCTTCTACACTTCACATTGTCTTAATTGGACTCTCATAATGACGGTTTGTCACCCAGGGCAGCGTATTTAATTAAAGTTCCAGTTTTTGTGGTTTTGAGCATAACTCCTCCCCTTTCTAGTTGGCCACACCCCTTCCCATTGGCCCCACCCATTCAGCTGCCTGCTGCAGCCTCACTTCGATTTGAAGTCACCAGCCGCAACTGTCAACAACCAATGGGCTCCTCAACATAGTATAATCAAAAAAAAAAAAAAAGTCTTTGCACCTCATTTGTTGGGAGACTAACATGTTCAGAGCTTCTACACCTCCACCACCACATGCAAGTTACAAGCAACTTGCAAGGCGAAACTACTAGAACAGGGAGACTCCAAAGCAATAAATATGAAATCAACTGCCAATGCTAACAGATCCCTTACCCATAGCAATAGTGGTGCATTAGTCCAACAACATTCAGAGAACACTTGACCGAACCATCTTCTACTGAATATGGTCAGACTGGCAGTCAAAATGTTGATAACTATGGGGTTGCACCTTCCAGTTCAGGAAAAGTGGTAACCAATGCTTCAACATCCTTGCTGATGGCAAGCATGAGAAGCATGACAAGACTGTTCCAGGTTCTATAGTAGGGAATCGGGGTTTCTAGTGAGAATTCCATGATTTGAAGATCTTCTGTGTAGTGAAATTATCATCCCTTAGCAGTGGAACAGTGACTGACATCTCTCATCAGTCTTCAGAATGTCAGCTTACATTCCAAACAGAGGCCCATCGAAAGGTACATCCATCTCCCTTACATTCTCCATAAACAAAAATTGTGTACTTACATTAATAATACATCTGGACTAGCAGTTTTACCATTGCCTAGGCAATAAACACAGACAGGACTTGTAGCCCTGCAAATCAAAATGTTCCCATCTACCTGGCCCTTTACCAACTACTCTATGTGCATTAAGGCCCATCTCCAAAGCTGTGAAGTATCTGCAAGGCAGGGGAAAAAATTAATAGTAGCATTATATATGATGCAAACAAACACAACACATGGATCTACTTCTAAACATCAAACCTCATATAACAACTTAATTTCCATGAGGCAAAAACAGCAAAAGCTGAAATATCCACATGGCAAATCTTTCCCTGGGTAACCATATGGAATACCTTGCTATCCTTCAACATTTAACAAAAGCACACAAGTCTGGTTCCAGACAAAACTGCCACACAATAAAGCCCGAAGGTTGCTCTCTTTATTCAACTCACTAACACACCAAATGTATTCAGCGTTTTCATCTTGTAATACCAAAGACTTCTTCAGATGTGTAAATCAAAGTGAGCAATCCTCTTTAAATACCCCCCCTGTTAAAATCATTCAATAAACACTTTACTTCTATAATTAAATCAACTCTAAAAAAGTGAATAAAATTGTCTCATGCCTTGTAAAAAATTATTCTTAAAAATCCTATTGCTAAAGATATGTCATGTAGAATATGTCATAATAAAAATATATAAATAGCAGCACGTATATGTTTGTAAAGTTTACTAAACAAATATTGTTAAAGACATGTAATAAAAGACAAATGCAGGCTGTAATCATTCTATAACCTTTCCCATTCACCCATCTATTGGCTATCAAAGCTTATGGTTTGGCTGCTCTGAGTTTCAAAACTGGTGCCAAAGAGAGGTGATCATTCAAACCTGAATCGTTATTGGCTTCCAGTTTTAGTTGCAAAAACAATTCTCGAAACTCTATAGTGGTTTCCCATGGCCTTCCACATGGATCCACTTCTATTTTCTCTACAACATAGTGTTTGTTGGATATTTTAATGGGGGGGGGGGTATTTAAAGAGGATTGTTCACTTTGATTTGCCGTTTTGTCTGGAACCAGACTTGTGTGCTTTTGTGTTTTTTGTTTTGTGGTATTACAGTTTGGCACATTTCTCCGTTGTTGTGTTTTTATTGGGTTCTGGTTCTATGGAGGTGTCCGATACAGACTCTGGTAGTCCTACTTTGGGAACCAGTGCTATGGAAGGTATTAGCAACCGGCTTTCATGAGTGGAGGGTCAGCTCTCGCAGTTGGTGGCATTGTTGAGCCAACAAGTTAGTGCAAATGGAGTTTCCAACCAAGAACCCCCTAGTACTGGGTAGTATTGGATCTTTTGGATTTCCTTCTTACCTGGCAATCAGGAGGCTTGGTTACAAGGTGAATCAGATGTCAGGACATCCCCTTTGAGGACACAGGATCAGGAAACTTCGAAGACAAACAATCCCGTCCATCTGGGTGGTAGAGAATGCCCACGGCCTACGTTGGATCAGACTAATATCAACACAACGGGTGCTAGAAGGAAGCAACAAGAAACTACAATGGAGAAGAAATCGAGCGATTGGATCTAGAGACGTTGGAGTTGAGCATGTGAACGCCACTAGGCACAGACGAGGAGGCTCAATGGACTTGAACTGGGGTAGAGATAATGATGTTATTAATTGGTTAAAAAACAATTGGACCTTTTCAAACTATGTAACAACCACACAGCTAATAGTTACAACATGAATGTTAACAATTTATATGATTTAATGGTAAAATACAAAACCCTATGCATTGACAAAAATTATTTACAAGAGTGTGTGGGGAGAGGGATTGTGCCTAAGGGGATGCGCATATACAAATACCCCAATAATGTTGTGGAGGTTAGTGAATTTCATCTGGAACTTTTAAATATTTTTTAATAATTGCAGGTTAGAAATTATTGACAATTATTTGTGAGAATGTTAGAGAAATGGAAAGATTGTTGTCTGATATAGAAAAGACCAATCAACTTATTGTTAATGATTTGTTATTTACAGTAGAAGAGGAAAAAGTGAAATATTTCAACACGAAAGTGAAAATTGAAGACAAATGTAGGTTTTTGTATGATAGGAAATGTAAGAAATGAGATTGTGACATAATGGAATAGGAGGACAAGGTTAGTTACCCTAAACCAAAAGCCAGGGGTTTTTAACAACAAACATGCTGGAACCACATACCCAGAAAGGGGTAACGCTACCCATGAAAGGGATTTTAGAGGGAGAAAACAGATGGGGGGAGGTTTAAAACATCATCATTACAATTTGGAAGACAATTATGACCTCAAGGACCCCCATGAGTTTCCTGAACTTAGGAGGTCAGAGGGAATTAAAGGGCAGGGACCTGTGAACTATTATCAAAGTCATAAGGGTGGACACCCAAACGGGAAGCTATATTGTGCCCAGATAATGGGACAGACATTCTTCAGTCCACTATGGACGATCAAACTATAGTCATTGAAGGTAATAGGTACTCCTACCACAACTTTATTATTTACAACTACAGTGGGGTGGGATGTCACTTTTACTTATTTTTACAACTACAGTGGGGTGGATGTCACTTTTACTTATTTTAACCATTTTTGTAAGGGTCTAAAATTTGTTCCCACCTCCACCGAGGATATTTCTTGTACTCTGATTGACCTTAAATTATTTTTACATAAAAAAATCTTGAACTAATGTTTGGCTATGAAAAAGAAGAAATTAAGCAAGTCAACATACAGAATAAAAAGAAAAGCACCTATAACCACCCCTCCACCCACAATTATGGAGAACTTTGAAAAACAAGTGGAGAAGGAAAGTACAGTTGTGTACCTACCATAAATGTAGATGTTCGAGTGTATTCACTGTTGCAGTCATTACACTTAGGTTATCCTGCTGGTAGGCGACCCGCAGTCGGCCAGAGTTCCAAAGTCTTGGTCCGGCGTCGGTTGTTGTCACTTTTTCCCTGACGTCAGTGCGCCAGGGGTATAATAAGATGCAACCGATGACATTTTCTTCAGTGTTTCTTGCCTCAGATGTCAGGTGCCCCCAAATAGGTAGGCAATACATATTGCTAATAAAGACATACAGCAAAATATAAACAATACCTTCAGCTAGAAGCAAATAAACCACAAAGGTTGTATAGGATAGAAAGGTATAGAAAAGTCCCAGCAAAGAAAGTGGGGATGGAGGGTGGGTAACCTGGACTGCAACAGTGAATACACTCGAACATCTACATTTATGGTAGGTACACAACTGTACTATGTTCATCGTGTGTCACTGTTGCAGTCATTACACTTGGGTAGAATCCCAAAGCTGAGGTAGGGTGGCTGGGTCTAAATAGGATTAGAAGTGGCTATGAGGCCCTGCAGAACTGCAGTGGCAAAGTCTGCTCTTGATTTAGAGTAAAGAGGCAAGTGGTAATGCTTGGTAAAGGTGTGCACTGAACTCCAAGTTGCAGCTTCCAAAATGTCCTTGGTTGGTACTCCTCTGAAGAAGGCTGCTGACATGGCAGTTGCCCTGGTAGAGTGTGATCTATGTTGTTAGGCACTGGTTTTCCATGTTGTGCGCAGCAGAAGTGAATACAGTGTCCTATCCACTTAGAAATAGTCTGCTTTGAGATAGCCTTTCCTTGTGATCCTGCAGCATAAGCTACCAACAGTTGCTCAGTTTTTCTGAATGCTTTTGTTTTATCCAAGTAGAAGCGTAACTGCCTGTGTATGTCCAAAGTGTGTAGAAGTCTCTCCCCTTTATTCTGGAGATTTGGATAGAATGTTGGCAGATTAATTATTTGGTTAAGAGCCACTCTGGATACCACCTTTGGCATAAATGTTAGGTTAGTCCTTAGAGAAACCTTGTCTTGATGAAAAATGATAAAAGGTTCCACTGCCATTAAAGCCTTCGTGCAGAAGTTATTGCTAGGAGCAGAGCAGTTTTCCATGATAAGAATTTTATATCAGCTGTATTGGCCGGCTCAAAAGGAGGCAAAGTGAGTTTCTCCAAGACAAAGTTGAGGTCCCAAGTAGGTGGTGCTATCCGGGGGGGGGGGGTCTTATGTTTTTAGCCCCTCTGTGGTACTGTCTTAGTAGTGGATGAGAGAAAATAGGAGGATCCGTGGTACAATGAGCTGAAATGGCGGAGGCATGGATCTTAATAGATGAAAAAGACAGGCCTTTGTCCAACATCTCAGTTAGGTATTGTAAAATCTGAGGGATATTTGGTACAAGTGGGTCAAAACCTTGTGCCTGGTTCCAGTGGCAGAATCTCTTCCATTTGTCTGCATAAGATTTCCTGGTGCTGGGCCTCCTGGCCTCCAGAATGACATCCATAACAGCTTTAGAGAGAGGTGTGGTCTGACTGTCTATGGTATCTGCCATGCAGCCAGATTTAAGGTTCTGAGTTGGCTGTGCAGGATCTGATTGTTTTGTTGAGTCAGAAGTTAAGGGATTTGAGGTAAAGCCCAGGCTGGGCCTTGAGCCTAGTTCTTTAAGATTGGGTACCACTGCTGGCGTGGCCAGTCTGGGGCAATCAATATAATTTTTAGCCTCTCTTGTCTGACTTTTAGGAGCACCTTGGAAAGGAGAGAGAGTGGTGGGAAGGCATAAACTTTTAGGTTTCTCCAGCTGAATGAGAGCGCATCCACTTTCCATGCTTGTGTGTGATAAGTCCTTATGCAGAATTTTTGTAGTTGGCAGTTGAGAGGGGAGGCAAAAAGATCTATGTCCGGGCATCCCTATTTCTCTGTTATGTTGAATACCTGTGGATTTAGTTTCCACTCATGAGAATCCATGAGGTTTCTGCTTAGATCGTCTGCCAGAGTATTTTTCTTTCCTGGCAGGAATTGTGCTTGCAGATGAACTTGATAGGTCAGTGCTGTGTTCCACAAAGTCATAGCTTGTCTGCAAAGGGGGTATGAATGCGTGCCCCCTTACTTGTTTATGTATCACATTACTGTGGTGTTGTCCATCTTTAGCAGTAGTTGTCCTGGATGCAGTCCTTGAAGGCTATCAGGGCATTCTGTACAGCTAGCATCTCTTTTTGATTGATGTGAAGATGCATTTGTTCTGCGGACCACTTGCCCTGAATACATTTTCCTGCCATGTGCGCCCCCCCCCAGGCATAATCCGATGCATCTGTTGTCAGTGTTTGCATGGCTGTGGGTAAAGTGAAAGGCTGTCCCTTGTTGTGGTGACATGCCAGTGCCCACCATCGAAACTCCTGTTGCAGGCAGGGAATAAGAAGTTACGTACCTACCATAACATTCCATGTTAGTTGTCTTCTCGCCTTCTTTCTTGCTGGTTGGGTTCGGCTCCGACTCGGCCATCTTCAAAAGCTCGAGAACTGCTCTCTGGCTCGAGGCCCCCTCCTATATCCCATGATGCCTGGCGCTAGCTACCCAGATCTCGTTTGGTAACCTAACTACAGACATAATAATAATAATCATGATAATACAGTAACTGTAGCAGGATACAGGAAACCACTGGAGAGACTGACAGTGAGAATTAACAGCCAGAGAAGACTCAGCCAGTGATGAGAAGCCTCAGGAACTCTTCTCGGTCTACTAGGATAGGAGGATGGAGGGTGGGATGCAAGAAAGAAGGCAAGAAGAAGACAACTAACATGGAATATTATGGTAGGTACATAACTTCTTAATGTTAAGTTGTCTATCTCGCCTTCATTCTTGCTGGTTGGGACAGCGTCCCTAGCACCTCAATCCTGGGAGGCTCATCGGAACAGACTCTTCAGAACAGTGGAACCAAAATCAGCTTTGCTTCTGGAAGCCACATCCAGCTTATAATGTGAAATGAAGGTATGTGGATTAGCCCAGGTAGCTGCCGCACAAATAGTTTCCATTAGCAATCTAGCCTGAAAAGCCACAGAAGTAGATAAAGCTCTGGTGGAGTGACCTTTGGGTTTAGCAGGAAGGTCTTTATTTCTCAACTGATATATAAAGGTAATAGTAGAAGACAACCACCTAGATAAGGTGACTTTTGACACCGGTATGCCTTGTTTTCCTTCAGCGCAAGACAGGAACAACTGGTCTGATTTTCTGAATTGCTTGGTTCTATGCAAGTAAAAGCGTAATTGTCTATGGATGTCCAACTGATGTAATTTGTATTCTGCCTTGGAATAATTCGGAAAGAAAATGGGCATTTCAATGGACTGATTCAAATTACAATCAGAAGTAACCTTTGGGAGAAAGGAAGGATTAGTTCGAAGAGAAACTCTATCATTGTGAAAAACTAGGTAAGGAGGACGAACACAAAGAGCCTGAAGTTCAGAAACTCTTCTGGCAGACGTAACTACAACCAAAAGAAGGGTTTTCCAAGAAAGAAACTTCAAGGAACAAGAAGCTGCCGGTTCAAAGGGGGGCAGTATCAGGGAAGCTAAAATCAAATTCAGATCCCATGGAGGGGGATCTCTTACTGGGGGCCTGAGTAGAGTGGTCCCCTTCAGAAAGGCTTTACAAAGCTTATGGGACATGATGCTTGAATCAGATAGGCCCGTATGAAAGTTTGAAATTGCAGCTAGCTGAACTCTAACCATGGCAGAAGAGGATCCAGTTCAAAAAGGTTCTGCTAGAAAATCTAAAATATGGTGCACATGGGCTGAAAAGGGATCTATATTTTTGTTCTCTGCCCATAAGGAAAAACGTTTCCACTTACTAGCATAAGTCTTTCTAGTGGTCGACTTATGCGAGGATAACATGATTTCACGTACCGAATGGGAGATGTTGGGAAGCCTGGCTAAAGTCGGAAGTGGAGAAGCCAAGCAGTGAGCTGGAGAGATTGAAGAAATTGGTGCAGCCCGTGCGATTGATGGATCAGGAGATCTGGAATTGGGTCCAGGGCTGCTCCAGAAGGTGATGATGCAGGAAGGGGAACCAAATTTGTCGAGGCCAGTAAGGGGCAATGAGGATCATCTTGCATCCCAATGTGGTAGATTTCTGAATTAGTTTGGGAATCAGGGGGAATGGAGGGAATGCATAAAGAAGTCCCCGAGGCCAATCGTGAACTACAGCATCTCTGGGGAGGTGTCTGGGAAGAGGTAGGAGAGAGAAAAAATTGTCGCACTTGCTGTTGAAGGGGGTGGCAAAAAGGTTGCAGCAAGGCTGACCCCATTTGCGGAAGATTCTGTCCGCCGCAGTCTGATTGAGAGACCACTCATGAGGCATGAGAATTGCTCTGCTCAGCCTGTCTGCTATATCGTTGGACTTCCCAGGGAGGTGCACTGCTATCAGAAACCATTAGGAAGAGATCGCCTACTGCCAAAGTCTGAGTGCTTCTCGACATAAGGGGTATGACTTGGTTCCGCCCTGCTTGTTGATGTACCATACCACTGACATATTGTCTGTCTGAATTGCAATGGGCTCGGTGGGAAGAGAGTTCTGAAGAGCTTGCAACGCTAAAAGCACGGCTCTCATCTCCAAGACATTGATATGCAGATAGTACTCATGAGGCTGCCAGGTGCCTTGGACTGTTCTGCCCTGATAATGCCCCCCCACCCAATCAGGGAGGTGTCCGTTGTCACTGTAGCTACTGGGGGAGGAAGAACGAATGGTCTGCCCTGGTGTAATGATGGGAAAACCATCCACCAAACATGTTGGTTTTTGTATGACTGTGTGATCATTATCCTGTGAGACATCGGGAGTTACTGGAAAGACCATTGTGTGAACAGCATCCACTGAAGAATCCTCATATGAAAGCGTGCAAGGGGGGCTAGTATTATAGCCGCTGCCATGAGACCCAATGTTTTTAGGACAAATCTGGCCTGAATCTTTTTGCATCCTAATAAGACCTGCACATGTCATCGAATGGCTAACACTCTGTCTACTGGCAGAGTCGCTGACATGTCCTTTGTGTTTAAGTTTGCACCTATAAAGGTGATAGATTAACAAGGCAACAATGCAGACTTTTCGAAATTTATTGTGATGCCTAGAGTGGAGCACGTTTGGATGGTGTAGTCTCTGGCTAGCAGCAGGTGATGCCTGGTGATTGCAGTAAGGAGCCAGCCGTCTAAATATGGAAACACCTGGAATCCTTGCCGTCTCAAGTGAGCGGTGACTACTGCCAAACATTTGGTGAACACCCTGGGGGCTGTGGTGAGACCAAAGGGCAGTGCTCTGAACTGATAATGACTGCCTCCCAGCCAGAAGTGGAGGAATCTTCTGGAGAGTCTGTGCATTTTGATATGGTAGTACTCATCCTGAAGATCTATGAAGTACATCCAATTGTCCTGACCCAGAAAGGGAAAAATGGACTGTAGCGTGACCATCCGGAACTTCGTTCGTTGAACAGACCTGTTTAGTCTGCTGAGATCCAGAATGGGTCTCCAATCCCATGTCTTTTTTGATACCAAAAAGAACCTTGAGTAAATTCCAGATCCTTGCTGGTCTGCTGGCACTGACTGGATGGCTCTTTTTCTTAGCAGTTTTCTTGAACTGCTTGATCCCTTAGATTGGGAACATCTGGAAGGGATTTGTTGGGAATGTAGGGAGTGCGAAAGAAGGGGATTTTGTAGCCTTCGGATATGATAGAAAGTACCCATTTGTCATTTGTTATACTTTGCCAGGCTTCTGGGTACAGCGATAATCTTCCCCCGACAGCCGGGCAGCACTTCAGGGATGCTGGAAGGGCTTGTCAGAGAAGAATTCTCTTTGGCCCTGATTTTGCGGATGCCCCCCTGCCACTAGGGCGGCATCTATTGTTGTTCCCTCCTCTGCCCCCGGAGGGGAACTCTTCACGTGTGTCAGGCACGGCTCCCTGGGATTTCCGGAACCACATCTTCCCACTCTTCTGACCCTTGGGATATGGTCTTGAAGGAGTGGAAAAATGGACTCCAACGGCAGAGAGAGTCTTGCCTTCCTGCTCACACCTGGTAAGGGTATCCCTCACCTGTGGTCCAAACAGAGCAGAATCATCAAAGGGAGTGTTGGTGAAAGATGCCTTAAAGGGTTCCGCAAAGTTGCATAACCACATCCAAGCATGTCTCCTCAAAGCCACACCTGTGCCTGCGGCCCTACTTGCTCCATCGGCTGCATAAGAGATGAGCCGCATGGAGGAGTTTACTACAGAATTTAGAGTCGCCAGTTGGGAGGCAATCTTAGCCTGAGCCCCCGCAGCTGATGGATCTTGAAGGGTATCTCCTAACTCTTTAAGGAAATCCCTTTGAAGACGAGTAAAATGGAACAAATAGTTCAGAGACCTCATGGAAAAGGTCGCTGAGGAAAACATCCGCTTCCCATATCTGTCCATTGTCCTAGATTCTTTATTAGGGGGATGGACAGACCAAGAGGTTTCAGCCAACTCCTTTTTAGTGGCCGCTGCTACCACCATGGCATCAACGGGAACACCCTTGGTCAGAAATTGCTTGTCCTGAGGGGCAGTGATGAATTTTGTGGGCCTACGGGGAGCTGGTTCCATTGTGTCTGGAGCTGACCACACCTTTCGAGCCACCACTGACATCAGTGGATCGAAAGGCAGAGACACCCAGGAGGTGGAGGGTCAGGAACCAAACGTGTCCAGGAATACCGACTCATCCTCGGAAAGGTTAAGGGTAGTCCAGTTCCCCCCTCTGCCTAAGGATTTCAAGGATGTCTGAGAAGGAGACGTCCTCAGAGGGGGATCTTGGGGACTCTTCAGACTCCTTCAAATCGGTATCTGAAGTGACAGACTCGGGAGTCAACATGCTTCCTCTTGCATTTTCTCTTTCGAGAGGGCTCCTCTGAATGAACAGGGGAGGCCTTGGAAGAGGAAGATACACCCAATGGGGTGCCCTGGAGTGCTTGTTCCCCACGCTTGGGGTCTGGAGGAGGAGCAAAGGCAGGAGCAGGCACCATGGGGGGAGGAGCCGGAGGCCAACCATGAGGCTGACTCAGACGCCAGCACTCTCCTCATGACCTCGAAGGCGCCCCTTCCCGATGCCATAGAAGGCTCCGGCTCTGAAGAGACCAGAATCCTTCCCGGCACCAAGAGGGACGGCTCCAAAGCCAATGTAGGAGCCGAACTCACCTGCGCCGAAGCTCTGAGAGGGAGAACGGGGTCGGACAAGGGTCAGATGCCACTCGCCCCTCGGAGCCGACGAGGGAGTCCCAATGCCCAGATCCCTCCAAGGACGGCACCATGGAAGAGATCGGCACCGACGACAGCACTGAAAGGGGAGGTATTGGTGCCAATGGACCCATGGTTCCAGCCACAGCATGCTCCGGCTCCGAACTCAATGGAGGAGTTGAAGGAGGAACTATTGGAAAAACAGGTAGAGCCGTACCCTGGTGAGGGGGGCTGGATAGCATTTTTGACAGGGCCTGTGACTTTAAAAGCCTGCTCACCACTCTCTCCAAATCATGGTGAGATAGCCTAGACGACTGAGAAGATTGGGATCGATGACTCTGCTCAGACTGCAATAAGGGTGACCCTGGAGCCGAGTGTATAGACTCCAATGATGGTGACCTGGAGCGTTTCCGACTCCCTGACGGTTCCGACTGAGAGACAGGTACTTCAGCTCCAGTCGGAGTCAAAGTTGACGTAAAGATATGTACTTCGGTTCCAGCTGGAACCGAAGTTGAAGCAGAAGCCATACCCGGCGATGGCTCCAAGCCGATGGCTTCGATGGCCTAGAAGGTTTCATTGACTGAGTCTTGGCCGGTGATCCTTCAAGTTTAAGCAAACCCCTCAGGATAAGCTTATTCCTACGCAACTGCAGGACTCTTGGACTAAAGGCGTGACACACCGAGCAAGAGTCCTGCAGGTGTAGGGAGCCCAAGCAGTAGACACAAGAAGTGTGACCATCTGTCAGAGACATTTTCTGACAGCATGAGTCACACTTCTTGAATCTCGACACTTTTGTGTCTTTAGACATTCCTGTAAAGGAAAATGAAATGCAAATAACAAGTAAAGTGGAGTGTAGGTAACTGAATAAAAATACACACAATTCACACAAGTTACCACACCCTAACAGCACACACACATGCACTATAATAATATAAGACCTACAAGCTACCACAATTTACTAAAAAGAAAACTTTTGTCTACCTTAAAAATAAAACAATGATAAGCCTCTAACTAAAACGGCTTACTTTGAAACATAAACGGGGGTGGGGGAGGGAAAGGAAAAACTCTCTAAGGAGAAAACAAGTTTTGAAGGGGGGATAAACACTAAAACTGCTACAGAATCTACTCTGAGCTATAACAATAAAAGTATACCTAACAAAGTACAAAAAAGTCCTAAATATAAGAACAAAGTGAAAATTACGACCTGACCCAATAAACGCAACCTCTAGTGCCAGGCATCATGGGATATAGGAGAGGGCCTCGAGCCAGTAAGCAGCTCTCAAGCTTTTGAAGATGGCCGAGTCGGAGCAGAGGATTGGCTCCAAACCCAACCAGCAAGAATGAAGGCGAGATAGACAACTTAACATTAATAGTTATTGCTGCTTCCAGGCTGTGGCAATGTTGAGTCCAAACATTTTTTAGATACCATTGTAACTGCCTCATATGCAGTTTTGCATACGGAATTAGTAGGATGCAGGATGCCATGAACCCCAAAGTCTGCAGAATTTTTCTTGCAGGTAGCTGGGTTTTTGTTGCCATCATTTGAAAGTAATTTGTCAGTTGCTTTTGCTTGTCTGGAGTGAGATAAGCCATCTGGGTAGTTGTATTCAAGCTTGCACCCAGGAATATTATCTCTTGAGAGGGCACCAGTTTTGATTTATTTTTGTTTACTGCGTACCCTAGGCCAACTAGTAATCTTTTTACAAATGCCATATGCTGTAGAAAAATGTCCTTGCTCTCTGCTTGAATAAGGCAGTCGTCCAAATAGGAATATATTTGAATTCCTTTTTGTCTGCAAAATGTAATTACTAGTGCCAGGCATTTTATGAAGACCCTGGGTGCAGTAGATAAGCCAAAGGGCAGTGCAGAGAATTGGTAATGCATTGTGCCAGCTATGAATCTGAGGTATCTTCTGCAATTTTGTCTGATTGGGACATGCAGGTATGCCTCTTTGATGTCCAAAGTAACAAGCCAAGCGTTTTTGCCCAGCATGGGTAGAAGTTGCTGCAGTGTCAACAGCTTGAATTTTGGAACATCCAGGAAAGTGTTTAGAATAGACAGATCCAGAATGGGTCTCCAGGCTTTGTCCTTTCTGGGAACCAAGAAAAGTCTTGAGTAAAATCCTTGCCCCTGTTCTTGCTGAGGTACTTTTTGAATAGCTCTCATGTCCATGAGAGCTGTAATCTGTTTTTTGCCTCTGCCCATTGGTTTTGTGGCAGGTCTGGCATTCCTTTTGACCTTGGAAGAAGTGGAACCTGTAGCCCTGAGAGACAATATTCAGTACCCATTTGTCCTGGGTGATAATGTGCCAATTTTGTGAGAAAAGTGCTAGCTTTCCCCCTAAAGGTGCTGCCAAAAGATAAGTGCTTGGCTTTTGAAAGGGGAAGTCATTGTGACTGTTTCCTGTAAGGTTGTGACTTGTCTTCTCCTCCCTTGGGGGCAAAAGCACCCCATTGTCTAGGTCTGTAAGAGCCTTGTTGCTGAGATCTGCCTCTTGGGCGTCTGTATCTGCCTCTTTGAGGCCTCTCTGACACGGGAAAGGACCAATTTTTAGAAGGCCAATTTCTGCTAAATCTAGGAGGCTGTACCTGTAAGAAATTATCCTCCATTTTCTTTAACACCTTTTCTGCCTCAACACCAAACAAGGTATCATGTTGTAAAGGAGCATCCAGTAATTTAGCTTTAACATGATCAGGTAGACTTTGTTCTTTAAGTTAGGCATGCCTTCGAATGACAGATTCTGTAACTGCGGCTCTACAAGAAGCCTCTAATGAATCAAAACCACATTGCAGAGTACGTTTTCCCACTTGTTCAGCTGCATGCAATAAATCCTGCATTTCCTTATTGTCAGGACATTCTGAACTTGCAAACATTTTCTGTTTTAACAAAGACATTAAATATTGTTGGTGTTTCAGCATATGAAACTGGCAGTTCAAAGCCCTTACTGCTAAAATTGCAGAAGTGTAAACTTTTTCCCCCATCTATCCAGTGCTCTGGAATCCCTGTCAGAGGGGACTGGGTTTTTTGCAGTGGAAGCCTTCACCCCTTTGGGACCCTGAGAAATAGTTTCTGGGTCAGCAGCAGGGTTTTTATAAAGAAATTTATGAGAGTCTGGGACCCTATAGTACCTGTCTGGCTTGACTGGTGCTGGGGGTAGAGAATCAGGAGACAAACTAGATTCAGAAAAGACAAACAACAATATCTAACACGGGGAATAGCAAGAGGCCTGTGCTAAGGTAATAAAAGAAAATCTCTGAGTCTTTTCTTTGATTCTGAATAATCCTGGCTTTCCCAATGGAAATGCTCCCTCATGGTGTGCAAGGTTTCCCCAAAAGAGTAATCCTCAGGAGGAGAGGCTGAAGGGATAGACACTTCAGCATCAGAATCCTCATAGGGAGGAAGAGAGTATCCCTGGTCTTAAGAGGAATCAGAGGAAATAGAAACCTGGTCAGAGGATTCATAGTCTGTATCCTGCCTAGGCCTTCAGGAGGGGGTTGGGATCCCCTGATCAAAGTAATTAAGTCTTTGGCCATTTTGAGCATGTTTCTTAGGCATGGATGACTGTCCAGGAGAATGCTGTACTTGTTTCTTTGCCTGTAATGATGTTTTAGACTTTGCTTTAGCTGCTGTAGTTGACTTGATAGTAAGCTGTGTAGGTCTGAAAACACCCTCAGAAGCCGATGCCTGCTCAGCGGCTCCGGACCCATCTGAGGGAATAGTTTCCATAGGCCCAATACCTTGAGTTTCCAAAGGCCTAGATGTCTCCACGTGGGCATCGGAGGCGGCCTGTGGCTCTGAGGCAGCGGGAGTCAGGGGCTGCGAAAGCGCCTCACTGAGCACCGGCGAACCGGCGACTGGCCTGGAAGAGGCTTCGTCGTCGGTTTTGGGTCTCGGATGCCTGTCCTTTTCCTTGTCTTTGCGCTTTTTATGAATTCTGGTCGTCGGTTGTTCCGACGGCATTATGTAATTAAACCTACGGCCAAAGTAATGCAATGCAAAATCAAACCAACGCTTAACAGTGCATTTGTTGAATCTAGCACAAAACCGACAACTAGTGACGTCGTGGTCAGGGCCTATGCAAGGAATACAGTAAGAGTGAAAATCCTTATCAGGTATTTGCTTCCCACAAGAAATACATTTGTTAACTTTTACTGACATCGGTCTGGAGCAAGAAAAAGTTTCCCCAATGGGGTACTTAGCTTTATTGAAGACTTCGGTTCTGAAATTCAATTTCAAAAATCTCAGGAGTCGGCCGACCAGCACTTGTGAACTGTTTTTGCTTTGGGCACCGCGGCAAGAAAGACTGAAGAAAATGGCGTTGGTTGCATCTTATATAACCCTGGCGCACTGACGTCAGGAAAGAAGTGACGACAACTGACGCTGGACCAAGACTTTGGAACTCGGGTCGCCTGCCAGCAAGATAACCCAAGTGTAATGACTGCAACAGTGAAACACGATTAACATATCCCAAGTGTAATGACTGCAACAGTGAAACACGATTAACATATCAGGGTTAGTTGTAGGAAGGGTAGGAATCAATTTAATCTCATGAAGGAAGAATACTTACTACTTACCTCCCTTAGAGACAACCAATATATTAGGGTTATGAAGCCTGATAAGGGTGGAGGGTGGTTATTAGGGATAGCATTTTATATTCTGCTAAGATGCCTGATATGCTTAATGACACCAACAGATATTTAAGAGTTTCTAGAAACGAGATCAATGTAACCTATGGAAGAATAGATTTTATGTTGAAAGAACTAGTTGAAGAAGGGAATATTAACCTGGATACATACAATTTCCTACATATACACAAGCCTAAAATACCATCTATTTTTGGGATCCCAAAAGTCCAGAAGAACTGAGAGGATCCACCACTTAGACCTATAGCATCTGCTATGGGATCCAAAACCTATCCATTGGCTAATTTCAATCAACTAAACACTATTTGGACAGAGAGAGTAGGCATACTAAAAGTCTCATGGGATTTCCTAAGGAGCATCAACCATAGTTTATATGCCAATGAGCTCCTATTCGTCATGCTGGACATACAGGACCTGTTCAACTTAATACCTCATACCATTGGGTTAGAATGGTTTGAGGAAGCATTAAGGTTTAAGGGGGACATTGACAATGATCAAATGTGCCTACTTATTGACCTAATGGATCTTGTGTTAAGGAACAACTTCCTCTTGTTCGAGGGGGAATTTTTTAAACAGATTAGTGGGGTGGCCATGGGAGCAAGTTGTGCTCCCATGTATGCCAACTTAGTGCTTTTCACTTGGGAAGAGAAATATATTTTCCATTCGAATTATTCGAAACATTGGAACTACTATCATAGGTACCTAGACAATATTGCTATTTTTTGAGTGGGACCAGAAGAAGAGTTGCACAACTTCATAACATACATCAATGGCACTACAGAATTTTTGAAGTTCACATACAATACTTCTAGGGAGAAACTATAATATTTGGATGTGGCTCTGGAAAAGACTACAGAGTCTAGGTATTTTAAATCCAGTGCATTTAGAAAAAGTACCTTTTCCAACTCATGCTTTACGAGTACCCACCCCTTTTCTCAAAAGGGGCATTGTGAGGGGGCAATTCATAAGGAGTTGTAGAATGACATCAGACGATAGGGACTATGAAAAGAAAGTCAAAAATTGAAAGAAATGTTCCTGGAAAAATATTATCCTTTGAAACTTATCCAGGAAATTATGGTTGAGGTTAGCTAGGAAAGAGGGAAGAAATTTGCCCCTATTTTAGGAGAGTCGAGCCTAAGAGGGTTGAGAGAAGGGAATGAACAACAACAAGATAATATTAACTTGAGCAGTAATTTTGTACTAAATTACAGTGTGGACACTGGAAAAATCAAGAACATAGTTTCCAATAATTGGAACAGGTTTAGTAGGTACTCAGACTTGGAGAAGATTTTTTTGGATCACCTTAAATTCACCTATTGGAAGGGGAAGAATATCAGAGAGATATTAAAAACTAAAAGGAAAAGATTGAGTAGGAGGAAAATAGGAACATACAGATGTGGGAGATGTTCGCAATGCCAAGCCTTTCAAGGAAAAACAGTTGTCTTAACCAAAAGAGGGATAGAACTTAAAACTGACGGGTTTGCCAACTGTGACACTATGGGGGTGGTCTATATTATGATGTGCAATATCTGTAGGGTATTTTATATAGGGAAGACCACCAGGAAGTTAAAAAGGTGCATTTATGAACATCTCAATGATAGTAAGAAAAAAGATGAGACCAATGCCCTATTTAGACACTATACTATCTGTCCATCAGTGAAAAATGTTTTTTATGTTATAGAGAAAATATAAGTGGATCCACATGGAGGGCCATGGGAAACCACCATAGAGTTTTGAGAATTGTTGTGGCAACTAAAATTGGAAGCCAATAACGATTCATGTTTGAACGATCACCTCTCTTTGGCACCAGTTTTGAAACTCAGAGCAGCCAAACTACAAGCTTTGATAGCCAACAGATGGGTGAATAGGAAAGGTTATAGAACGAATACAGCCTACATTTGTCTTTTATTATATATGATTATATATAATAATTTTATATATAATAATTTTAACTAAATAGTTTAACAATATTTGTTTAGTAAACTTTACAAACATACAAGTGCTGCTATTTATATATTTTTTATGACATATCTTTAGCAATAGGATTTTTAAGAATCATTTTTACAAGGCATGAGACAATTTTATTCACTTTTTTAGAGTTGATTTAATTATTGAAATAAAGTGTTTACTGGATGATTTTAACAGGGGGAGTATTTAAAGAGGATTGCTCACTTTGATTTACACATCTGAAGTCGTCTTTGGTATTACAAGACAAAAACACTGAATACATTTGGTGCGTTAGTGAGTTGAATAAAGAGAGCAACCTTCGGGCTTTATTGTGTGGCCATTTTGTCTGGAACCGGACTTGTGTGTTTTGTGCTTTTTGCTTCGTGGTCTTACAGTTTGGCAAACTTCTCCGTTGTGTTTTTATCCTTCAACATTTACCATACCCCTCATTCTACCCACTCCATTACCAACTATCAACTAAGATTACCTCTCCTCCCCTACTTTTCTCTAAACTATACTAACCACCACTGCTCCAGAGCTAGGGTCAACAGTGATGGCTGCTGGACTCTCTTCTTGGTTCAGCCATCCTAGCATCTATGGCTGCCATCCTATACTCCCTTTTTCTATGCCACACATACCATGCATTCTTCCTTATCTTTTTCTCTTACCACTGACCCCAACTCTATCAGTCAGCCTTGGTAACCAATCCTGTGCAGTTGTCACATACCCCCACCCCAGGTCTCAAAAAGCAGTGCAAGCTTTTCATTGCCACCTTTTCACACACAAACAGGGCCCCATTTACAAGATAACCAAATGAGCACCATTTGACCAAACACTGCACAAGCATACACATTCCATCTCCGTCAACATCTGTCTGGATTCACTCCTGGCCAATCCCCTGCTAACATTTTCCTCCTCTCCTTTTTAAGTCTACTCAAATGTCTCTCGCTCTTAATTTTACAGGGCATAATTTACCTAGAAAATTACAGTAAATATATTTTCTGCAACTCCATACATTTTCTCTCATACCACTAAATTAACTACTTTACAACCACAACACAGCGAGATATAAAGCTGACATTTTTATATTTCCTCTATGATGAGCTTTTCATGATGAGCGTGATCTAAAGCTGACATTTTTATATTTCCTCTATGATGAGCTTCACTTATTGGAATGAACAGTAATAGACTTTTTTATGTACTCAATTCCTAAATCAAATAAGATCAGTTTTAACACTAAACTTCAGAGACTAGCTGTAAATTTTCAAAATTACATCCTGTTTAAATCTCATCTCTCCATCAAACCTTACCCATCCAGTTGGATGGCGCCAGCAATACACAATTTGCACATCTGCAGACCCAAAGCTTATACTTCCTAACAGTAGATTCAAAAGGTATGCCTACTAGTGAACTGTAATATTTCAAAGCCTTCACACTACCAACAGCTTTACATTAATGCACACAATTTCAACACTATCAGCAGCACATTTCCCTCTCCATCTCATGGCAATCTTATAATCAAGTAAAAATATTTTTGTCCAAGACATCACGCAGACTATGCACAATCATAACCTCCCCACTTATTTACCTTAGTGAGAACTGTCCACATTCAACTTCATATCCTCAAACATTCCATCTTCACCAGCACCCATTTTTTAAAAGTCCTCTCTTCTGTATCCCTTTGTAGATCCACCATCACTACTTCCAAGACCACTACTGTACACCTCTCATATGAGCAAGAAAGCCAGTAGAATAAACATGTGTTGACGTGTCACATGTTAAATTAACTATGCCAACTCATATACTAGTCTTAGTTTTAAAAACCTCTCGGCTGTTAACAGTGCTGCTCCATTGTGGGGGTTGGCCAACCTCAGTTCCCTTCCTGCCCACTTATCCATATAAACCTTCCCCCTTTTTCTTCTCTCCTTACTCTGACTGTCCATCTTCCTGTCTCCAACCACATTTCCCATTTCTTCCCTTCTACTCCTTCTGCCATTTATCTGCAAAAACAGGATACCAAGATTACCCCATATTTTTTAAGATGCTCATCTTTGTGAAACTGATTTACAGGTTCATAGTTAAATACTAGGCTTGATGTGCATGTGGGCCACTTTAAGCCTAGGCTTGATGTGGATGTGGACCACTTTAAGCCTAGCTAGTTAGTACATAAATTAACATGCTGCATTTGGTGTTAGAATGTCCTTACCCATCCCATGGTCAATAAAAAGAAGTTATGTACCTACCATAACGTTCCATTTTAGTTGTCTTCTTCTCACCTTCTTTCTTGCTGGTTGGGTTCGGAGCCAATCCTCGGCTCCGACTCGGCCATCTTCAAAAGCTCAAGAGCTGCTTACTGGCTTGACGCCATCCTATATCCCATGATGCCTGGTGCTAGATACCCAGATCCCATTTGATAAGTCTAACTGCAGACAAAATAAGAAAGGAATCTATCCTAGAATGCATAAATCCTACTGGAGAGACTACTAGTCAGAAAGGAATAGCCAGAGAAGACTCAGCCAGTGAAAAATCAAGAGGAACTCTTCTCGGTCCACTAGGATAAGGGGATGGAGGGTGGGATGCAAGAAAGAAGGCGACAAGAAAACTAACATGGAACGTTATGGTAGGTACATAACTTCTTTATGTTAAGTTGTCTATCTCGCCTTCATTCTTGCTGGTTGGGACAGCGTCCCTAGCACCTAAAATCCTGGGTGGCTCATCAGAACAAACTCTTCAGAACAGTGGAACCAAAATCAGCTCTTCTCCTGGAAACCACATCCAACTTATAATGCGAAATGAAATGTGGGTTGGCCCACGTAGCCGCAGCACAAATAGATTCCATGGGCAACCTTGCCTGAAAGGCCACCAAAGTGGCTAAAGCTCTGGTGGAGTGACCTTTGGGTTTAACTGGCAATTCTTTATTCCTCAGTTGATAGATAAATGTGATGACAGTAGTCAACCACTTGGATAAGGTTACTTTGGAGACAAAGACCTTGTTTACCCACAGCATAAGACAAGAAAAGTTGGTCTGATTTTCTAATGTCCTTAGTTCTATGCAAATAAAAGCGTAGTTGCCTGTGAACATCTGATGCAATTTATATTCCGCCCTGTTGGAGTGGTTAGGAAAAAACACTGGAAAGTCTATGGACTGATTCAAGTTATTCTCTGAAGAGACCTTAGGAAGGAAGAAAGGATTAGTCCCAAGAGCAACCCTGTCATTGTGGAACACTAGGTACAGAGGATGGATACAAAGAGCCTGAAGTTCTAAAACTCTTCTGGCTGAATAACAGCTACCAGAAAAAGGGTTTTCCAAGATAAAACCTTCAAGGAACAAGAAGCTGCAGGTTCGAAAGGGGGCAAAATTAGAGAAGCTAAAATCAAATTTAGATCCCACGGTGGTGGAGGATCTCTCATTGGGGGCCTGAGCAGAGTGGTCCCTTTGAGAAAGGCTTTAATAGCTTACGAGACATAATATTATTTTCCGACAGGCCAATGTGAAAATTTGAAACTGCAGCTAATGGAACTCTTAACTGTAGTGGAAGTGGACCCAGCATGGAATAGTTCAGAAGAAATTCCAAAATGTGGTGTACAGGGGCTGAAAAGGGGTCTATACTCTTAGCCTCTGCCCAGGAAGAAAAATGCTTCCACTTGCTAGCATAAGTTTCTAGACTTGTGCGATGACAAAATAATTTTGTGCACAAAAGGGGAGATTATCTGGAAGCCTGGCTAAAGTTGGAAGTGGAGCAACCAAGCAGTGAGCTGGAGAGATTGTAGGGATTGGTGCAGCCCACCTGATTGATGAATCAGAAGGTCTGGAACTAGGTCCAGAGTCCAAGGCTGCTTGAGAAGAAGATGATGCAGGAATGGGAACCATATTTGTCGAGGAGCAATGAGGATCATTTTGCAGCCCAATACGGTAGCTTTCTGTATTAGCTTTGGGATTAGGGGAAAAGGAGGGAATGCATAAAGAAGTCCGTGAGGCCAATCATAGACTAGAGCATCTCTGGGAGAATGTCCGGGAAGTGGAAGGATTGAGAAGAAATTACTGCACTTGCTGTTGAAGGGAGTTGCAAAAAGGTCGCAGCAAGGTTGGCCCCATTTGCAGAAGATTTGGTCCGCAACTACCTGATTTAGAGACCACTCGTGAGGCATGAGAATTGCTCTGCTCAGCCTGTCTATGACGTTGGACCTCCCAGGGATGTGCATTGCAATCAGAAACCATTGGGAAAAGATCGCCCATTGCTAGAGTCTGAGTGCTTCTCGACATAGGGGGTAGGACCTGGTTCCGCCCTGCTTGTTGATGTACCACACTACTGACATATTGTCCGTTTGAATTGCAATGGTCCCGGTAGGAAGAGAGTCCTAAAGAGCTTGCAACGCTAAGAGCACGGCCCTCATCTCCAAGACGTTTATATGCAGATGGTACTTGTGAGGTTGCCAGGTGCCTTGGACTGTTCTGCCCTGATAATGCCCCCCCCCACCCGATCAGGGAGGCATCCGTGGTCACCGTAGCAACTAGAGAGGGGAGTACAAATGGTCTGCCGTGGGACACTGATGTGAAGACCATGCACCATGCAAGGTGTTTCTTGCATGCTTCTGTGATCATAATCATGTAAGACATGGGAAGCTGCTGGAAGGACCATTGGGTGAAAGGAAGCCACTGGAGAATCCTCATGTGAAAATGAGCTAGAGGAACGAGTATGATCGCTGCTGCCATGAGACCCAGAGTTTGGAGGCAAACCTGGCTTGAATTCTTTTGCATGCTAATAAAACCTTCACATGTTGGTGAATCACTAATACCCTGTCTGGTGGAAGGCTCGCTGACATGTCTTTTGTATTTAAATTTGTGCCTATAAAGGTGATAGATTGACAGGGCGACAATGCAGACTTTTCGAAATTTACTGTGATACCTAGCCTGGAGCAAGTCTCAATAGTGCAGTCTCTGGCTCGCAGAAGGTGATGCCTGGTGGTAGCAGTGAGGAGCCAGTCGTCTAGATATGGAAACACCTGGAATCCTTGTCATCTCAGGTGAGCAGTAACTACTGCCATACATTTGATGAACAACCTGGAGGTTGTGGTGAGACCAAAGGGCAGAGCTCTGAGCTGATAATGGCCGTCTCCCAGTTGGAAGCGAAGGAATCTTCTGGTGCGTCTGTCCATTTTGATGTGGTAGTATGCATCCTGAAGATAGTACAGTTTTGTACCTACCATAAATGTAGATGTCCGATAGGTATGCATCTGCAGTCCTTACATATGGGTTGTCCTGCCTCAGGCAGCCCTTCGGTCGGCCGGATTCCAAAGTCTGGGTCCGGCGTCAGCTGGTGTCACCCTTTTCCCCGTCAGAGTGACTGGGGTATAAAAGCATCAGCCGACGCCATGTTCCTCAGTTTTTCTTGCCCCAGTTGCCAGGTGCCCTCTAATGAAGGCTAAATTTTGGAGAAATGTATAAATTCCAATCATGCAAACCAATAAATAACAAATACACCATAACAGATAACCCCAGCTAGCTAAAAAGAGGGATAGGTACCCAAAGTATACCACAGAGGGGTAGGAGGGAGGGAAAACCTGACTGCAGATGCATACCTATCGGACATCTACATTTATGGTAGGTACAAAACTGTACTATGTCCTTCAAGGATGCATCTGCAGTCCTTACATATGGGTAGAATACCATAGCCAAGCTGGGGGTGGTAGGACCTAAGAAAAGGATGGTGTAGCTAGCATGCCCTGCAGGACTGCAGTAACAAAGCCTGCTCTGGATCTGGAATATAAAGGCAAATTGTAATGCTTGGAAAATGTATGCACAGAGCTCCATGTAACAGCTTCTAAAATGTCCTTTGTAGCCACCCCTCTTAAGAAGGCTGTGGAGGTGGCTGTTGCTCTGGTGGAACGAGGTCTGATGTTAGCTGGCACAGCTTTTCCATGAAAAGAGTAACAGAATCGAATGCAATTTCCTATCCATTTTGAAATGGTTTGCTTGGAAATTGCTCTTCCTTGTACACCAGCAGCGTATGCTACCAACAGTTGGTCAGTTTTTCTGTAAGTCTTAGTTCTGTCCAAGTAGTAACGCAACTGTCTGTGAATGTCCAGGGTATGCAGAAGTTTCTCTCCTTTGTTTTGTGGATTTGGGTAGAAAGTAGGCAGGTGTATAGCTTGGTTCAGTGAAACCCTGGATACCACCTTTGGCATGAATGAAGGATTGGTTCTCAAAGAGACTCTGTCCTTATGGAAAATGAGAAATGGTTGTACTGCCATGAGGGCCTGTAACTCTGATACTCTTCTTGCTGAGGTTATGGCCAGAAGGAAGGCAGTCTTCCAAGACAGGAATTGTAGTTCTGAAGATGCTGCTGGTTCAAATAGAGGTAGAGTTAATTTTTCCAACATGAAGTTAAGGTCCCATGTAGGCACTGGTGGTGTCCTTGGAGGATTGATGTTTTTTATCCCTCTTAGAAACTGCCTTAGCAGAGGATGAGAAAATACAGGTGGATCATTGTTGTACTCTGCTGAAATAGCTGAAGCATGAATTTTTATGGATGAGTAAGAAAGGCCATTATGGAGCATTTCGGCCAAGTATTCAAGGATAAGTGGGATGCTCAACACTGTCGGATCCTGACCCTGTGCGGTGCTCCAGGTTCGAAATCTTTTCCATTTTGCTGAATATGCCTTTCTTGTGGAAGGCCGCCGAGCTTCCATGATGATATCCTGTACCCTCTTGGATAGTTTATCCTGGTGATGAGTCAAGGTATTCTCCAGGCTGTCAGCTGTAAGGTTTTCAGGCTGGAGTGTAGAGTTTTGTAATTGTGCTGTGTCAGAAGAAGTGGCCATTGTGGTAGGGGCCACGGGTTCGAGCGTGACATGCTCTTTAACAGCGGGTACCAGTGCTGTCTTGGCCAGTTCAGAGCTATCAAAATCACTTTTGGTTGCTCTGTCCTGATCTTCAGTAATACCTTGGTCATTAAAGGTAGAGGTGGGAATGCATATACTGTGAGAGCATTCCAGCTGAAGGATAGGGCGTCCACTTTCCATGCTTGAGGATGGTATGCCCTTGCGCAGAATTTCTTCAGTTGATGGTTGTGGGGGGAGGCAAAAAGATCTATGTCCGGCCTTCCCCAAGATTGTGCTATCTGAAGAAAAATGTCTGGATGCAACATCCATTCATGTGGATCCATGGTGTTTCTGCTTAGGCTGTCCGCCAGTACATTGTCCTTTCCTGGTACGAACTGGGAATGCAGCTCTATCTTGAGTTTTAGGGAAAGATCCCAAAGATTCATTGCCAGCCTGCAAAGAGGGTAGGAATGGGTACCTCCTTACTTGTTTATGTACCACATAACTGTGGTATTGTCTGTCTTTATTAGCATGTGACCTTGATGCAGGAAATGTTTGAAGGCCTCGATTGAATGTATCACCACCAGCATTCCTTTTGATTGATGTGCAGGCACAATTCCTTTAGAGTCCACTGCCCCTGAATACATCTGCCCTTCATGTGCGCTTCCCATCCATGGTCTGAGGCGTCCGTTGTAATGGTTTGGCTGATATGAGGTTTGCTGAAAGGCAGACCCATGTTTGACTGACTTGCTTGTGCCCACCACAGAAATTCCTTGTGAAGGCATGGAATGAGGGGGATCAAAGCTTCTAGGCTGTGACTGTGTTGCGGCCATAGACTCCTTAGGTACCATTGCAGTTTCCTCATATGCAGCCTTGCTTGTGGAATCAGCAGAATGCAAGATGCCATGAAACCCAGGGCCTGCAGGATTTTCCTTGCAGTCAGTTGGGTTTGTGTTGTTAGATTTTTGAAATAATCTGGTAATTGTTCTTGTTTTTCTTCTGTGAGAAAAAACATTTGGGTGTTTGTATCCAGCTTTGCACCCAGGAAAATTATTCTTTGGGATGGAACAAGTCTTGATTTCTGAAAGTTGACTGTGTATCCCAGGGCTTGTAGAAGGCGGATGGCATAGTTCAAGTGTTTTAACAATGTTTGTTGGCTGTCCGCTTGTATAAGGCAGTCATCCAGGTATGGGTATATTTGAATCCCCTGAAGTCTGCAGTGTGCAATTACTGATGCCAGGAATTTCGTGAATACTCTGGGCACAGTAGATAAGCCAAAGGGCAATGCTGAGAATTGATAATGCTCTAAACCTGCAAGAAATCTGAGGTGTCTTCTGCAACTTTGTCTGATAGGGACATGCAGGTATGCCTCCTTGAGGTCTAGAGTTACCAGCCAAGACCCCTTGCCCAGCATGGGAAGGAGATGCTGTAGGGTCAGCATTTTGAATTTTGGCACAATGAGATAAGTATTCAGTGCAGACAAGTCGAGAATAGGTCTCCATTATTTTTCTTTTCTTGGGACAAGGAATAGTCTGGAATAAAATCCTTGGCCTTGTTCTGTGAGAAGAACCTTTTCTATAGCTTTCATTTGCAATAGGTTGGAGATTTGTTTTAAAGCCTCTGCTCTTTGATTCGGTGGCAGGTTTGGCATGCCTTTTCTTTTTGGTAATGTATGAAAATGGAACCTGTATCCTTTGTCTATTATTTGCAGTGTCCATTTGTCCCTTGTAATACTGTGCCAATTTTTTGAGAATAAAGATAGCTTTCCGCCCAGAGGTGCTTCCAATTGAGCCCTGGTTGGCGGGGTCAAGGTAAAGTTATTGAGTCTGTTCTTGTGGAGCAGTTGTAGGTCCTGCACTACCTCTCTGGTTAGGAGGCTGCCATTGACGTCCTCTGTAGGAGCCTCTAGTTTGCCCTCTACCTCTGGCACGCCTGTTCTTGCCTCTTTGAAATCTCTCTGTGTCTGGAAAGGACCAATTCTTAGAGGGTCAATTTCTGCTGAATCTTGGCGGTTGGACCTGGAGAAAATCTTTGACTGTCTGTACAGATTTAGCCTTTTCCTCAAATTTCTTTAAGACCTCCTGAGCAGTGGAGCCAAATAACTTTTGCTTTTCCAGTGGCGCATCCAGAAGCTTTGCTTTAACATGATCTGGCAGAGTTTGTTCCTTCAGCCAAGCATGCCTACGTATGACTGCACCTGTCATTGCTGACCTACATGAAGCTTCCAATGCATCATAACCACACTGCAAGAAATGGTTGCTAACCTGTTGGGAGTTATGTACTAGATCCCGAAGTGACTTGCGATCTAGGGGTTCAGGTGAAGACAGTTTTTTATGCAATTCATCTAACAAATACTCTTGGTACTGTATCATATGGAATTGACAATTTAATGCCCTCGTAGAAAGAGTGGAAGAAGTATACACTTTTTTTACCCCATCTCTCTAAAGCCCTGGACTCCCTTTCAGAGAGTAGTGGATTTTTAGTAGTGGCAGATGCAACCCCTTTAGGGCCCTGGGAAATAGTTTCAGGATCAGCAGAGTGGGCCTTGTAAAGGAAATTATGTGAGTCCGGGACCCTGTAGTACCTATCGGGTTTGACAGGAGACGGAGGAAGGGAGTCAAGGGTAATGCTAGACTCAGAGTACACATCATCAATGACATTCAAAACAGGAGGAATAGCCAAAGGTCTATGCTGAGGTAAATGCATAAAAGTCCTTAATCTCTTCCTGGAATCAGAGAATTCCTGGCCCTGCCATTTGAAATGCTCTCTCATGGAGTGAAGGGTCTCCCCAAAGGACAGCTCTTCAGGAGGGGAGGCAGAGGGAATAGATTCCTCTGCATCAGAATCCTCAGAGGCGTAAAGCCTCCTCCTGGTAGTCTGAAAGAACAGAGCCATCTGAGGCCTCATCAGAGGACTGGGGATCAGTGGGCTCAACCCTGGGCCTTTTGTCTAGAGGAGGTTGGGAGCCCCTGTCTGGGTGTGGCTGAGAGCCGCTAATTAAGGAAATAAGGTCCTTAGCTAGACTTAAAATCTGTGAACCTGTAGTGGATCCCTGAGGAATAGCCTTGGGAGGCAGAGATTTTGGCTGTTTAGCAGCTTTAGCCCTAGTGAATGCCTTTATGGACATGGATGCAGTAGGCCTGGCTGCTCCACGTGCTGGTGTAGTTTTGTCTAGAGAAATGGTGTCGGATGTTTCCGGAACACCGGTTTCTGAGGGAGATTCTATAACCGACTCAGCAGTGGCCTCCGGGGCCGAGGTTGTCGGTTGTGCGGTTTCGACGGTCGGAAGTACCAAGGACTCTGTTTCAGCCGAGACAGAGACACTCGCGGTAGGCCTAGGCGTGGTTTCAGCCGAAACCACGGTCCACGTGTTTCGGTCCTTGTCCTTCCGTTTTTTGATTAAATGAGAAGTCGGAGTCTCCGACGGCATATTGTAACAGTAACTAGCCCAAAAACATTCCTCTGCAAACTCCGCCCGACGTCTAAGAGTGCGTCGGTTGAAGGAGGCACAGGCTGTTCAGGCCGAGACGTCGTGGTCTGGGCCTAGGCAGGGGAGGCAGTAGGAATGGAAATCCTTATGAGGTATTTGTTTCCCACAAGTTAAGCAATTATTAACTTTAAGCGTTTGATCTGACATCGGCTGAGGCAAGAAAGAGTCCCCAACAGGGTACTTAGCTTTTGAAGTCTTCGGTAGCTGAAGTTACAGGAGCTGGCCGACCGGCACTTGCGAACTGCTTCTGCTTCGGGCACCACACGGCAAGAAAGACTGGGGAACATGGCGTCGGCTGACGCTTTTATACCCCAGTCACTCTGACGTCAGGGAAAAGGGTGACACCAGCTGACGCCGGACCCAGACTTTGGAATCCGGCCGACCGAAGGGCTGCCTGAGGCAGGACAACCCATATGTAAGGACTGCAGATGCATCCTTGAAGGACATCTATAGAGTACATCCAATTGTCCTGACCCAGAAAGGGTAAAATGGACTGTAGCGTGACCATCTGAAACTTCGTTCTTTGTACACAGACCTGTTTAGTCTGCTGAGATCCAGAATGGGTCTCCAGTCCCCTGTCTTTTTTGGTACCAAAAAGAACCTTGAGTAAATTCCGGATCCTTGTTGGTCTGCTGGGACTTGCTGGATGGCCCTTTTTCTTAGCAGTTTTGAGACTTCTTGAACTGCTTGGTCCCTTAGATTAGGTGGAACGTCTAGAAGGGTCTTGTCTAACCTTAAGGGGGTGTGAACAAAGGGAATTCTGTAGCCTCCGGATATAAAGTACAGTTTTGTACCTACCATAAATGTAGATGTTCGAAGATCCACATTGCTGCAGTCCTTACACTTGGGTAGTCCGCTGTCCTCGGTCGGCCCGAATATCAAAGTATAAGGCTGACGTCGGTCAAGGCGCATTTGACTGACATCAGGACGTCAGGGTACAAATGCGCATGACCGACGTCATATCCTCAGTCTTTTCTTGCCCCAGATGTCAGAAGACCCTAAAAATAAAGGTCAAAACCAAAAGACAGCAAACAAACAACCAACCACCCTTGCACTAATTATATGTACAATATATACAATATACACAATATTTACAACCCAACCCACACAACCACCTCTAACTACAGAGGGGAAGGAGGGAGGGTAAATTAGACTGCAGCAATGTGGATCTTCGAACATCTACATTTATGGTAGGTACAAAACTGTACTATGTTCTTCATCTCACATTGCTGCAGTCCTTACACTTGGGTAGAATCCCAAAGCAGAGGTAAGGGAGGATGGCCAAACTATAAGTAAGCAGGAGCTGCCAAAATGCCCTGCAAAACAGCAGTGGCAAAACCAGCTCTGGATTTAGAGTAAAGTGGTAGGTGATAATGCCTAGAGAAAGTATGCACTGAACTCCAAGTTGCTGCCTCAAAAATATCCTTGGTTGCCACCCCCCTCAAAAAAGCTGTCGAAGTGGCAGTAGCCCTAGTGGAATGAGGCCTAATCCCAGCTGGAATCTCCTTGCCATGATGGGAATAACAGAAAGCAATGCAAAACCCAATCCACTTAGAAATAGTTTGTTTTGACACAGGCTTGCCCTGAGAACTCAAAGCAAAAGAAACAAATAACTGCTGAGACTGCCTGAACCCTTTAGTTCTGTCCAAATAATATCGTAACTGCCTGTGTACATCTAAAGTGTGCAAAATCTTTTCCCCTTTATTTTGGGGATTTGCATAAAAAGTAGGCAAATGAATAGTTTGGTTTAAAGCCACACTAGAAACCACTTTAGGCATAAAGGAAGGATTAGTACGCAAAGATACCCTATCCTTATGGAAAATCAAGAAAGGCTCAACCGCCATAAGGGCCTGTAACTCAGAAACCCTTCTTGCAGAGGTAATGGCCAACAAAAAGGCAGTCTTCCATGATAAATATTTCAACTCAGTAGTAGCTGCAGGCTCAAAAGGTTGTAGAGTGAGTTTCTCCAACACAAAATTGAGATCCCAAGCAGGAGTAGGAGCTCTACGTGGGGGTCTTATTGCCCCTCTAAGAAATTGCTTGAACAAAGGATGAGAAAACAATGGTGGGTCACAGTCATAGTGAGCTGAAATTGCTGCAGCATGAACCTTAATAGAAGAGAAGGACAAACCTTTGTCCAGTAACTCAGTAATATTGAAGAGCCACACTTAAATTAGGCTCAGAAACATCAAAATCCTTTGCTGCACACCAAAATAAAAATCTCTTCCATTTATCTGCGTACACTTTCCTTGTACTAGGCCTTCTAGCTTCCAAAATCACATTCAAAACTTGTTGTGGAAGTGGAGACCCTCTATGGTTCAAAACAGAATATGCCAGGCTGTTAGGTGAAGAGAGTGAAGTTTGACATTGAGCAAATGACTGTCCTCCTGGGACAACAGGTGTGGAATCGAAGGCAAAGGCCATGGAGGCTTCCGTACCAGACTTCTCAGTAATGGGTACCAGTGCTGTCGAGGCCAATCTGGAGCTATTAAAATCATCCTTGGCTTGTCCTGTCTGACCTTTAGAAGAACCTTTGGGAGGAGAGGCAGAGGTGGAAAGGCATACACATGAATATTGCTCCAATTGAAAGAAAGAGCATCCACTTTCCAAGCTGTGGGATGAAACCTTTTCGTGCAAAACTTTGGCAGCTGATGGTTTAGTGGAGAAGCGAACAGATCTATGTCTGGAGTTCCCCATGACACTGTCAATTTCTGAAATACATGAGGATCCAATTTCCACTCGTGGGGATCCATAATTCGTCTGCTCAACACATCTGCTAAGGAGTTCTGTGCTCCCGGCAGAAACCTTGCCTGAAGATTGAGCTGTAAACTGAGAGCAGTCTCCCACAAAATCATTGCTTGCCTGCATAGAGGATAAGAATGTGTTCCCCTTGCTTGTTGATGTACCACATGACAGTTGTGTTGTCTGTTAGAATCAACACCTGCCCTGGAAGAAGTAAATCCTTGAAAGCTATTAATGCAAACTGGACTGCTAACATCTCCTTCAGGTTGATATGTAGATGTTGTAGTCTGGCAGGCCACTTGTCTTGTATCCACTTTCCATTTAGATGAGCTCCCCAAGCTTTGTCTGAGGCATCTGTCATTAAAATCTGACTCGCCTCTGGCTGGGCACAGAGAGTCCCTTGTTTAGGTGACATTCCTGAGCCCACCACAAAAATTCCTTTTGAATGCAAGGTATTATTTGAATGACAGTGTCCAGATCCTGGCAGTGCTGTGTCCATACATTTTTGAGATACCATTGCAGCTTCCTCATATGCAGTTTGGCATTGGGAAGCACCAGAATACAAGATGCCATGAACCCTAAGGCTTGAAGGACTGTCCTTGCAGTCAGCCCGGACTGATGAGATAGTTGATGGAAGTAAAGGGAAAGATTCTTTTGTTTGTCCGGGGTCAAAAAGGCCATTTGGGATGCTGTATTCAGTCTTACACCCAGAAAGCACATGTCCTGAGAGGGTACTAGACTGGACTTTATTTCGTTCACAGAATACCCCAGGCATCTTAGCACTGCTATCACATATTCCAAATGATGAAGAAGCTCTTCCCTTCCTTGAGCCAGAATCAGGCAATCGTCCAAATAAGGATAGATCTGTATTCCTTTTAGCCTGAAGAAAGCTATCACTGGAGCCAGAACTTTCGTGAACACTCTGGGCGCAGTAGATAAGCCAAAGGGCAATGCAGAGAACTGATAGTGAGAAGTCCCAGCTCGAAAATGCAGATACTTCCTGCAACTTAGTCTGATAGGAACATGAAGGTAAGCCTCCTTGAGATCCAAAGTTACCATCCAATGATCTTTGCCCAGCAGAGGTAAAAGCTGTTGTAACATCAACATTTTGAACTTGGGAATGTCCACATAAGTGTTGAGGATAGATAAATCCAAAATTGGTCTCCACGTGTTCCCCTTCTTTGGTACTAGGAACAGGCGAGAATAAAATCCTAGGCCCACTTCTGGCATAGGGACCGGCTGTATGGCCCCTAGTTGAAGTAACAATGAAATTTGCTTGTGAGCCTCTATCCTTTGTTGAGGAGGAACGTCTGGCATGCCTCTGAAAGGAGGCAAGGTATGGAAATAAAACCTGTAACCGTGGTGTATGATATCCAATACCCATCTGTCTTGGGTAATTAAACTCCAATTTTCTTTGAAAAGTGCCAACCTTCCTCCCAAAGGTGCTGCCAGACGAGAAGGCTCTGGCAGCTGAAAAGGTAGGTCATTGGGTCTGTTTACGAAAGGACTGACCCCTGCCCTCACCTGAAGACTGTGCAGGAGAACTCCCTGTTCTAGGCCTGAAAGAGCCCTGAGCTCTGCCCCTACCACGTCTAGATCTACCCCTAGACTGGGAATCATAAGAAAGATACGTCCACCCTTTAGTAGGCCAATTTCTACTAAACTTTGGAGGCTGAACCTGCAAAAAATCTTTAACAGTCTGCATAGACTTAGCCTTGTCTTCCATTTTCTTTAAAACTGCCTCAACAGGAGAACCAAACAACACATCAGATTGTAAAGGAGCATCTAAAATCCTTGTTTTAACATGGTCAGATAAATTTTGATCCCTCAGCCAGGCGTGCCTGCGAAGAACTGACCCAGTGGCAGCCACCCTAGACGAGGCCTGTACAGCATCAAAACCACATTGCAAAGAATGCTTACCCACCTGTTCAGAAACATGTACTAAATCTTGTAACTCTTTACAATCAATACCTTCCGCCAGAGAATCCACCTTAGACTTCAATTGTGAAAGGAGATAGTTTTGGTATTTCAACATGTGAAACTGGCAATTCAAAGCCCTCATAGCTAGAGTGGAAGAAGTATAAACTTTCTTTCCCCAGCTATCCAAGGCCCTGGCCTCTTTATCTGCAGGAACCGGATTCTTGACAACAGAAGCCTTAACACCTTTAGGCCCCTGGCTAACAGTTTCTGGGTCTGCCCTAGGACTCTTAAAAAGATACTTATGAGCTTCAGGCACCCTGTAATACCTATCCGGTTTAACAGGAGCAGGAGGCAAAGAATCAGGATTAAGAGAAGCCTCTGTAAAACATCTTCCACTACATCCAAAACAGGAGGTATAGCCAAAGGCCTATGCTGGGGTAAAAACAAAAATTCCCTAAGCCTTTTCCTGGAATCAGAGAAGTCTTGACCTTCCCACTTAAAATGCTCCCTCATGGAATGAAGAGTTTCTGAAAAAGAAAAATCCTCAGGAGGAGAAGCAGAAGGAGTAGAATCATCCACATCAGAATCAGAATAAGGAGAGTACTCCTGCAAGTCTTCAGAAGACTCTGAAACATCGAAGCCTGCTCAAAACTCCCTAGCTCAGGCTCCACCCTAGGTCTCTTATCAGGAGGGGGCAAAGAACCCCTAATCAAAGTAATCAAATCTTCTGCCATTTTAAGCATATGCTTCTTAGGCACAGTTCCAGAAGAACTATGGGTGACACCAACTGAAGCTAAACCTGGCCTGCCTCTAGGAGAAGCCTTGGAAACAGAAGGAGAGGGCCTAACCACCCTAGGCAGGAGGGAGTATAGTAACCTGAGAAGCCCCATCACCCTGACCTGCCTCCTGAGAGGCCACATCCTGCAATAACAAAGTCTCTCCCTGGGATCCCAAAGAAACCTCCGGTGGAACCACCGGCTCCACCGACACCTCTAAAGAACCGGCGTCCGGAACGGATGGTTCTTCTAGCCTAGGCTTCACTGCTTTGTCCTTGCGCTTCTTCGAAGAAGCGGGCGTCGGAGCATCCGACGGCATTTTATAATTGCACCGCTCAAGACTAACCTGGCACAATTTAATCTCCTCTTTATAGTGCGCTTATTGAATCTAGCACAAGAGCGACACCCAACAACGTCGTGCTCAGGCCCTAAACAAGGAATACACAAAGTATGACAGTCTCTATGCGGTATCTGTTTCCCACAAGAAATACAATTATTCACTTTTTCTGACATCCGGTAAACCACTGAGGCAAGAAAAACTAAAATATTCTAACGGGTACTTAGCCAACTTTGACTCGGTCTGAAACTCAAATCGAAAATTTCAGAACGCCAACCGCACTTGCAATACTGCTTCTGCATCGGACCATGCGGCAAAAAAGACTGAGGATATGACGTCGGTCATGCGCATTTGTACCCTGACGTCCTGATGTCAGTCAAATGCGCCTTGACCGACGTCAGCCTTATACTTTGATATTCGGGCCGACCGAGGACAGCGGACTACTCAAGTGTAAGGACTGCAGCAATGTGAGATGAAGAACATCAGACTGTACCCATTTGTCTTGCGTTATGTCTTGCCAGGCTCTTGGGTACAGCGATATCTTCCCCCGACTGCCTCCAGAGGTGGGCAGCCGGGCAACCCTTCAGGGATGCTGGAAGGGCTTCTCAGAGAAGGATTCTCTGCTGCCCTGATTTTGCGGACCCCCTCTGCCACAAGGGCGGCGTCTATTATTGTTCCCTCCTCTGCCCCTGCATGGGAACTCACCACGTGTGTCCGGCAAGGCTTCCTGGGATTTCCAGAACCACATCTTTCCACTCTTCTGACCCTTGGGATATGGTCTGGAAGGAGTGGAAAAATGGACTCCCACGGCAGAGAGAGTCTTGCCTTCCTGCTCACACCTGGTAAGGGTGCCCTTCACCTGTGATCCAAAACAGAGAGGAAGCATCAAAGGGGGGTGTTGGTGAAAGACGCTCTGAAAGGTTCCGCAAAGTTACATAGCCGCATCCAAGCGCGTCTCCTTAGGGCAACGCCTGTGCCTGCAGCTCTACTCGCACCATCAGCTGCATAAGAAATGAGCCTCATGGAGGAGTTCACCACTGAATTAAGAGTCGCCAGCTGGGAGGCTGCCTTAGCCTGGGCCCCCTCAGCTGATGGATCTTGGAGGGTATCTCCAAGCTATTTAAGGAGATCCCTTTGAAGACGGGTAAAGTGGGACAAATAATTCAGGGACCTCATGGAAAAGGTCACTGAAGAGAACATCCGCTTCCCATATCTGTCCATCATCCTGGACTCCTTGTTAGGGGGATGGACAGATGAAGTTTCTGTCAACTCCTTTGTGGCCGCCGCTACCACCATGGCATCAACGGGGAAACCTTTGGTCAAAAACTGTTTGTCCTGTGGTGCAGTTATGAATTTAGCAGGTCTTCTGGGGGTCGGTTCCACTGTGTCTGGAGCTGACCACGCCTTCAGAGCCACCACAGACATCAGTGGGTCAAAAGTCGGAGACACTCAGGAGGTGGAAGGTCAGCATCCAAACGCATCCAGGAATACAGACTCATCCTCGGAAGGGCTTAGGGCAGTCCAGTTCCCCCTCTGCCTAAGCATCTCAAGGATGTCTGAGCAGGAGACATCTTCAGAGGGAGATCTCGGGGACCCTTCCGAATCCTCTAAGTCAGTATCTGATGTGACAGACTCAGGGGAGTCAACATGCTTCCTCTTGCATTTCCTCTTACGAGATGGCTTCTCTGAATGATCAGGGGAGGCCTCAGAAGAGGAAGATACACCCAAAGGGGTGTCCTGGAGCACTGGATCCCCACACTTGGGGTCTGGAAGAGGGGCAGAGGCTGACGCAGGCACCATAGGGGGAGGAGCCGATGGGGTCGATCATGAGACTGACTCGGGGGCCAGTACACTCCTCATCACCTCAAAGGTGTCCCTACCCGGATGTACAGAGTGCTCTGGTTCCGAAGAAATCAGAATCCCTCTCCGCACCGAGGGGGATGGCTCCAAGGCTGATGTGGGAGCAGAGCTCACCTGAGCAGAAGCCCCGAGGGGGAGAGCGGGGTCAGACAAGGGTCCAATGCCACTCACCCCCTCGGAGCCGAGGGAGTCCCAGCACCCAGATCCCTCCAGGGACGGTACCATAGAAAGGATCGGAGCTGACGACTGAACCGAAGGAGAAGGTATCGGAGCCGACAGTTAAACGACTCGAACCCCAACGAACTCTGGCTCCGAGCTCAAAGGATGAGTCAGGGGAGGAATATCTACAGATGTGGACGGAGCAGACACCTGATGAAGAGGGCTGGACAACATTTTACCTAGGGCCTGCGATTTTAACAGTCTACTGACCACTCTTTCCACGTCATGGTCTGAAAGTCTTGAGGACCGAGAAGAGTGGGATGAGCGATGACTATGCTCTGACTGGAGCAGAGCTGATCTCGTAGCCGAACTTATCGACTCCAGAGAAGGAGACCTAGACCTTTTTCAACTCTCAGATGGCTCCGAGGAATGTGTCGGAGCCGAATGGGAGGAAGGGGCATCGGTTCCAGCCGGAGCCGAGATGGATGGTACAGCTTCACCCAGCGACGGCTCTGAACTGGGAGCTGAAGGTTTAGGTGGCCTGGAAGATTTCATGGGCTGAGCCTTAGCCGGTGAATCTTGGGGCTTAAGTAAACCCCCCAGGATCAACTTACTTTTGCGCTCCTACAGGACTCTTGGACTGAATGCATGGCAAATCGAGCAAGAGACCTGCAGGTGCATGGCGCCCAGACAATAAACACAAGAAGTGTGACCATCTGTCAGAGACATCTTCTGACAGCATTAGTCACACTTCTTGACTCCGGACGGCTTAGGATCCTTGACCATCCTGAAAGAAAACCAAGGAACAAGGAAAACACACGCACAGAAAGGTTAAGGTATCTAACCACAAAAATACACACTACAGTTACCACAACCAAAACTACAAGAAAGGTTATATCTGCACTACTACAACCAAAAATAAGAAGTTATGTACCTACCATAACGTTCCATGTTAGTTGTCTTCTCTCGCCTTCTTTCTTGCTTGATGGGTTCGGAGCCGTTCCTCGGCTCCGACTCGGCACTTGCTAAGCTCGAAAGTCACTTTTACCAGCTCGAGGCAGCCCCATATCCCATGATGCAAGGTGGTAAGTACCCAGATCTCGTTTGATGACAAAGGGCAATAGCACCACGCATAAATACTTCCCAAAGAAGAAAGAAAGCCTACAGGATGAAAAAAAGGACCAGCTCTGAATGGTCTTCAGCATAATAATTTCCTGTAGAAAGGTCTGTCCAGGCCTGGGGGAAGGAGGGAGGGTCGCAAGAAAGAAGGCGAGAGAAGACAACTAACATGGAACGTTATGGTAGGTACATAACTTCTTAATGTTAAGTTGTCAATCTCGCCTTCATTCTTGCTTGATGGGACCACGTCCCTAGCACCTCTATCCTGGGTGGCTCAATGGAACAGACTCTTGAGGACTGTAGAGCCAAAACTGGCTCTGTCCCTGGAGGCCAAGTCCAATTTGTAATGGGAAACAAAAGTATGAGGAGTGGCCCAAGTGGCCGCTGCACAAATAGTGTCTAAAGGAAGTCTAGCTTGAAAGGCTGTAGAAGTAGCTAAGCTCCTAGTTGAATGTGCTTTAGGTTTTGAGCACAGCTGTTTTCCCCTGAGCAGATAAATTTCAGAGATGACTGAAAAAAGCCATCTAGATAAAGTCACTTTAGAGACAGGAAGGCCTTTCCTGTTATCCGCATAGGAAACAAAGAGTTGATCGGATTTCCTAAATTGTTTAGTTCTGTCCAAATAATATCTGAGTTGGCGGTGGACATCAAGATAATGTAGTTTTTGTTCCGATCTGTTTGAATAGTTTGGAAAAAATACAGGGAGATCAATGGATTGATTCAAATTAGTCTTTGAGGCGACCTTAGGCAAAAAGGTCGGATTAGTTCTCGATACTCTGTCCTTGTGAAAGACCAAATAGGGGGGTCGAACCGATAGAGCATGAAGTTCAGACACCCTCCTGGCCGATGTAATAGCTACTAGAAATAATGTTTTCCAAGAAAGAAATTTTAGGGAGCAAGAAACAGCTGGCTCGAAGGGGGGAAGAATCAAGGATGTCAGCACTAAATTTAGATCCCATTGAGGAGGAGGATTCCTGATTGGAGGCTTTAGCAGGAAAATTCCTTTCAAGAAGGCTCTACAAAGCCTATGGGACATAATATTGTGATCTGCGATCCCGACATGAAAGTTCGAGATAGCAGCCAATTGAACTCTAACTGTGGAAGAAGAGGAGCCTGCATGAAAAATCTCCGCTAAGAAGTCCAAAACTGCCTGAACTGGGGCAGTGAAGGGATCAATATTCTTGGCTTTAGCCCAATAAGAGAAACATTTCCATTTGCTTGTATAAATCCTCCTGGTAGAGGATTTTAAAGAAGCTACTATGATGGCTCTAACAGGGTTAGAGATCAAAGGAAGCCTGGCTAAGGAAGGAAGTGGAGCAACCATGCTGAGAGGTTGAGAGAAGGGATAGACCGGTGCAGCTGACCGGATTAGTGAACCAGAAGATCTGGCACTGGGTCCAGATGCCACGGCTGCACCAAAAGGTGATGATGGAGGAACGGAAACCAAATTTGTCGAGGCCAATAAGGAGCAATGAGAATCATTTTGGCTCTCAAACGGTAGCTTTCTGGATAACTTGGATCAGAGGAAAAGGAGGAAAGGCATAAAGAAGTCCCTGGGGCCAATCCTGGGTCAGAGCGTCTCTGGGGGGATGGCCTGACAGAGGGAAGAGAGAGAAGAAATCTGGGCATTTGCTGTTTTGGGGAGTAGCAAAAAGATCGCAACATGGGCGACCCCATTCCAGAAAAATCTCCTCCACTATAGATTGCTTGAGAGACCACTCGTGAGGCATGAGAATAGCTCTGCTCAATCTGTCCGCTAAAATGTTGGTTTTCCCAGGGATGTGCGTTGCTACCAGAAACCGATGAGAGGAGATCGCCCATTGCCACAGTCTGAGCGCTTCTCAACACAAGGGGTAGGACTTGGTTCCGCCTTGTTTGTTGATATACCAAACTACAGACATGTCTGTGTGGACTGCAATTGTCCCTACAGGAAGAGAGTCGTTGAGGGCTTGCAACGTTAAAAGCACTGCTCTCATCTCTAGGACATTTATGTGCAGGTGGTACTCTAACGGTTGCCACGTCCCATGAACCATCCTGCCCTGATAATGCCCCCCCCCACCCGATCAGGGAGGCATCCGTGGTGACAGTGGCTACCGGGGATGGGGGTACAAAGTGTCTGCCTTGGTGAATCTGGGGAGAAGTGATCCACCAAGCAAGATGATTTTTGCAAATCTGTGTCACTAGAATTTGGTGACGTATTGGAAGTTGGTAAGACCACTGTGTGAACAACATCCACTGAAGAAGGCGCATGTAGAAGCAAGCCAGGGGAAGAAGAGTAATGGCCGCAGCCATGAGACCTAATACCTTTAGAACCATTCTGGCCTGTACTTTCTTGTTGGCTAGAATGATCCTGACATGACTTTGAATGTCTGAAACTCTTTGGTCTGTAAGGGTAGCTGACATCCGAACAGTGTTTAAGTTTGCGCCTATGAAAGTAATAGACTGGCAGGGCAATAAGGATGACTTTTCGAAGTTGATCGAGATGCCCAAATGAGAACAAAGATTTATTGTGTAATCCCTGGCTTGAACAAGCTGATGCCTGGTGGTGGCTGACAGGAGCCAGTCGTCGAGATACGGAAACACCTGGAATCCTTGACGTCTCAGGTGAGCCATGACCACTGCCATGCATTTGGTGAACACTCTGGGGGCTGTGGTGAGACCAAAGGGCAGGGCTCTGAACTGGAAATGACTGGACCCCAGCCGAAGCGGAGAAATCTCCTGGAGCATCTGTGAATTTTTATGTGATAGTACGCATCCTGAAGATCTATTGAGCACATCCAGTTGTCCTTCTGCAAGAAGGGCAGTATCGACTGAAGAGTGACCATTCGGAAGCTTGTCTTCCTCACAGACTTGTTGAGTCTGCTGAGATCCAATATTGGTCTCAGTCTCCCGTCTTTTTGGGGACCAAAAGAACCTTGAGTAGATTCCGGCTCTGAATGGTCTGTTGTAACTGGCTGAATGGCTCTTTTTTGCAGTAGTTTTGAGACTTCTAACTCTGCAATTTCCCTTAGACCGGGTGGTACATCTGGAAGGGAATTTGAGTGATAGAAAGGACTTTCCTCGAAAGGAATTTTGTAACCCTCGGATATGATCGACTGTACCCATCTGTCTTGAGTGAGAGAACGCCAGGCTTCTGGGTACAGCGATAGTCTTCCCCCGACTGCCTCCAAGGAGGGACAGCCGGGCAACATCTCAGGGATGCTGAAAGGGCTTGTCAGAGAGAGGACTCTCTGTTTCCCTGGTTTTGTGGACCCCCTCTGCCTCTAGAGCGGCGTCTGTTGTTGTTACCCCCCCTGCCTCTAGGGGGAAACTGACCACGTGCATCCGTCGTGACTCCTTGGGATTTGCGGAACCACATTTTGCCACCCTTCTGTCCTTTGGGATAAGGTCTAGAAGGGGTGGAAAAACGGACTCCTACGGCAGAAAGAGTTTTGCCGTCCTGCTCACACCTGGTCAACGTTTCCTTCACTTGAGGGCCAAACAAAGCTGACCCATCAAAGGGAGAGTTTGTGAAGGACGCCTTAAAGGGATCTGCAAAATTACATAGCCGCATCCAGGCTTGGCGCCTAAGAGCCACACCTGTACCTGCGGCCCTACTCACTCCATCAGCAGCATATGATATCAGCCGCATGGAGGAGTTTGCAATGGAGTTAAGGGTTCCTAGCTGAAGCAATTTTTCCTGAGCCCCGCAGCTGTAGGATCCTGCACAACTTCACCTAGCTCCTTAAGGATATCCCTTTGGAGTCTGGTGAAATGACAAAGGTAGTTCAGCGAACGCATAGCAAAGGTCGCTGAAGAAAACATCCGCTTACCATATCTGTCCATGGTCCTAGAGTCCTTATTAGGAGGATGGACAGGTACGGAAGGATCTGCAAGTTCCTTCTTGGTGGCAGCCGCCACCACCATGGCATCAGCGGGGACACCTTTTGTAAGGAATTGCTTGTCCGACGGGGCAGTAATAAATTTGGAAGGCCTCCTAGGGACAGGCTCTACAGAGTCAGGAGCAGCCCATGCCTTTCGAGCAATCACCTGCATAAGGGGGTCGAAAGGCGGAGACACCCAGGAGGTGGAGGGCCGAGATCCAAACGCCTCTAGGTATACTGACTCATCCTCAGAGGGATTATTGGTGGGCCAGTTTCCCCTCTGTCTAAGGAGTTCTAGGATGTCTGAGAAGGAGACATCCTCAGAGGGGGATCTTGGGGATCCCTCTGACTCATCTAAGTCAGTATCTGAAGTGATAGACTCGGGGGAGTCTACGTGTTTCCTCTTACATGTCCTCTTCTGCGGAGGATCCCCCGACAAATCAGGAGAATCCTCAGAAGAGGGGGATATTCCCAGTGGGGAAACCTGAGGCGGAGGATCTCTGGGTCCTGGAGCAAGAGAAGTGGCAGAGATGTCAACAGGCACCATAGAGGGAGGAGCTAAGGGAACAGACTGCTGGCTGAGACCAGTAGCCAGCACACTCTTCATCACCTCGAAGGCCCCCCTCCCAGGAAGGTCCGAGAGAACCCGCTCCGAAGAACTAGGAACTCCAGGACCCACCGAAAAGGAGGGCTCCGAGGCAGATGTCGGAGCCGAGCTCACCAAGGCCGAGGCTCCAAGGGGGAGAGCGGGCTCAGACAAGGGTCTGATGCCACTCACCCCCTCGGAGGAGACCAGGGAAGCCCGGCCACCGAATCCCTCTAAGGAAGGTCTCGAAGAGGAGATAAGAGTAGAGGCTGAAGGAGCAGAAAGGGGCATCTGTCCCTCAGCCATAGCAGAAACTATTCCCGAAGACTCCAACTCCAAACTCTGAGGTAGAGTCGAAGGAGGAACTGCAATGGGGTGTGGACTAATAGTCGTCTGCTGAGACGGACTATGTAGCATTTGGGCCAGTGCCTGTGACTTTAGTAATCTACTGACCACTCTCTCCAACTCATGGTCAGAAAGCCTGGATGACCTTGAAGATCAGCTCCGATGGCTCCGCTCCGAGAAGGAGAGGAGAAGCCGGAGCCGAAAGTATCGGCTCCAAGGAAGGGGACCTAGACCTCTTCCTCGAAGGAACCATCGGAGCCGATGAAACACTGAAACTGTCGGAGCCGACAACTTATCGGCACCGACAGGTAGCTTCGATGCATCGGCTCCAGCCGGAGCCGATACAGCCATAAATGTAAGGGTGTCGGAGCCAATCGAGCCGACACCGATGCCTGGGCCACATGGTGGTCGGAACCGATCGAGCCGACACGGTGGTCGAACCAGAGTCGGCACCGATAGCCACCCGTGCGAAGGTTTAGGTAAGAATCGGCTCCAGCCGAGCCGATCTCGACTCTGAATGAGTCGGAGCCGAGGCCACAGGCTTGGACACAGAAGCCTGGGCCTTGGAAGACTTAGAAGTCTTAGATGGGGCCGACTTAGCCGGAGAGCCCTCCGGCTTAAGAAGGCCCCTCAAAATCAATTTATTTCTTCTTTCCTGCAGGACTCTCTGGCTGAAGGAATGACATATAGCACAGGAGTCCTGCAGGTGAAGAGGCCCCAGACAGTAAAGGCAAGAAGTGTGACCGTCTGTCAGAGACATCTTCTGACAGCACGAGTCACACTTCTTAAAGCCTGAGACCCTTTCTTTAGACATGGTGATAAACACACACACACAACACCAGTCCAAGAAATTAAATTAAATTTACCAAGAGGTATCAATAACAGACACACACACACACACACCCTAACAGGGGGGGGGATGGGATGGGTGAAAGTCTGACTAAAAGTTATGAGGAGACAGGGAAAATTTCTGTCAGAAAGGGTTTAAAACCAAGTTAAAACTAATTATTTTAAGGTTTTTTGTAAAAAGGGGCTAAAATAGAAAAGTAACAATTCACTTACCAGGAGCTGATAAAAGGAGGACCTCATCAGCGAAGCGGCAAACGAGATCTGGGTACTTACCGCCTTGCATCATGGGATATGGGGCTGCCTCGAGCTGGTAAAAGTGACTTTCGAGCTTAGCAAGTGCCGAGTCGGAGCAGAGGATCGGCTCCGAACCCATCAAGCAAGAATGAAGGCGAGATTGACAACTTAACATCTATAGTTAACTATAACTAAACTAGCTAACAGTGATAAAGGATTTTTTTTTTTTTTTTTAAAGGGAAAGATAGAGAGAAAAGGTTATCCTCGAACTTAAACGAAAACCTTTCAGAGGTAAGGAATGAAAGAGAAAGGGGGAGGGGAAACTCTAATTAAAACGAGTTTCTGAGGGGAAGAGACAAGGATTCAGATAAGAAATCAACTACAATAGTTTTATCTAAACAAAACTTCTACACAAACTGTTTTATGACAAGAAAAACGATGACTATAAAGTTTTACATGACCTGAGCCAGTAGAACAACCTCGCAGCAGAAGAGTCAAACGAGATCTGGGTATCTAGCACCAGGCATCATGGGATATAGGGTGGCCTCGAGCCAGTAAGCAGCTCTTGATGTTTTGAAGATGGCAGAGTCTCAGCTCCGAACCAAACTAGCAAGAAAGAAGGCAAGATAGACAACTTAATATTTGATTACCCCCAAGGAGTATAACTGGGATCATACATACATAATTTGAGGAGACCCATGCATGCGCTAATGCATTTAGGAGCTGCCTCTGTCCATTAGTAGTACAGGGGCAGCCCTGGGGTAAACTCAGTTTCCCATCCATAGATCCAAGTTGCACTTGAATATGGACAGGGATGAGCTTTGTTTTACTGTGATGAGGAGTCGGTTCCAGAACAGTGGTATCCTCTTATTAGACATACCTGTCCCTCCAAACTGTTCGGTTGATGATGCAGATGTTTAGACCCCTAGACAGTATTTCTGATGCCATTTGACTTGCTGATGTGCAGTAAAAACTATCAGTAATGGGTCACTTGATGTCTTGTATGCTAGACACGGGGCACCTCTTAGTACTCTGTATTATACAGAGTATAGTGACAGGGCTTTGAGTTGATCCTTGCCTTGTATCCTTTTAGTAAGGTATCTCAGATATCTCAGTCAGTGGACATTCCAGCTGTAGCAGGAGTCTGGACAAATGCAAGCTAAAGGTGGCTTTTTTACTCAATGACTGACCTAATGAGGGCAGAGTAAAGGGGTACAGTGAAATCCCTAGATCTAGACACAATCTCTTGGTTTATAATTTGGGCAATATACAAGAATGTTAAGAGAATGGCATGTTGGTCGTAAGTTAGGTCACTATCCAGATGAGTTCATGAATCCTAAAATGGGTCAGTTATTAGTGACATACTGTCAATGTGTTATCTCTCTGGGGTAGAGGACTTCCCACAGGATACAATAATGTATTTTTGGCATTTAGTTTCAACTCAAGATTTTGACACCAGTTATTTATGTGGGACAAACCTTCCTGCAGGATGGCAAACTTATTTGAGGGGCTCATTCAGGACAGAACCCGGAGGGACTCCACTGATTACTGGTCTCTTTGTAAAGATAATTTCCCCAATTTTGATTTCTGGTCTCTTTGTAAAGATAATTTCCCCAATTTTGATTTCATGTGTTCTATTTGTGAGCCAGTTGACAATCTGAGGGGTTTACTCCCAGTTTATTTTGCTTTTCTACTAAGTTCAAGTGGGGAACTGTGTCAAAAGTTTCAGTGAAGTAGAGGTATGCTGTGTGCATCATTTTGCCTTCAACCACTGCTTTGTTGACCTTAAGTAAGCATTACCTGCCCTTGACCAATCTAAAAGTACAGTTTTGTACCTACCATAAATGTAGATGTTAGAGTGCTAATACAGCTGCAGTCATAACAGATGGGTTTTCCTGCCGTCAGGTGGGTCCTCGGTCGGCCGAATTCCAAAGTCTAGGTCCGGCATCGGATGTCGTCGCTTCTTCCCTGACGTCAGTGCGACAGGGGTATAAAAGAACCAGCCGACGCCATTTTCTTCAGTTTTTCTTGCCCCAGATGTCAGGTGCCCCCAGAAGGAAGGCAATACATAAATTTATGTAATAATGCAATGCAATATAATCAAAAAACAGTAGTTGCAAGCAAATACACCATAAAAGAATACCCCAATCAGGTTGTATGAGGAGGTGTTAGCCATTAGGCCTGTCCCAAGAGGGGAAGGAGGGAGGGAAACCTGGACTGCAGCTGTATTAGCACATCTACATTTATGGTAGGTACAAAACTGTACTATGTTCATCGTGCATACAGCTGCAGTCATAACAGATGGGTAGAATCCCAAAGCTAAAAAAGGGGTGGTAGGCACTAGGTGGAACTAGGAGGAGCCAGGATGCCCTGCAAGACTGCAGTGGCAAAGCCTGCTCTAGATTTGGAGTATAATGGTAGGTGATAGTGCTTGGAGAAAGTATGTACAGAACTCCAAGTGGCAGCTTCCAAAATATCTTTGGTAGGAACCCCCTGAGGAAAGCTGCAGAGGTAGCTGTGACCCTTGTGGAGTGAGATCTGATGCCTGCAGGTACAGTTTTACCATGAAAAGAGTAACAAAAGCGTATGCAGTGGGCTATCCATTTTGAGATTGTCTGCTTGGAAATAGGCTTCCCTTGAGCTCCTGTAGCTTAGGACACAAAGAGTTGCTCTGATTTTCTGAAAGGCTTTGTTCTGTCCAAATAATAACATAGCTGTCTGTGAATGTCCAAGGAATGTAGTAGTCTCTCCCCTTTGTTTTGAGGATTAGGGTAAAAGGTAGGTAAGTGGATAGCCTGATTCAAGGCTACCCTGGATACTACCTTTGGCATAAAGGAAGGATTGGTTCATAAGGAAACTCTGTCCTGATGGAAAATTATGAAAGGCTGTACAGCCATGAGGGCTTGTAGTTCCGAAACCCTGCGAGCTGAGGTGATAGCCAGCAGGAAGGCTATTTTCCAGGACAAATATTGCAGTTCTGTTGAAGCAGCTGGCTCAAAAGGAGGCAAGGTCAGTTTTTCTTCAATGAAATTGAGGTCCCAAGCAGGTACTGGTTGTTTCCTTGGGGGTTTTATATTCTTAGCCCCTCTGAGGAACTGTCTTAAGAGGGGGTGAGAGAATAAAGGAGGATCAGTGTTGTATTCTGCAGAAATGGCTGAGGCATGGATTTTGATGGAGGAGAATGAAAGTCCACTGCTTAGCATCTCAGCTAGGTACTGTAATATTTGAGGTAAATTCAGTATTCCAGGATTCTGGCCCTTTTTCCTCATTCCAGGCACAAAACCGTTTTCATTTTGTAGAGTAGGCTTTTCTAGTAGAAGGTCTTCTGGCCTCCAAAATGACATCCTGCACCTCCTTGGAGAGTAGGGTCTGTTGTGATTTTAAGGAATCTTCCATGCGGCTAGATTGAGTGTTTTCAGCTGACTGTGAAGAGTTTTGAAGTTGTGCTGAGTCAGTAGAAGAGGCATTAGAGGCAGGATCCATGGTGGGGAATGCGTCAGGCTCCTCAGGAGTGAGTACCAGTGTTGTCTTGGCCGGTCTGGAGCAATGAGAATCATCTTTGGTCTGTCTGCTCTGGTTTTTAATAGAACTTTGGGCAGCAGAGGAAGAGGTGGAAAGGCATAAACTGTCATTGTTGTCCAACTGAAAGAGTGCGTCCACTTTCCAGGACTGTGGATGAAAGGTCCTTGAGCAGAATTTTGCCAATTGGTGATTTCTGTGGGAGGCAAAGAGATCTATGTCTGGCCTTCCCCATGCTTGAATTATCTTTGTAAAAACTTGAGGATGCAACTTCCATTCGTGTGGATCTGTCATATTTCTGCTTAGGTTGTCTGCCAGTGTGTTTTCCTTGCCTGGCAGGTACTGTGCTTGAAGTTCGATTTGTAATTCCAGAGCCATGTTCCAAAGAGACATGGCTAGCCTGCATAGGGGGTATGAATGGGTTCCTCCCTGTTTGTTTATGTACCACATTACTGTGGTGTTGTCTGTCCTTATCAATAGCTGGCCTGGATGCAGTAGGTCTTTGAAAGCTATAATAGCATTTATTACTGTTAGCATTTCCTTTTGATTGATGTGTAGGTGCTTTTCTTTTTGGGACCATTTGCCCTGAATGCACCGATCTGTCATGTGCGCCCCCCAGGCGTAGTTCAAGGCGTCTGTTGTGATGACTTGATTTGCTTGTGGCTTGCAGAATGGGAGACCTGTGTTTCTTTGGCATGCTTGAGCCCACCACAGAAATTCCTTTTGAAGACATGGAATCAGTGGTATTGTTTCCAAACTGTGGCTGTGTTGAGACCATAGGTTTTTTAGGTACCATTGAAGTTTCCTCATATGCAGCTTTGCACATGGGATTAGTAGGATGCAAGATGTCATGAATCCCAGAGCCTGCAGGATTTTCCTTGCAGTCAGCCTGGTGAAAGTTGCCAGTTTTCTGAAGTACTGAGTTAGTTGCCCTTGTTTCTCTGGCGTGAGGTAGGCCCTCTGGGTGTTGGTATCCAAGCTGGCACCCAGGAAAATTATTGTTTTGAGAGGGTATTAGCCTCGATTTCTTTTGGTTGACTGTGTATCCCAGAGAATTCAACAACATTATTACAAATGCCAGATGTTTCAGAAGTATGTGCTTGCTGTCCACTTGGATCAGGCAGTCGTCCAAATATGGGTATATTTGTATCCCCTGAAGTCTGCAGTAGGCAATTACTGATGCCAGGCATTTCGTGAACACTCTGGGTGCAGTAGATAAGCCAAAGGGCAATGCAGAGAATTGATAATGTGTTGAACCTGCAAGAAATCTGAGGTATCTTCTGCAATCTTGTCTGATTGGGACATGCAGGTATGCCTCCTTGAGGTCCAATGTTACCAGCCAAGACTCCTTGCCCAGCATGGGAAGAAGCTGCTGTAATGTGAGCATCTTGAATTTTGGCATGAGTAAAATGTGTTTAGGATGGATAGGTCCAAAATAGGTCTCCAATCTTTGCCCTTCCTTGGTACCAGGAATAGTCTGGAATAAAAACCTTGACCCTGTTCTTGTGCAGGTACCTCTTGAATAGCTTTCATGTCCATGAGATCTGAAATTTGTTTTTGTGCCTCTGTCCTTTGATTGTGTGGCAGGTTTGGCATGCCTCTCATTTTTGGAAGGGTGTGAAAGTGGAATCTGTAGCCTCTGTCTATAATGTCCAGGATCCATTTGTCTTTTGTGACAATATGCCAATTTTTCGAAAATGCCAGTTTTCCGCCTAAAGGTGCTGCCATTTGAGCCTTGCTTGGCATGCAAAGGGGAAAGTCATTGGTTCTGCTTTCTGAATGGCTGTGAACTATCCTCACCACCTCTTTGAGTAGGTGCTTGCCATTGTCTGCCTCTAAACGATCCTTCAGATTGCCCTCTACCCCTCGGGCGCCTGTATCTACCTCTTTGCGGTCTGTCTGTGGCTGGAAAGGACCAATTTTTTCAAGGCCAATTTCTACTGAAACGTGGAGGTTGTACCTGTAGGAAATCTTTCACTGTTTGCATTGATTTTGCCTTTTCCTCCATTTTCTTTAATACCTCCTCAGCTTTAACACCAAACAATACATCTTTTTGCAGAGGTGCATCTAGTAATTTAGCTTTGACATGATCTGGTAATGTTTGCTCTTTGAGCCAAGCATGTCTACGTATGACTGATCCTGTAACAGCAGCTCTACATGAGGTCTCTAAAGCATCAAAACCACATTGCAAGGTATGTTTACCCACTTGTTCTGCACTATGTAACAAATCCTGCAACTCCTTCAAGTCTGGTTGTTCAGGTTGTGACATTTTGCTTTTCAACTGTGATAACAGAAATTGTTGGTACTTTAACATATGGAACTGACAGTTTAATGCCCTCATGGTTAAGGTGGCCAAGGTGTATACCTTTTTCCCCCCACCTTTTTAAAGCTCTGGAATCTCTCTCTGAAGGTAATGGATTATTAGCAGTGGAGGCCTTAATTCCCTTGGGACCCTGTGAAATAGTTTCTGGGTCAGCCGCATGGCTTTGCCGCATGGCTTTTGTATAGGAATTGGTGTAAATCAGGAACCCGGTAATACCTGTCAGGCTTGACTGGAGCTGGAGGTAAAGAATCTGGGTTAAGGCAGACCTCCGAATACACATCATCTAGTATGTCTAAGACAGGAGGTATAGCCAGAGGCATGTGCTGAGGGAGCAAGAGGAAATCCCTAAGCCTTTTCTTGGAGTCTGAGTACTCTTTGGCCTTCCCAGTGGAAGTGTTCCCTCAAGGTATGTAAGGTTTCCCCAAAAGAGTAATCCTCAGGGGGGGAGACAGAGGGAATGGACTCCTCTGCATCAGAATCTTCAAAAGGGGAGTATGAATGTTCCTGGTCTTCAGAATGTTCTGAAATAATGGAGGCCTGGTCCGAGGAAGGGGATTCTTCCTCCACTCTGGGCCTTTTGTCCGGGGGGGGTTGAGAACCCCTGATAAGAGTAATTAAATCCTCAGCCATTTTGAGCATCTGCTTTTTAGGCATGGGGCCTTGAGAGGGGCCCTGTGGAGCTTGTCTTTTAGTATGCATGGCTGCTTTAGACTTAGTGAAAGCCTTGATGGAAAAAGAAGAGGAAGGCCTGAAGACACCTTGAGAGGTGGCAGGCCTGTCTAAAAGTTTCACCGCCAAGAGTGGCTTCGGTATCTGTAGTCGGGGTGTGGGCCGAAGAGCCTGCGACCTTGGGCACAGAAGACACCGCCAATGAAGTGTCATCGGTAGTCAGGGGCTGCGTAGGCACCTCGCTGAGAACCGGACTACCTGTAGTCGGCTTTGGCGTGGTGTCGGTAGAAGTCGCAGACCTCGTATGTCGGTCCTTATCTTTGCGTCTTTTACTCAAAACTGGAGTCGGAGTATCCGACGACATAATGTAATTAAACTTTTTGCCAAAATAGTGTTGGGCGAACTCCGCCCGACGCTTAATAGTGCGTCTGTTGAATGTAGCACAAAAACGACAGGCCGAGACGTCATGATCTGGGCCTAAGCAAGGAATGCAGAGGGAATGAAAATCCTTATGCGGTATTTGCTTCCCACATGAAATGCAATTATTAACTTTGTCTGACATCGGTCTGAGGCAAGAAAAGTTTCCCCAACGGGGTACTTAGCTTTCAAGAAGACTTCGGTTGAAAAATATTTGTAATCTGAGGAGCTGGCCGACCGGCACTTGCGAACTGCTTCTGCTTCGGGCACCGTGAGGCAAGAAAGACTGGAGAAAATGGCGTCGGCTGGTTCTTTTATACCCCTGTCGCACTGACATCAGGGAAGAAGCGACGACATCCGACGCCGGACCTAGACTTTGGAATTCGGCCGACCGAGGACCCACCTGACGGCAGGAAAACCCATCTGTTATGACTGCAGCTGTATGCACGATGAACATCTGAGATTGGTCCAGTATTTTGAGGTTCCTTGTGTCCTTATTGATTCCTCCCCATGAAACATCTTTGCATGGGTCTACTTCATATGTTTGAAATTCCAGAACAGTGAAACTCTGATCGTAGACCAGAGTATCAAATTTCCGAAATATGGAACAGACAAAAAAAAATTTAAATGTGAAAAAACGTCTGATTTCACATTTTTGCAGGGGTCACCTGCTACTTCAATATACAAAGTCTGAGATCGCACTACAGTGAAGTGAATGGGAAAGTTCCCATCCACACTGTACGGCAATCTCCATTCATAAGGTTTAATATTTCATAACTTCAATACTCGTCTTGATGTTCGATGTTCCGGAATTTATGAAGGGGATCTCTTTCCATAGCTTTTGATAGGGCACTGGCCAGATTTATGGGTCTGTGGAATGCCCTCCCTAATTACTGTAGCTGTTCTCCGGTTACTCAGTACAAAAGCTGTAAGGATGCTGAGGTTGAACAGTGTTAGGTGTGTGGCTAAATCATGCTTTATGCTATTTATGATGCATCCAGACATATTGCCAAGACCCATAAATGCAGTATTTTTAGTTTCTGACAGCATGTTTAGGACTTGGTCTTGGGTTGCATGGTATAAGAAGTGAGCCAATGAGAGGACGGAGGTAAAGTTAAAACTAAATTTAAATCAGCCAGTAGGTTCACTATAACTTCAGCCTCAATGTAAATAACACTGTTCACAATCAGCTTAGAGCATTGCTGGTTTGTACTTGGGATTATAAACATAACTAAAAAGGTCTTGTAATGGTCTCTGGGTTTGGGTAGCTATTTTAGTCTCATATGTGGCTTTTGTTGATTTTATTAAGCTCATGAGTTGTTTTGCGTATTTCTCTGATGAGGGTGCTCTCATTCTGAGAATTACTCTTCTTATTTTTAATCGAAATTCTCTTCCTTTTATTGTAAAGCTTGTTGATATAGTGTTTCCATTGTGTGAGTTTTGTTTCTGGGGGTTGCTCTGTGTTTGTTTCTAAAGGATACAGTTGCATCTATGCAACTCTTTATATGCTGTAGTGTGGTTTTGTACATTTCTGTTATTTAGTGGAGTTAACTGGGCTTGTTGGGGATGTGAAGCTTGCCAATTTATCACTTGGGAGTATGCTATACACAGAGCGATAACCAAGCCACTCAGGAACTCAGGACCAAAAGAAGTATAATGTTAACGTATTTTAATAAAACCGTTTTCGCTCCTCACAAACAAGGAGCTTCTTCAGACACAATAAAAGGCGCCAAAGCGCTTTTTTTAAAAATACAACAGCTGATTACTTCTATGATGTCATTTCCTTTACAGCTGATTCACTTTACGAAACACTTTTTTAATAAATCAACAGTAGTATAATCAAGTACTACACAAGTACTTCAAAATTCTAACTGTATTAACTTTTTTTAAAAAACAGTACCATATATTTCCCATGGATGGTTTTAAATACATTTATAGGTATGAATCAATACACCGAATCTTTTTTAGTCAAGCACACAAAAAAAAAAAAACCTCGAAGGGACAACATAATGAAGCTAACCATTTAAAAAAAGTACCTAGTTCATTGTACTAATGATATTATAAAGAATTTTACTTCAAATAGTGATATGTGTTGATGTCCTTCCCTCTGTTAGTTCACAGAACTATTATTTAAAAAAGCTGATACGCTAAACCATTTAATTTCTTAAGTAACTTTTATATTTTAAAATGACAGAGATGTTACAGGTTTCATTCAGCCCGGGAGGGGAAAAAGCATTTAAAAGTAGCTGCCATTCTAGTTCTTTGATTTCAAGTAGGAGAGACTGAGGACCCCCTCTAATACCAACTTTGACTAAGTCAATGCCCATGAAACAAAAACTATGTCCAGTATGGTCTAGGACATGTTTTGAAAGGGCATTGTCAGTTTTTTTGTTTTTTATAGCGTAATTATGTTAGTAAACCCGGTCACGCATTCTGCGGTCCGTCTTACCAACATAAAACGCAGCACAGCAATTACACTGTGCTATATAAACAATAGACTTAGTATCACACCCAATCTTATGTTTGATGTAAAATTTCTCATCCCTTATAACAAAAGAGTTCCCTGTTTTCAATAACCTGCACCAGTTACAAAAACCAGAAGGAAAAGTACCAGTTTGTCTTGATGAAAAAGTACTGGAATCACTTGTTTGCAACAATTCTTTTAAATTTTTACCTCTCCTGAATACAAAGGAGGGAAATGAACCCAAGATTTCCAGTAAGTAAGCATTATTCACAATGAAATGCCAATTTTTCTTAATAATTGTACACATACTGTCAATATGTTTGTTGTGGGTTATAATAAAACTAATCTTAAAGTCCTGTGTTGGACTATCTTTAACTTGACAGTTATTGCTGTTGTCATGTAGGAAAGAGCTGGGTTCATTACTAGATGTTGGTGTTCCCCTGGTTTCTATATTCAAAGAGAGTATTGGGAGTATGCAATTTGTCTTAGACAAATTTCTAAATATACCTTGGGTGGAAGTGATCTCTGGTTCAAATTGTATTTCAGAGGAGACTGCTTTATGGTCAGATCTAATAAGTGACAAAGATATGCAAGATACCCCCATTATTAGTAAGAATAAGATCAAAGATGTTATTTCTCCTAGTGGGTACCCCAACTACTTGTTCCAGGGCATTTGCATTGGCACGGACCAGGAATCTCTGTGCTTGTGCACTAGTGTTGATGTAGGTTTCGTGGTTTGTACCTGAATAGTTTAGGTCACCTAAGAAAATGGTATTGGGTTTAATACGGAGTAATTTTAGTTCCAGTAGATGGATGTTATGGTTATGGCTTTCCTGGGTCATACAGGAAGTTCTACAACTAGCTAATATAATTACAGGACCTCTCTCTGATGGTTATTTGGACATAAAGCTCTAGTGTATCATAATGCTTTGTCAACCTTGATGCAAATCTCTTTTGGAGGAAAATTGACACCACCACTTTCTCCCCTCCTGTGCTGCAGCTGGTCAAAATGTGTCAGAGTCATTACAGGCCTGCACAGCTAAAGTACTCTCCTGTTTTAAACCATGTTACTGTACTCTCCTGTTTTAAACCATGTTACTGTCACTGTTACATCAATGTCCTCCAGAGTGAGAAGGGCTTGTAGAGTGGAGTTTATTCCTTAGACTCCTGGCATTGATCAGTAACACCTTCAGGTAACTCAAAAGACACTGGGTTTAAGAACACAACTCCCATAGAGTGGGTGGGAAGGAAAACAGTTGACCTTTAGCTTTGAGCTGAATGGCTTGGAACTGCCTAAATGCACACGCTAGTCCTGCACTAGCCTGATATACACTCAGTATAAAAAGAATGAAACTAGGGTTTAAAAATAGACCACTTAAAATAGAAAAATGCAGTGCTATTACGTACTGGAATTACTACTATCGGCTTACAGACCTTATCTAAGTTAAGATACAGTGTTGAATTTAAAGAGAGATCAATAAATTTAAAAAAAAATCCCTCTCTTACAGTATGCAATGGAACTTAATTCTCTGGTCGGATATCTCTTCACTTTATTAGTCCATTTCACAGTAGCTACACCAGGACATTCTGATAAAAATGCTTCTCACTCCAAGCAAATCCCTGCTCATACCACCATCTTCCTGTATCAGTTACCCTTGACCAATTCTCTCTCGTTTCCACGGGCCTCCTGTACCCATTCTGTCAGCTTTACAGTTCCTAACAGCTTATCTCTGACCTCACCACCCACCTGTCAATGTCCACTCATTACATTTCAATCCCATGCATTATCCGTCTCAGTAAACATCTATTTTATTTGTTCTTCTCATGTTGCAACATATGCAGATTGCCTAATGGCTGTCTATCCAAACTTGGAAGGTTGTGGGATATTAATAACTGCACTGAGCTCTTCTCCCTTTGAGGGTTCTGGACTGCTGGAGCCATCCTAACCCACTTAGGCCACACTTGCAAATAATCTTTTAAATTCCTTTTTTCCTCTTGCTCCTCCCAATCACAAATCTCCTTCTCAGAACCCCTTGCCACACACCTTCCCTGCAGAAGTAATTTAATTAAAAATGCACCTTTATTTTCATTTCCAGTCCTTCTACTGACCTTATGTGACTGATCAATCTGCCTGCGACCATCTACTACAGTCACTGCTCCAGAAAGATAATGGAGTCCTGTCCCTCCAGCACTTCCTCCAACTCAACTGCTGACACATTCATTCAGCCAACGCCTCCTTACTGTAGTCCTGTTTTAGCAGTTTAGCTTTACCTTCCCACTACTCGACCCCTTGTGCCAATCACCCCATTTTTTGAAACTAAAAAGGAAAAAAAAAGTCTAACCATGCAGAACTAATTCATTAAAATTTTAAAGCACTTTCATCTAAGCAAAAAAACTTCAACATCATAAAAAACTCACAGGAAATCAATCATTTAAAAAATCCACACCAAACCATGTGATCAAAAACAAAACAAAAATGTTTCACTCTATTTTGTTTTCTCTTAAAAAATACAGTACATGGATAAAATTATTTAACCCTGGTGGTCTATCAGCAGTTAATTTCACTTGCCAAAATATTTCTTTAAGTAAATTTTGCCCATCACCCCCCCCCCCCCATCCTGGTACTGAACATTCTTCCAGTGTGTGTTTTTTGTTGTTGCTGTTCCAAAAAAAACATGGACACCATTTTAGTTGCAAACAGTATACAGGGAAACCTCAAGGTCTTGTCATCTTGTATTTGCTTTTACTGTTAGTCCAAGCAACTAGGTTCTATCAAATAAGGTGTTAAAAAAATGACCTTCATATTCCTGGAAAGGGCTTTTAGACCAAGCCAGAAAGGCATCTTATTACAAAATGTCTACAACTGATACTTCTAGGAAACAACTTCCTATAAATGTAGCACGTGGCTTCCTAGATTCACTCCAAATACTGCACATGGAGTGCTGAAGCCATGGCACTTCAGCATTTACTGCAAATGTAATATAGACATACAGAAACAGAATGCCAGTATGGCACTACCAACTGGTACCCAACAAAAAAAATCCCCATGATGCCTTATATCTGGGACAGCTGCTTCTTTCACCATGTCCTAGCTATGCTTCTGCCTCCAATCAGAATAGGTTAGCTCCTTTTCTTCTCTAACATGCTCAAATATTTCATCATTCTCATCATATTCTCTACAAGCAGCCTTTGGTTATATTGTAGTTAAGAAACTCACCTGGCGGTTCGCGCAAGAATGGACATGGCCTGTGTGACTGAGGCGCCAGCGGGAGTTTTCATATGCAAATATGTCATAATTGACACACAATGCAGAATTGCCTGTGACATCATGGAGACATTGTTTCCAGAGCAGCTTACATTGTGCTGTAATATTCAGAGTTGATGAAGGCCCCACAATAAGGTCAGATGTGAAATATTGCTCTTAATCTGTCATTGTTTACTGACTTCAACCCGTATAGATCTGCCTGAACACCAGAAATCATAAGATGAGCACACTGAAAATATGAGGCAAAAATCTGGACAGTTGAGCAGTATGTCTGCAATAAATTATACAAAGCTGGTATGCAGTGCTGAAGATACTGCATTAATGTGCTACAGTCAGCAAAATATTGGTTGTGGACAATAAACTTCTCCTGTATGATAAACTGAGAGAAAGTAAATGTAATACGCTATAAATCACCCTTTATCCATACTGTAATGGCATCCTGATTGTGTGTACTGCTTTGAGAGTAGAGGAAATTCAATTTTCTATAAACTCATGTATCTAACCCTCAATGCCATCTCATATATGGGCATACTTCCAAAGGTAGTGTTCTTAAAGAGTGCCACTTGATTTGGTAATGCGCCTGACAGCATGCAACACTATCCTACAACTGTATTGAGAAGCACATATTGTTCAACATCCAGATAAAGTAAAAAATGAGAAATATTACAATGAACACACGTGGGCATTGTAAAATATACTTTTGCTAGATGACATACTCATTGCTCTCCTCCAACAATGTTTTAGAAAAAACACATTTTTAAGCAACTGGTTGTTACATACTGTTTTTGAAAACGATTTCAAGTAACTGGCAACTTGCAGACATAAACCAATAGTTGTTACTCCCAGTTAAGAAAATACAATGATATGTTATAGGGTTAGCCATTAAAGCTGATGCGTCCTGCTTATGTTGGGATTTTGATAGCATGCATGCAGGATTTCTAACTAAATCATCATCTGGTATGATTAACATACGCCTCCTCTATTTTGTGTATATTTCATTTACAAGTACTGGTAGTTCACAACTGTGATTCTGAATGTTCTGGCTTCGGCACGCTATGAATATTCATGTGGCCAAGCAACCAGAATCAGTAATTAGGTGGGAGGTTAAGAGACGTGGCCATGATGCTATGTGTCAGGTAGGGTTTGAGTGGGGCTTGCTACTGCACATCTGGTGGGTTTGCAAAAGTAAAAAATAACCAAGCCTTTTCTTTAGTAGTTCTCTTTTCCAACTTTGTGTCTACAGTGACATTTCCGTGTAGATAGGTATAGTGGGTTTTCTGCATACCCTAAACTTTATTTCATTCTTCCTGTGGTCCCCATGAATAGTGACACCCAAAAAGTTAATCTTTGGATATATATCTATACAAAATATAGACACACACACACACACACCACACAGAGTTGCATTATTTAAAGTATTAAATAGTTTTCCTCCCCACACCATGTGCCAGGTCAATCTGAACTATGCCAAAACACTTGACCAAGGATAACTCTTAAAAAACATCAGCAGTTTCCTAAATATTCAAAGACAAGTTGGAAAATGGGACCTACAGCAGCACCCATCACATTTGATATGAAACTTGAACTGTTAATGCAACAACATAACCATGCCACTGCCCCGAACTCCAACCCTACCTATTACCTTATCAAAAGTAATTTCCCTAACAGTAACACTTCACAAGACACTCAAGAGACGCACCATTCTACATGCACCATCATATAAGCAACCCCCAAAAACTATCACCTTACCTCGTCCTAACTCTAACCCTAACCTGTAAAACACTAGCACACACTCCCACCCCTAATGCTAAAACCCTATGTTCAAAACATCCTGCAATCAAGTAAGGATTTCAATAAAAATGGCCTACAGTAAACTCTGCCAATGAAACATGCATTCAAAGGAGTACACTGCACCCATATGAACACACATGCACATTATGTATGTGGATATATTATACATATACAAATATATGCACACATAGATATATGTATACACTCACACACCCACAGACATACATTCATATAGCAACATTTGGATGAAACAGTAATATTCCTGTCCGAAATTCAAAAAATGCATGAAAACGATTACATGTTAAAAATATTCCTGTACTTGTAGGAGCATGACAATAACTTACTTGACAAACTGTTGCATACTTAAAACACAGGGCATAAAAATTTAAAAAAGCACAAAAAAGTATTTATAGATTACAAAGAAGCTATGAAGTCGTAGCAGCACTGTGCGGAATGCCATCCATCTGCTTTCCTGGCTAGAGGAGACATACATACATTTTAATTTCTCTCTCTAATTAACATTACTAAAACAGAAAGAGCACATGATTTATAAACTGTAAACAGTGCATTAAGAATTAGGGAGAGGGGCATATAAACTTTTCACAATTAATTTATTTCATAACTTCTGCATAGCACCTAACAACAATAGACACTTTTCACAGCAAATATGGGTACTTGTGTATTATCGCAACCCAGTCCAGCATCACTACCCGATACTGTAATTGTAGTCTGTGATATCAGAATATGTATGTATCTCAACTGTAATCCATTTCAAAAGCTCTTCTGTAAATGCTTTTAGCCAAAGTGATTTAATTTCTGGCTTATAAACTTTTGCAGCATTGTGATGTTGCTACAGACAGTTCTCACCCGCATTGCTTACACAGAAAGGCAAAAATGGAGTGGGAAAAAATTTTACACACTGTCGTAATAATAGGCTGGTGCAAAAAAAGGTAGTCACATAAATGTCATGAAAGATAACAGATTGGGATTTCACCAACAAATTTAGGAAATGACGAGCTACTTCTTTGTACAGAAATGTAAATGTCTGTGTTTAACTGATGTCATGGATTTAAAAAGTTGGTTGAAACAAGTAGCATGGATGAATGGGTAAAAGTCATTAGGGTGTTACCACATTCACACTTACATCTTTCTCCGCCAGACTACCCTCAAGAAAAACAGAAAAAGTAAATATATTTATCGTGTCGATAGGTAGAAAGGAGTAGTGGTTAGAAAAAGTATTATATTCTCATCATTACAAACTTTTGACTACATTGACCGGCAGGACTATGGTTTGGAAAATGAGAAGTTATGTACCTACCATAACGTTCCATGTTAGTTGTCTTCTCCCGCCTTCTTTCTTGCTTGATGGGTTCTCGGCACTTGCTAAGCTCGAGAGTCACTTTTACCAGCTCGAGGCAGCCCCATATCCCATGATGCAAGGCGGTAAATACCCAGATCTCGTTTGTACCTATAGGGAAAAACACCTAGCACAAAAAACTTTCCACTGAGGAAAGAAAGCAATTAGCCTAAAGGAAGGGCTGTAATGGGAACCAGGTAACTAACTGGTGCCTAAAGAAGCAATCTTCCAAACAAGGGAGATCAAGGTCTGTCCAGGCAAGGGGGTAGGAGGGAGGGTCGCAAGAAAGAAGGCGAGAGAAGACAACTAACATGGAATGTTATGGTAGGTACATAACTTCTCAATGTTAAGTTGTCAATCTCGCCTTCATTCTTGCTTGATGGGACCGCGTCCCTAGCATCTCTATCCTGGGTGGCTCAATGGAACAGACTCTTGAGAACCGTAGAACCAAAAAGTACAGTTTTGTACCTACCATAAATGTAGATGTCCGAACTGGATAGCATCTGCAGTCATAACAAATGGGTTGTCCTGTCGTCAGGCAGCCCTTCGGTCGGCCGGATTCCAAAGTCTGGGTCCGGCTCGGCTGATGTCGCACTTCACCCGACATCATCTCTGCTGGTCTTCGGTATAAAGGCATCAGCCGACGCCATTTTCCTCAGTGTTTCTTGCCCCAGATGCCAATTGCCCTCTTGGAAAGCTAAATTTTGGATAAATGCCAATGTTTCCAAAATAGTAGAAGGCAAACACAAAAAATAAGCATGTATGTACATATATACAAACAAATACACCATAAGAGACTCCCCAGCTAGCTATTAGGAGGGTAAATACCCTAGGAGTACCACAGAGGGAAGGAGGAGGGTAATCCTGACTGCAGATGCTATCCAGTTCGGACATCTACATTTATGGTAGGTACAAAACTGTACTATGTCCTTCATGGATGCATCTGCAGTCATAACAAATGGGTAGAATACCATAGCCAAACTAGGGAGGAGGAATAAAAATTATGGTGTAGTTAGGATCCCTTGCAGTACAGCAGTGGCAAACCCTGCTCGGGATCTAGAATATAGAGGTAAATTATAATGCTTGGCAAATGTATGCACGGAGGTCCAAGTAGCTGCCTCAATAATGTCCTTGGTTGCCACTCCTCGTAAGAAAGCTGTGGTAGTGGCTGTAGCCCTTGTAGAATGAGGTCTTATGTTCTGTGGAATTGGTTTTCCATGGTAGGAGTAACAGAATCTTATGCAATTTCCTATCCATTTGGAGATTGTCTGTTTGGAAATTGCTTTTCCTTCCCTTCCTGTTGCATAGGCTACAAAGAGCTGGTCAGTTTTTCTGTTACTTTTGGTTCTGTCCAGGTAGTAGCGTAACTGTCTATGTACATCCAAGGTATGCAGCATTCTTTCACCTCTGTTTTGTGGATTGGGAAAGAAGGTAGGTAGGTGGATTGCCTGGTTTAAAGACACTCTGGATACCACCTTAGGCATAAATGTAGGATTAGTTCTCATGGACACCCTATCTTGATGGAAGATTAGGAAGGGTTGCACTGCCATTAAGGCCTGTAGTTCAAACCCTCCTTGCTGAAGTAATAGCCAGTAGGAAAGCAGTTTTCCATGACAGGTGTTGTAGATCTGCTGTTGCTGCTGGTTCAAACGGAGGGAGTGTCAACTTTTCTAGTACAAAGTTCAAGTCCCATGCTGGTAATGGTGGTTTCCTAGGAGGTTTTACATTCTTGATCCCTCTGAGGAACTGCCTTAGTAGAGGATGTGAAAAGACCGGAGGATCAAAGCTGTATTCTGCTGAAATAGCTGATGCATGTATCTTGATGGAGGAATAGGACAGGCCTGTATGTAGAAGCTCTGCCAAGTATCCAGAATGTTAGCAATATCTATGTTCGACACATCTTTTCCTCTTTCAGTACTCCAAATGACGAACCTTTTCCATTTTCCTGCATAGTTCCTTCTTGTTGAAGGTCTGCGGGCTTCAAGAATAATGTCTTTAACCCTTTGGGAAAGGTCTGGGTTAGTTGCTGCTATGTGATGTTCCAGGCAGTCAGTTGCAAGGTTTTTAGGTTGGGATGTATGATGTTGTAGTTGTTCTGCGTTAACATCAGAGGCATCAGGGGTATTTGACCACATTTTCTCCCGAGACATGCTCCTCAGCAATGGGTACCAGTGTTGTCTTGGCCAGTTCGGAGCTATCAGAATTATCCTTGGACGTTCCTCTTTGATTTTCAGTAGTACCTTGTGTATCAAGGGAAGAGGTGGAAATTCATATGCTGTCAGGCCTTTCCAGCTGAAGGATAGAGAGTCCACCTTCCATGCAAGTGGGTGGAATGTCCTTGTGCAGAATTTTTTGAGCTGGTGATTGAGTGGGGAAGCGAATAGATCTACTTGTGGCATTCCCCATTTCTTTGTGATGGCCTTGAAGATGTCCGGGTGTAGCATCCATTCGTGAGCATCCGAGGTGGTTCTGCTTAAAATGTCTGCTAGGGTGTTCTCTTTTCCCGGTACAAATATTGCCTGTAACTGGATGTTGTAGCTGAGAGCCAGGTTCCAAAGGTCCAAGGTCATTCTGCATAGGGGGTATGAATGAGTGCCTCCCTGTTTGTTGATGTACCACATGACTGTGGTGTTGTCTGTCCTTATCATCAAATGGCCTTCTTTGAGGAATGGTCTGAATTTTAGGATTGCCAGTTTTACTGCCAGCATTTCTTTTTGGTTTATGTGCAGGTGCAGCTGGTCCTGAGTCCACAGTCCTTGTACGCATTTGTCCAGCATGTGTGCCCCCCATCCTAGGTCTGAGGCGTCCATAGTGATGGTTTGGCTTGCTCGAAAGTTGTGGAAGGGTAAGCCTGGGTTTGACTGGCATGCCTGAGCCCACCATAGGAACTCCTGTTTTAAGCATGGGATTAGTGGTATTTCTGTTTCTAAGCTGTGCCTGTGTTGAGACCATAAATTCTTTAGGTACCACTGTAACTTTCTCATATGCAGTCTGGCATGTGGGACCAAGATTATGCATGATGCCATGAAGCCCAAGGCCTGCAGAACTTTTCTTGCTGTTAGTTTGTTCTGCTTTGTTAATGCCAAGAAGTAAAGAGGGAGCTCTTTTTGTTTTTCTGCAGTTAGGAATGCCATTTGGTTTACTGTGTCCAATTCACCAAGAAAGTTCTTGTTTGGGATGGTATCAGCCTTGACTTTTGTAAATTGACTGTGTATCCCAGGGCTTGTAGCAAGTAAATGACCCTTTGTAAATCTGTTGTCAGCTTGCTTTTGTTGTCCGCTTGTAACAGGCAGTCGCCCAGGTATGGATAAATTTGGATTCCCTGTACTCTGCAGTGAGCGATTACTGATGCCAGGCATTTTGTGAATACTCTAGCAGTAGATAAGCCAAAGGGCAATGCTGAGAATTGATAATGCTCTGATCCTGCAAGAAATCTGAGGTATCTTCTGCAATTTGGTCGAATGGGGACGTGCAGGTATGCCTCCTTGAGATCTAGAGTTACCAGCCAACACTCCTTGCCCAGCATGGGAAGAAGTTGCTGTAGGGTCAGCATTTTGAATTTTGGGACAATGATGTATGTGTTTAAGATGGACAAGTCGAGAATAGGTCTCCAGTTTTCTCTTTTCTTGGCACTAGGAAGAGTCTGGAGTAGAATCCTTTGCCCTGTTCTGTTATTGGAACTCTTTCCACAGCTCTCATCTTTGTTAATTCCGCTATCTGGTGCAGAGCTTCTATTTTTTGATTTGGGGGCAGGTTTGGCATTCCTCTTTTTACTGGTAAAGTGTGGAAGTGGAACCGGTAGCCTTGGTCTATGGTTTGCAAAATCCACTTGTCTTTTGTGATATAGTGCCAATTTTTCGAGAATAAGGCTAACTTTCCGCCTAATGGTGCTGCTATTTGCTCCCTGGTAGGCGGAGTCAGAGCCAAGTCACTGTGATTGTCCTGTTGCAGTGGCAGTGGTTGTCTGTGCCTCGGTTATTGCCTTGCCACTGTCGTCCTCTGTAGGCACCTCCTCTGGATTGATTTCTGCCCCTAGAGCGTCTGTTCCTGCCCCTTTGTGATCTTGTGGAGTCAGGAAAGGACCAATTTTTGGCAGGCCAGTTCCTGCTAAACCTTGGGGGCTGAACCTGTAAGAAATCTTTAACTGTTTGTACAGATTTTGCCTTCTCTTCCATTTTCTTCATTACCTGCTGGGCAGGTTCCCCAAATAGACTGGCCTTATCCATAGGAGCATCCAATAGCTTTGCTTTAACATGATCCGTAAGACCTGTTCTTTCAACCATGCATGCCTTCTTATCACTGTGCCAGTCATGGCTGATCTAAATGAAGCCTCCAGTGCATCATAGCCACATTTTAAGGAATGGTTACTAACCTGTTGGATGTTATTCACCATTTCTAATACATATTTCTTATCTAAAGATTCATCAGAGGACAGCTTTTAATTAACTGATCAAGCATAAACTCTTGGTATTGGATCATGTGAAACTGACAGTTTAAAGCTCTAGCTGAGAGAGTAGCAGAGGTGTAGACTTTTTCCCCATCTCTAAGGACCTGGATTCCCTTTCAGAGGGAATAGGGTTTTTGCTGTGGTCGAGGCTACTGCCTTAGGCCCCTGGGATATAGTTTCGGGTCTGCAAGTGGGGCCTTGTATAGGTGGTGATGAGTGTCTGGCACCCTGTAAAATCTATCTGGTTTGGCAGGGGCTGGAGGTAAAGAATCAGGTGCAGTGCAGACATCATTAAATGCATCGCCCACAACAGAGAGGACAGGAGGTATAGCTAAGGGCCTATGTTGTGGTAAGTGCAGAAAAGTCCTAAGCCTTTTTCTTGAATCTGAGAAATCTTGTCCCTGCCATTGGAATTGTTCTCTCATGGCATGTAAGGTTTCCCCAAAGGAGAATTCCTCTGGTGGAGAGGCAGCTGGAATGGATTCTTCAGCATCTGAATCTTCATAATTGGAAAAAGGAGCCTCTGGCTGGTCTGTAATGTCTGAGTCATCCGCAGAATCATCAGAGGACACAGGCTCAGGGGGCTCTGCTCTAGGTCTCTTTCTGGGGCTGAGAGGCCCTGTCTGGGTGAGATTGGGATCCCCTAATTAAGGATATTAAATCTTCTGCCAGAGTAAGTATTTGTGAACTAGAAGTGGGCCTGAGTGAGGGGGGTTTAACAGGCACTGATTTAGCAGATTTGGCTGCTTTAGCCCTGGCAAAGGCCTTAATAGGCATGGCTGCAGGAGGCCTAGCAGCACCACGTGCTGGGGTAGAGACATCCAAAGGGATGGTGTCTGATAAATCACTAGGAACCACAGTTGTAGGCAAAATTTCTGAGGCTGATTCAGGTAAGGTAGCAGGAGCCTCAGTAGTAGTCATGGATTCGGCTGAAGATTGACCAGTTTTCTCGGTTTCGCCGAAACCGAGACACTCGCTTGCTTAACCATGGTTTCGCCGAAACCGCGGACCGCGAGTGTCGGTCTTTTTCTTTGCGTTTTTAACAATTTGGGTAGTCGGAGGATCCGGCGGCATAATGTACGCAAAATCTGAGCCGAAAACTGTTCAGCAAACTCCGACCGACGCCTGAGCGTTCGTCGGTTGAAGGAAGCGCAGGCCGAACAGGCTGCTACGTCGTGGTCTGGGCCTAAGCAAGGCAGACAGTAAGAGTGGAAATCTTTAGGAGGTATTTGTTTCCCACAAGTTAAACAGTTATTGACTTTTTCTGACATCGGCTGAGGCAAGAAAGAGTCCCCAACGGGGTACTTAGCTTTTAGAAGTCTTCGAAGTAGTATTCGGTAGTAGTAATCTCTGGATCTGACCGACTGGCACTTGCGAACAGCTTCTGCTTCGGGCGCCACGCGGCAAGAAACACTGAGGAAAATGGCGTCGGCTGATGCCTTTATACCCGAAGACCAGCAGAGATGACGTCGGGTGAAGTGCGACATCAGCCGAAGCCGGACCCAGACTTTGGAATCCGGCCGACCGAAGGGCTGCCTGACGACAGGACAACCCATTTGTTATGACTGCAGATGCATCCATGAAGGACATCTGGCTCTATCCCTGGAGGCCAAATCCAATTTGTAATGAGAAACAAAGGTATGAGGAGTGGCCCAAGTGGCTGCTGCACAAATAGTGTCTAAAGGGAGTCTAGCCTGAAAAGCTGTGGAAGTGGCTAAACTTCTGGTGGAATGCGCTTTTGGTTTTGAGCACAGCTGTTTGCCCCTGAGCTGATAGATTTCGGAGATGGTGGAAGAAAGCCATCTAGATAAGGTCACTTTGGAAACAGGAAGGCCTTTCTTATTTACAGCATAAGAAAGAAAGAGCTGATCGGACTTCCTGAATTGTTTTGTTCTGTCCAAATAATATCAGAGTTGGCGGTGAACATCAAGATAATGTAATTTTTGTTCCAATCTGTTGGAGTAATTAGGGAAAAATACAGGGAGATCAATAGATTGGTTCAAATTAGTTTTCGAAGCCACCTTAGGCAAAAAGGATGAATTAGTTCTCAAGGATACCCTGTCCTTGTGGAAGACCAAATAAGGGGGACGAACAGAGAGAGCATGAAGTTCTGACACTCTCCTGGCCGAGGTAATAGCGACAAGGAAGAGTGTTTTCCATGAAAGAAACTTCAGTGAACATGAAACAGCTGGCTCGAAGGCAGGAAGAATTAAGGATGTCAGCACTAGATTTAGGTCCCATTGAGGAGGAGGACTCCTGACAGGAGGTTTAAGGAGAAAAATCCCTTTTAGAAAAGCTCTATAAAGCCTGTGGGACAATGTTGTGATCTGCAAACCCGACATGAAAGTTCGAGATAGCAGCCAACTGAACTTTGACCGTGGAAGATGAAGAGCCAGAGTGGCAGATTTCCGCTAAAAAATCCAAAACTGCATGAACAGGGGCAGTAAAGGGATCTATATTCTTTGATTTTGCCCAAAAAGAGAAGCGTTTCCACTTGCTGGTATAAATCCTTCTAGTAGAGGATTTAAGGGAAGCGACTATGATATCCCTAACCGGGTTAGAGATCATAGGAAGCATGGCTAAGGAAGGAAGTGGAGCAACCAAGCTGTGAGGTTGAGAGAAGGAATGGACCGATGCAGATGACCCGATTGGTGGATCAGAAGGTCTGGCACTGGGTCCAGATGCCACGGCTGCACCAATAGGTGACGATGGAGGAACGGAAACCAAATTTGTCGAGGCCAATAGGGGGCAATGAGAATCATTTTGGCTCTCAAAACGGTGGCTTTCTGGAGTACTTGTGGAATCAATGGAAAGGGAGGAAAGGCATAAAGAAGTCCCTGGGGCCAATCCTGGGTAAGAGCGTCTCTGGGGGGATGGCCTGGCAGTGGGAAGAGAGAGAAAGTCTGGGCATTTGCTGTTTTGGGGAGTAGCAAAAAGATCGCAACATGGGCGGCCCCATTCTAGAAAAATCTCCTCCACTATAGATTGTTTGAGAGACCACTCGTGAGGCATGAGAATAGCTCTGCTCAATCTGTCCGCTAAAATGTTGGTTTTCCCAAGGATATGCGTTGCTACCAGAAACCGATGAGAGGAGATCGCCCATTGCCAAAGTCTGAGAGCTTCTCGACACAAGGGGTAGGACTTGGCTCCGCCCTGTTTGTTGATATACCATACTACAGACATGTTGTCCGTGTGAACTGCAATTGTTCCCAAGGGAAGAAAGTCGTTGAGGGCTTGCAACGTTAAAAGCACTGCTCTCATCTCTAGGACATTTATGTGCAGGTGGTATTCGAACGGTCGCCACGTCCCATGAACCATCCTGCCCTGATAATGACCCCCCCACCCGATCAGGGAGGCGTCCGTAGTGACTGTGGCTACCGGGGCCGGGGATACAAAGGGTCTGCCCTGATGAATCTGGGGAGAAGAAATCCACCAGGATAGGTGGTTTTTTGCAAGCTTGTGTCACCGCATGGGAAGTTGTTGGCAAGACCACTGGGTGAACAACATCCATTGAAGAAGACGCATGTAGAAGCGGGCCAAGGGAAGAAGAGTAATGGCCGCTGCCATGAGGCCCAACACTTTCAGGACCAATCTGGCTTGCACCTTTTTGCTGGCAAGGATGAGGCGCACGTGACTTTGGATATCTGAGATTCTTTGGTCTGTGAAGGTTGCTGACATCCAAACAGTGTCTAAATTTGCGCCTATGAAAGTAATAGACTGGCAGGGCAACAAGGAGGATTTTTCGTAGTTGATCGAAATTCCTGAGTGCAGAGATTTAGGGTGTAATCCCTGGCTTGGAGAAGTTGATGCCTGGTGGTGGCTGAAAGGAGCCAGTCGTCGAGATACGGAAACACCTGGAATCCTTGACGTCTCAGGTGAGCCGTGACTACTGCCATACATTTGGTGAACACTCTGGGGGCTGTAGTGAGACCAAAGGGCAGGGCTCTGAATTGAAAATGACTGAACCCCAGCCGAAAGCGGAGAAACCTTCTGGAGCGTCTGTGAATTTTTATGTGATAGTACGCATCCTGAAGGTCTATTGAGCACATCCAGTTGTCTTTGCCCAGGAAGGGCAAAATTGATTGAAGTGTGACCATTCGAAATCTCGTCTTTTTGACAGACTTGTTGAGTCTGCTGAAGTCCAATATTGGTCTCCAATCTCCCGTCTTTTTGGGGACCAAAAAGAACCTTGAGTAGATTCCGGGCTCTGAATGGTCTGTTGCAACTGGCTGAATGGCCCTTTTGTGTAGAAGCTTTGATACTTCTAACTTTGCGATTTCCCTTCGACCGGGTGGCACATCTGGAAGGGAATTTTTGTGAGTGAAGGGACTTTCCTCGAAAGGAATTTTGTAACCCTCGGATATGATCGACTGTACCCATCTGTCTTGTGAGAGGGAATGCCAGGCTTGTGGGTACAGCGATAATCTTGCCCCGACTGCCTCCAAGGATGGACAGTCGGGCAACACCTCAGGGATGCTGGAAGGGCTTGTCAGAGAGACTCTCTGCTTCCCTGGTTTTGTGGGCCTCCTCTGCCTCTAAGGCAGCGTCTATTATTACCCCCTCTGCCTCTAGGGGTAAACTGACCACGTGTATCCGGCGTGACTCCTTGGGATTTGCGGAACCACATCTTTCCACCCTTCTGTCCTTTGGGGTAAGGTCTAGAAGGGGTGGAAAAACGGACCCCTACGGCAGAAAGAGTCTTGCCGTCCTGCTCACACCTGGTCAATGTATCCTTCACTTGAGGACCAAACAAAGATGACCCATCAAAGGGAGAGTTTGTGAAGGACGCCTTGAAGGGATTTGCAAAATTACAGAGCCGCATCCAGGATTGACGTCTTGAGAGCCACTCCTGTACCTGCGGCTCTACTCGCTCCATCTGCTGCATACGAAATCAGCCACATGGAGGAGTTGGTTATGGAGTTAAGGATTCCTAGCTGAGAAGCAATCTTGTCTTGTGCCCCCAGAGCTGCAGGATCCTGTACTACTTCACCTAGTTCCTTAAGGATGTCCCTTTGGAGTCTGGTGAAGTGACACAAATAATTCAGCGAACGCATGGCAAAGGTCGCTGAGGGGAACATCCGCTTACCATACCTGTCCATGGTCCTGGAATCCTTGTTAGGAGGATGGACTGGTACGGAAGGATCTGCAAGTTCCGTTTTAGTGGCGGCCGCCACCACCATGGCATCAACAGGGACACCTTTTGTAAGGAATTGCTGTGTGGAAGGGGCTGTAATAAATTTAGAAGGCCTCCTGGGAACTGGCTCTATGGAATCAGGAGAAGCCCAAGCCTTTCGAGCGATTACCTGCATGAGGAGGTCAAAAGGCGGAGACACCCAGGAGGTGGAGGGTCGAGAACCAAACGCCTCTAGGTATACCGACTCATCTTCGGAGGGATTTATGGCGGGCCAGTTTTCCCTCTGTTTCAGGAGTTCTAGGATGTCTGAAAAGGAGACATCCTCAGAGGGGGATCTTGGGGACCCCTCAGACTCATCTAAGTCGGTATCCGAAGTAGTGGACTCAGGGGAGTCCAGGTGCTTCCTCTTACAAGTCCTCTTGCGCGGAGGATCTCCTGACGGTTCAGGAGAATCCTCGGAAGAGGGGGTTCCTCCCAGTGAGGAAACCTGAGGCGGTGGATCTCTCGGTCCGGGAGCAAGAGAGTGGGAAGAGATATCGACAGGCACCATAGAGGGAGGAGCTAAAGGAATAGACTGCTGAGTGAGCCCAGGGGCCAGCACACTCCTCATCACCTCGAAGGCTCCCCTCCCAGGGAGATCCGAGAGAACCCATTCCGAAGAAACTGGGACTCCCGGGCCCACCGAAAGGGAAGTCTCCGAGGCAGATGTTGGAGCCGAGCTCACCAAGGCCGAAGCTCTAAGGGGAAGAGCGGGGTCAGACAAGGGTCCGATGCCACTCACCCCCTCGGAGCAGACCAGGGAAGCCCGGCCACCGAATCCCTCCAAGGAAGGTCTCGAGGAGGAGATAAGAGAAGCTGCTGAAGGTGCAGAAGGGGGGGTATCTGGCCCTCAGCCATAGCAGTAACTATTCCCGTAGACTCCAGCTCCAAACTCTGGGGTAGAGTCGAAGGAGGAACTTGAAGAGGGTGTAGACTAATAGCCGTCTGTTGAGATGGACTATGAAGCATTTGGGCTAGTGCCTGTGATTTTAACAATCTGTTTACCACCCTCTCTAAATCATGGTCTGACAACCTGGAAGACCTAGATGATCGGCTCCGATGGCTCCGCTCCGAAAGAAGAGGTGAGGCCGGAGCCGACAGTATCGGTTCCAAAGAGGGAGACCTGGACCTCTTCCTCGAAGGAACCATCGGAGCCGAAGACCCCACGGATCCAGACGGAGCCGATAACTTTTCGGCTCCGAGTGTAGGTCCAGATGTATCGGCTCCAGCCGGAGCCGATACAGGCAAGGAAACAATGGTGTCAGAGCCAATCGGCGCCGACACCGAAGCCTGAGCCACATGGTGGTCGGAGCCAGTCGGAGCCGACACCAAAAAGTGACAGTAACAGTATCGGCACCGATAGCCATCGGTGCCGAGGATTTAGCCAAGTTAGGATAGGCTCCAGCCGGAGCCGATCTCGACTCCAAAGGAGTCGGAGCCAAGGCCGGAGGCTTAGTAACTGAAGCCTGGACCTTGGTAGTCCTAGAAGGCTTGCCCGGAGCCGATTTTGCCGAGGAGCCCTCCGGTTTAAGGAGACCCCTTAAAATAAGTTTATTTCTCCTTTCCTGCAGGACTCTCTGGCTAAAAGAGTGACAAATTGCACAGGAGTCCTGCAGGTGGAGAGGTCCCAGGCAGTATAAACAAGAAGTGTGACCGCCTGTCAGAGACATCTTCTGACAGCACGAGTCACACTTCTTGAAGCCTGAGACCCTCTGTTCTTTAGACATAGTGCTATCCAAACAAACACTACACACACAGTCCCGAATCAGACAAACTAAAATTAAAGTATGTGAAGTAAAAAAGTACAGTTTTGTACCTACCATAAATGTAGATGTCCGATAGGCATGCATCTGCAGTCCTTACAAATGGGTTGTCCTGTCGTCAGGCAGCCCTTCGGTCGTCCAGATTCCAAAGTCTGGGTCTGGCCTCGGCTGGTGTCGCACTTCACCCGATGTCATAGCTGTAGTTCTTCGGGTATAAAGGCATCAGCCAACGCCATTTTCCTCAGTGTTTCTTGCCCCAGATGCCAGGTGCCCTCTAGGAAGGCTAAATTTGGATAAATGCAAATGGTTCCAAATAGTAGAGAGCAAACAAAAAATAAGCATGTATGTACATATATACAAACAAATACACCATAATAGATTCCCCCAGCTAGCTACAAGATGGGCAAATACCCTAGGAGTACCACAGAGGGGAAGGAGGGTGGGTAATCCTGACTGCAGATGCATGCCTATCGGACATCTACATTTATGGTAGGTACAAAACTGTACTATGTCCTTCAAGGATGCATCTGCAGTCCTTACAAATGGGTAGAATACCATAGCCAAACTGGGGAGGAGGAGAAAAAGATTATGGTGTAGTTAAGATCCCTTGCAAAACAGCAGTGGCAAAACCTGCTCGGGATCTGGAGTATAAAGGTAAATTATAATGCTTGGCAAATGTATGCACGGAGCTCCAAGTAGCAGCCTCTAAAATGTCTTTGGTAGCCACTCCTCGTAAAAAAGCTGTGGTAGTGGCTGTAGCCCTTGCAGAGTGAGGCCTGATGTTTTCTGGAGTTTTCTTCCCATGGTAAGAGTAACAAAATCTAATGCAATTTCCTATCCACTTAGAGATTGTCTGTTTTGAAATTGCTTTTCCTTCCATTCCTGTTGCATATGCTACCAGTAGCTGGTCAGTTTTTCTATTGCTCTTGGTCCTGTCCAGGTAGTAATGTAATTGTCTATGTACATCCAAGGTATGCAACAGTCTTTCTCCCCTGTTCTGTGGGTTGAGGAAGAATGTAGGTAGGTGGATAGCTTGATTTAAAGATACCCTGGAGACCACCTTTGGCATAAAAGTAGGATTAGTTCTCATGGACACTATCTTGATGGAAGATCAGGAAGGGCTGTACTGCCATTAATGCCTGTAGCTCAGATACCCTTCTTGCTGAAGTGATTGCAAGCAGGAAAGCAGTTTTCCATGATAAGTACTGTAATTCTGCTGTTGCTGCTGGCTCGAAAGGAGGGAGTGTCAACTTTTCTAGCACAAAGTTCAAGTCCCATGCTGGCAATGGTGGCTTCCTAGGTGGCTTTACATTTTTAATTCCTCTCAGAAACTGCCTGAGCAGGGGATGTGAGAAGACTGGAGGATCCAAGTTGTATTCTGCTGAAATAGCTGATGCATGAATCTTAATGGAAGAATAGGCCAGGCCGTTGTGGAAGAGCTCTGCCAAGTATTCCAGGATGTTAGCTATATTTACCAGTGACACATTCTCTCCTTTTACAGTACTCCAAATGAGATATCTTTTCCATTTTGCTGAATAATTTTTTCTTGTTGAGGGTCTGCGAGCCTCCAAGATAATGTCTTTAACCCTTTGAGATAAATCTGGGTTATTTGGTCTTATGCAATGTTCCAAGCAGCCAGCTGCAGTGTTTTCAGGTTTGGATGCAGGGTTTTGAAGTTGTTCTGTGTTAACAGCAAGGGAACTAGGGGCAGAGGCCATATTTGTTCCCGAGACATACTCCTCAGTAATGGGTACCAATGTTGCCTTGGCCAGTCTGGAGCTATCAGGATGATCCTTGGACAGTCTTCTTTGATCTTCAATAGCACCTTGTGCATCAAAGGAAGAGGTGGGAATGCATATGCTGTCAGGTTTTTCCAACTGAAAGATAGGGAGTCCACTTTCCAAGCAAGTGGGTGGTACGTCCTTGTGCAGAATTTTTTCAGTTGGTGATTGTGTGGGGATGCAAATAAGTCAATTTCTGGTAGTCCCCATTTCCCTGTAATGGTTTTGAAGATGTCCGGATGCAGCATCCATTCGTGGGCATCCGTGGTAGTTCTGCTTAGGATGTCTGCTAGTATATTTTCCTTTTCCTGGCACAAAAATTGCTTGTAGCTGAATGTTGAAGCTCAGTGCCACATTCCAGAGGTCGATTGTCATCCGGCATAGAGGGTATGAATGTGTGCCTCCCTGTTTGTTGATGTACCACATAACTGTGGTGTTGTCCGTCCTTATCAGCAGTTGACCCTGTCGAAGAAATGGTCTGAATGCCTGAATTGCCAGTTTTACTGCCAGCATTTCCTTTTGGTTTATGTGTAGGTGCAGCTGGTCTTGAGTCCATAAGCCTTGTATGCACTTGTCCAGCATGTGTGCCCCCCAACCGAGGTCTGAGGCGTCTGTTGTGATGGTCTGGCTTGGTTGAGTGCTGTGGAAGGGCAGTCCCTTGTTTGATTGACAGGCCTGAGCCCACCATTGGAATTCTTGTTTCAGGCATGGAATTATTGGAATTTGGGTTTCTAGGCTGTGCTTGTGCTGAGACCATAAATTCCTTAGGTACCACTGTAACTTTCTCATATGTAGTCTGGCATGTGGAATCAATATTATGCATGATGCCATGTAACCAAGAGCTTGCAGGACTTTTCTTGCTGTTAGCTGGTTCTGCTTTGTTAATGCCATGAAGTAGAAAGGGAGTTGCTCCTGTTTTTCTACTGTCAGGAATGCCAATTCTTTTGATGTGTCCAGATCTGCACCCAAGAAGGTTATCCTTTGGGATGGTATCAGCCTTGACTTTTTTATATTGACTATGTATCCCAGGGCTTGTAGTAGATGAATGACCCTTTCCAAATCTTTTGTTAATTTGTTTTTGTTGTCCGCTTGTAACAGGCAGTCGTCCAGGTAAGGGTAAATTTGAATTCCCTGAAGCCTGCAATGAACAATTACTGATGCCAGGCATTTCGTGAATACTCTGGGCGCAGTAGATAAGCCAAAGGGCAATGCTGAGAATTGATAATGCTCTGATCCTGCAAGAAATCTGAGGTATCTTCTGCAATTTGGTCGTATGGGGACGTGCAGGTATGCCTCCTTGAGATCTAGAGTTACCAGCCAAGACTCCTTGCCCAGCATGGGAAGAAGCTGCTGTAGGGTCAGCATTTTGAATTTTGGAACAATGAGGTATGTGTTTAAAGCAGACAGGTCGAGAATAGGTCTCCATTGGTTTTCTTTTCTTGGTACCAGGAAGAGTCTGGAGTAAAATCCTTGCCCTTGTTCCATAGATGGTATCCTTTCTACAGCTCTCATCCTTAGTAAGTGAGTTATTTGTTCTAGAGCTTCTGTCTTCTGATTTGGAGGTAGGTTTGGCATTCCTCTCTTCCTTGGTAGAGTATGGAAGTGAAACCTGTAACCTTGGTCTATTGTCTGTACAATCCATTTGTCTCCTGTGATGTAATGCCAGTTCACTGAAAATAAAGCTAGCTTCCCGCCTAAGGGTGCCTCTAGTTGTTCCCTGGTAGGCGGTGCCAGAGCCAAGTCACTGCGATTGTCCTGTGGAAGTGGTGGTGGCTGGATCTGTGGCTGTACCTCACTGGTTGTTAGCCTGCCACTGACGTCCCCTGTAGGCACTTCTGGATTGACCCCTGCCTCTTGAGCGCCTATTCCTGCCTCTCGGAGCTCTAGAGGTGTCTGGAAAGGACCAATTCTTGGAAGGCCAGTTCCTGCTAAACCTTGGAGGCTGGACCTGCAAGAAATCCTTGACTGTCTGGACAGATTTTGCTTTGTCTTCCACCTTCTTCAGCACCTGCTGCGCAGGGGAGCCAAACAAATTGAGCTTATCCATGGGAGCATCTAGGAGCTTTGATTTAACATGGTCTGGTAAGGACTGCTCTTTTAACCATGCATGTCTTCTGATCACTGTGCCAGTCATGGCTGATCTAAAGGAAGCCTCCAGTGCATCATATCCGCATTTTAAGGAATGATTACTGACCTGCTGAATGTTATGTACCATTTCCTGTACAGATTTTTTGTCCAATGGTTCATCCGAGGACAGTTTTTTAGTTAATTGGTCTAACATAAATTCCTGATACTGAATCATGTGGAATTGACAGTTCAAGGCCCTAGCTGAAAGAGTAGCAGAAGTGTAAAGTTTTTTACCCCATCTCTCTAAGGCCCTAGATTCCCTTTCAGAGGGGAGGGGGTTTTTAGTAGAAGTAGCTGCTACAGCCTTGGGTCCCTGGGAGATAGTTTCGATCTGCAAAAGGGGCCTTATACAAATGATAATGTGTGTCCGGAACCCTGTAGTACCTATCGGGCTTAGCAGGGGCCGGAGGAAGAGAATCAGGAGCAGTACAAGCATCATTAAAAGCATCATCCACAACAGTAAGGACTGGAGGAATGGCTAAAGGCCTATGCTGTGGCAAATGCAAAAAGGTTCTAAGCCTTTTCCTAGAGTCTGAAAAATCCTGGCCCTGCCATTGAAATTGTTCCCTCATAGCATGCAAGGTTTCCCCAAAAGAAAATTCCTCAGGCGGAGAGGCAGAAGGAATGGACTCTTCTGCATCAGAGTCCTCATAAGGAGAAAAGGGGCCCCCGGGAGGGTTTGAATTATCTGATTCATCAGAGGAGCCATCTGAAGAAACTGGCTCGGGGGGCTCTACTCTAGTCCTCTTCTCTGGAGGTGGGTGAGAGGCCCTGTCTGGATGTGGTTGGGATCCCCGGATCAAAGAAATGAGATCCTCTGCTAGACTAAGCATTTGTGAACTAGAGCTAGGCCTGTGAGAGGGGGTCTTAGCAGGCACAGATTTTGTAGTTTTTGCTGCTTTAGCCCTGGCAAAGGCCTTAATCGACATGGATGCAGGAGGCCTAGCAGATCCACGTGCCGGGGTAGAAATATCCAAAGGGATAGTATCAGATAAATCCTGTGAACCTGCAAGAGCAGGTGGGATTTCAGTAGCAGATTCAGCCAGGCTGGATGAGGCCTCGGTAAATGGCAAGCTTTCGGCCGAAGGAAGAACCGTGGACTCTGTTTCAGCCGAAACAGAGACACTCGCGGTTGGCTTAACCGCGGTTTCGGCCGAAACCGCAGACCGCGAGTGTCGGTCCTTTTCCTTGCGTTTTTTAGAAATTTGCGTAGTCAGAGTATCCGACGGCATAATGTAAGCAAAATCGGAGCCGAAAAACTCTTCAGCAAATTCCGACCGACGTCTAAGCATCCGTCGGTTGAAAGAAGCACAGGCTAGACAAGCTGCTACGTCGTGGTCTGGGCCTAAGCAAGGTAAGCAGTAAGAGTAGAAATCTTTATGAGGTATTGGTTTCCCACAAGTTAAACAGTTATTCACTTTTTCTGACATCGGCTGAGGCAAGAAAGAGTCCCCAACGGGGTACTTAGCTTTTTAGAAGTCTTCGGTACTTTGTAGTAGTAATCTCTGGTTCTGACCGACCGGCACTTGCGAACAGCTTCTGCTTCAGGCGCCAGGCGGCAAGAAAGACTGAGGAAAATGGCGTCGGCTGATGCCTTTATACCCGAAGAACTGCAGCTATGACGTCGGGTGAAGTGCGACACCAGCCGAGGCCAGACCCAGACTTTGGAATCCGGCCGACCGAAGGGCTGCCTGACGACAGGACAACCCATTTGTAAGGACTGCAGATGCATCCTTGAAGGACATCTCACACACACACACACACACACCCTGACAGGGGGGGGATGGGAGGGAATAAGGCCTGACTAAAAAGGTAAAGAAGGAAAAATAAAGTTAGTCAGAAAAAGCCTCACAACTATCTAGGAATGATAGAAATCTATAGAAAAGAGAATTTTTTCTGATTGGGGGCTAAAAGTTTAGTAATAATAAACACTTACCAGGAGCTGGTAAAAGGAGGACCTCATCAGCGAAGCGGCAAACGAGATCTGGGTACTTACCGCCTTGCATCATGGGATATGGGGCTGCCTCGAGCTGGTAAAAGTGACTCTCGAGCTTAGCAAGTGCCGAGTCGGAGCCGAGGATCGGCTCCGAACCCATCAAGCAAGAATGAAGGCGAGATTGACAAGTTAACATCAGCCATTTTTCCTGTTCAGAATGTGGTTGCGGTAATACGCAAGTACCCAAATATGCCATCAAAGATAACGATCTTCTTCTGGGATTCCTTGTCATTATAAACTACAGTACTAAACATTACTTATTTGCTCATACCACAGAGCTACTTTGCATTCATTGTTTGTGGAGTTCCCATTTACAGGTTGTTTCACTGTGCTCAGCAAAATGAGCCAGCAGAAAGCATGAGAGTTACAGAAAAAAGCTGCCTTACTAGAGATTCTACTCTCAGTAGTTCACTACAGAAATCAACTCAAATCTGCCCCAGTTGTGAGAACAGTTACCATATACACACTGAAAGTCTACCTTTAATGTAAAATGATGACATATACCATACATGTCACCACCACTTCTAAGGAAGGATGACTACGGCATCAGCTTAAACACAAGGCACAACAGACATCCAAAAAAGATTTCCGAATTTGACTTTTACGCTGTGTAAATGGATGAAAGTGCATCGTAAACTGCAATAGAGACAGAAAAGAATGGACAGCAACAAGAAAGGCACCAACACCACTGTACTACCTGTAAAACTAAAGGGCACATGTGTAAATCTACATGGGACTGCAAAACTCTACCAGCTTCATAAACTATTGGTTAAACAGAATCTGCAGCTTATCCAGTGCATACGAAAATCATGAAATTATTCTACAGATCATTACATTTAGGCATTTACAATCCTTAGTTTCAACTAGCTTCTCTGTCATTTCTAAATAAACCCTTTACTAATACTGCTTCTGCACAGCAGAAAGTCAACATTTACCTTAAAAATGTATGCCGTCCTTTCCAGAGAGTTCCTAAATAATGCCATCAACTATGCCAAAAAGAAACCCACAGTGATAAAGCATCTCAGGAGAATAGACCATTTAAAATCCATGAGCTATACAGTAAATTCAAGAACTTTTACCTTCAGAAATTACTACATTAACTTACACAGCACACTACTAAAATACACATCACAAAAGTAATCCTTAAAGAGAAGCAGACTGTGGGGCACAAAATAAGAAGTTATGTACCTACCATAACGTTCCATGTTAGTTGTCTTCTCTCGCCTTCTTTCTTGCTTGATGGGTTCGGAGCCGATCCTCGGCTCACTGCACTTGCTTTAGCTCGAGAACTCCTTTTACCAGCTCGAGGCAGCCCCATATCCCATGATGCAAGGCAGTAAGTACCCAGATCTCATTTGTTGACAAAGGGCAATAACACCAAGCATAAAATACTTCCCAAAGGAAGAAGAAACTTACAGATGGAAAAAGGACCAGGTCTAAATGGTCTTTAGCATAATAGTTTCTTATACAAGGTCTGTCCAGGCCAGGGGAAGGAGGGAGGGTCGAAGAAAGAAGGCGAGAAGACAACTAACATGGAACGTTATGGTAGGTACATAACTTCTTAATGTTAAGTTGTCAATCTCGCCTTCATTCTTGCTTGATGGGACCGTCCTAGCACCTCTATCCTGGGTGGCTCAATGGAACAAACTCTTGAGGACTGTAGAGCCAAAACTGGCTCTGTCCCTGGAGGCCAAGTCCAATTTGTAATGGGAAACAAAAGTGTGAGGAGTGGCCCAAGTGGCCGCTGCACAAATAGTGTCCAAAGGCAGTCTAGCTTGAAAGGCTGTAGAAGTAGCTAAACTCCTAGTTGAATGTGCTTTAGGTTTTGAGCACAGCTGTTTTCCCCTGATCGTATAAATTTCAGTGATGACCGAAGAAAGCCATCTGGACAAAGTCACTTTAGAAACAGGAAGGCCTTTTTTATTATCCGCATAGGAAACAAAAAGTTGGTCAGATTTTCTAAATTCTTTTGTTCTGTCCAAATAATATCTAAGCTGACTGTGGACGTCAAGATAATGTAGCTTTTGTTCAGCTCTATCTGAATAGTTAGGAAAAAATACAGGGAGATCAATGGATTGATTCAGATTGTTTTTCGAAGCGACCTTAGGTACAAAGGATGGATTAGTTCTCAAAGATACTCTGTCTTTGTGAAAAATCAAATAGGGGGGTCGAACCGAAAGAGCATGAAGTTCAGACACCCTCCTGGCAGATGTAATAGCCACTAGAAATAACGTTTTCCAAGAAAGATATTTTAGGGAACAAGAAACAGCTGGCTCGAAGGGGAAGAATCAAGGATGTCAGCACTAAATTTAGATCCCACTGAGGAGGAGGATTCCTGATTGGAGGCTTTAGTAGGAAAATTCCTTTCAAAAGGCCCTGCAGAGCCTATGGGACATAATATTATGATCTGCTATTCCGACATGAAAATTAGAAATAGCAGCCAACTGAACTCTGACTGTGGAAGAAGAGGAGCCTGCATGAAAAATCTCTGCTAAGAAGTCCAGAACTGCCTGAACAGGGGCAGTAAAGGATCAATATTTTGGGCCTTAGCCCAATAAGAGAAACGTTTCCATTTGCTTGTGTAAATCCTCCTGGTAGAGGATTTTAGTGAAGCTACAATGATATCTCTAACTGGGTTAGAGATCAAAGGAAGCCTGGCTAAGGAAGGAAGTGGAGCAACCATGCTGTGAGGTTGAGAGAAGGGATTGACCGGTGCAGCTGACCGGATTGGTGAATCAGCAGATCTGGCACTGGGTCCAGATGCCACGGCTGCACCAAAAGGTGATGATGGAGGAACGGGAACCAAACTTGTCGAGGCCAGTAAGGGCAATGAGAATCAATTTGGCTCTCAAAACGGTAGCTTTCTGGATCACCTGAGGGATCAGAGGAAATGGAGGGAAGGCATAAAGAAGTCCCTGGGGCCAATCCTGGGTCAGAGCGTCTCTGGGGGGATGGCCTGATAGAGGGAAGAGGCTGAAGAAGTCTGGACATTTGCTGTTTTGGGGAGTAGCAAAAGATCGCAACATGGACGACCCCATTCCAGAAAAATCTCTTCCGCCACGGATTGTTTGAGAGACCACTCGTGAGGCATGAGAATAGCTCTGCTCAATCTGTCCGCTATAATGTTGGTTTTCCCAGGGATATGCGTTGCTACCAGAAACCGATGAGAGGAGATCGCCCATTGCCAAAGTCTGAGCGCTTCTCGACACAAGGGGTAGGACTTGGTTCCGCCCGGTTTGTTGATATACCACACTACAGACATGTTGTCTGTGTGGACTGCAATTGTCCCTACGGGAAGAAAGTCGTTGAGGGCTTGCAACGTTAAAAGCACTGCTCTCATCTCCAGGACATTTATGTGCAGATGGTACTCGAACGGTTGCCACGTCCCATGAACCATCCTGCCCTGATAATGACCCCCACCCGATCAGGGAGGCATCCGTGGTGACAGTGGCTATCGGGGACGGAGGTACAAAGCACCTGCCTTGGTGAACCTGAGACGATGTGATCCACCAAGCAAGATGTTCTTTGCATGTTTGTGTCACCAGAATCTGGTGACGCATTGGGAGTTGCTGGTATGACCACTGTGTGAACAGCATCCACTGAAGGAGGCGCATGTAGAATCGAGCCGGGGAAGAAGAGTAATGGCCGCAGCCATGAGACCTAATACCTTTAGAACCATTCTGGCCTGTACTTTCTTGCTGGCCAGAATGATCCTGACATGAGTCTGAATGTCTGAAACTCTTTGTTCTGTAAGGGTAGCTGACATCCGAACAGTGTTTAAGTTTGCCTATGAAGGTAATAGACTGGCAGGGCGATAAGGATGACTTTTCAAGTTGACTGAGATGCCCAAATGAGAACAAAGGTCTATTGTGTAATCCCTGGCTTGTATAAGCTGATGCCTGGTGGTGGCTGACAGGAGCCAGTCGTCGAGATATGGAAACACCTGGAATCCTTGACGTCTCAGGTGAGCCGTGACCACTGCCATGCATTTCCTGCACACTCTGCGGCTGTAGTGAGGCCAAAGGGCAGGGCTCTGAATTGAAATGACTGGACCCCAGCCGAAAGCGGAGAAATCTCCTGGAGCGTCTGTGAATTTTGATGTGATAGTACGCATCCTGAAGATCTATTGAGCACATCCAGTTGCCCTTCTGTAAGAAGGGCAGAATTGACTGAAGAGTGACCATTCGGAATCTTGTCTTCCTGACAGACTTGTTGAGTCTGCTGAGATCCAATATCGGTCTCCAGTCTCCCGTCTTTTTGGGGACCAAAAAGAACCTTGAGTAGATTCCGGGCTCTGAATGGTCTATTATAACTGGCTGAATGGCTCTTTTTTGCAGTAGTTTTGCGATTTCTAACTCTGCAATGTCCCTTAGACCGGGTGGTACGTCTGGAAGGGAACTTGAGGGGAAGGGACTTTCCTCGAAAGGAATTATGTAACCCTTGGATATGATCGACTGTACCCATCTGTCTTGAGTGAGGGAATGCCAGGCTTCTGGGTACAGTGATAATCTTCCCCCGACTGCCTCCAAGGAGGGACAGCCGGGCAACACCTCAGGGATGCTGAAAGGGCTTATCAGAGAGAGGCTCCCTGTTTCCCTGGTTTTTCGGACCCCTCTGCCTCTAGAGCGCCTGTTGTTGTTACCCCCTCTGCCTCTAGGGGTAAACTGACCACGTGAATCCGGCGTGACTCCTTGGGATTTACGGAACCACATCTTACCACCCTTCTGTCCTTTGGGATAAGGCCTAGAAGGGGTGGAAAACGGACTCCAACAGCAGAAAGAGTCTTGCCGTCCTGCTCACACCTGGTCAAGGTCTCCTTCACCTGAGGGCCAAACAAAGCTGACCCATCAAAGGGAGAATTTGTGAAGGACGCCTTAAAGGGATCCAAAAATCACATAGCCGCATCCAGGCTTGGCGCCTAAGAGCCACACCTGTGCCTGCGGCTCTACTCGCTCCATCCGCAGCATAAGATATTAGCCGCATGGAGGAGTTAGCAATGGAATTGAGGGTTCCTAGCTGCAAGCAATCTTCTCTTGAGCCCCTGCAGCTGTAGGATCCTGAACTACCTCTCCCAGCTCCTTCAGGATATCTCTGGAGTCTGGTGAAGTGACAAAGATAATTCAGCTTAAGCATAGCAAAGGTCGCTGAGGAAAACATCCGCTTGCCATACCTATCCATGGTCCTAGAGTCCTTATTAGGAGGATGGACGGCACGGAAGGATCTGCAAGTTCCTTTTGGTGGCCGCAGCCACCACCATGGCATCAGCGGGACACCCTTGGTAAGGAATTGTTTGTCACTAGGGGCAGTGATAAATTTAGAAGGCCTCCTAGGGACTGGCTCTACAGAGTCAGGAGCTGTCCACGCCTTCGTGCAATAACCTGCATAAGGGGTCGAAGGCGGAGACACCCAGGAGGTGGAGGGCCGAGATCCAACGCCTCTAGGTATACTGACTCATCCTCAGAGGGATTGTTGGTGGGCCAGTTTCCCATCTGTTTCAGAAGTTCTGGGATGTCTGAGAACGAGACATCCTCAGAGGGGATCTAGGGGATCCCTCTGACTCATCAAAGTCAGTATCCGGTGACAGACTCGGGAGTCTACATGCTTCCTCTTACAAGTCCTCTTCCTAGGAGGATCTCCCGAAACATCAGGAGAATCCTCGGAAGAGGGGAAATTCCCAATGGGGAAACCTGAGGCGGAGGATCTCTGGGTCCTGTAGCAAGAGAAGTGGCAGAGATGTCAACAGGTACAATAGAGGGAGGAGCTACGGGAAGAGACTGCTGACTGATACCAGTGGCCAGTACACTCTTCATCACCTCGAATGCTCCCTCCCAGGCAGGTCCGAGAGAACCCGCTCAAGAGCTAGGAACTCCAGGGACCACCGAAAGGGAAGCATCCGAGGCAGATGTCGGAGCCGAGCTCACCAAGGCCGAGGCTCCAAGGGGAAGAGCGGGCTCGGACAAGGGTCCGATGTCACTCACCCCCTCGGAGGAGACCATGGAAGCCCGACCACGAATCCCTCTAAGGAAGAGGAGATAAGAGTAGAGGCTGAAGGAACAGAAGGGGTATCCGTCCTCCAGCCGTAGCAGTAACTACGCCCGAAGACTCCAACTCCAAGCTCTGGGGTAGAGTTGAAGGAGGAACTGTAACAGGGTGTGGACCAACAGTCGTCTGCTGAGACGGACTGTGAAGCATTTGGGCCAGTACCTGTGACTTGAGCAATCTGCTGACCACTCTCTCTAGGTCATGGTCAGACAACCTGGATGACCTTGAAGATCGGCTCCGATGGCTCCGTTCCGACAGAAGAGGTGAAGCCGAGCCGAAGTATCGGCTCCAAGGAAGGAGACCTCGACCTCTTCCTGGAATGAGCCATCGGAGCCGACACTACGGATCCTGTCGGAGCCGATTTCTCGGAGCCGACAGAACGCCTCGATGTATCGGCTCCAGCCGGAGCCGATACAGCCACCAAAGTAACGGTGTCGGAGCCGATCGGAGCCGACACCGATGCCTGTGCCACATGGGTGTCGGAGCCGACATCGAAGTGGACAAAACAGTTTCGGCACCGATGGCCATCGGTGCCGAAGGCTTAGTCAAGCCAGAATCGGCTCCAGCCGGAGCCGATCTCGACTCTGTACGAGTCGGAGCCGAGGCCGCAGGCTTAGAAACAGAAGCCTGGGCCTTGGAAACTCTTGCTGGTTTTGGTGGAGCCGACTTAGCCGGAGAGCCCTCCGGCTTAAGAAGGCCCCTAAGAACCAGTTTGTTATGTCTCTCCTGCAGGACTCTCTGGCTGAAGGAGTGACAAATAGCACAGGAGTCCTGCAGGTGAAGAGGGCCCAGACAATACAGGCAAGAAGTGTGACCGTCTGTCAGAGACATTTTCTGACAGCACGAGTCACACTTCTTAAAACCTGAAACCCTCTCCTTTGACATGGTGCCTACACAAAAACACACACACACCAGTCAAATAAAATTAAATTACACAAAATACCAAAAGGTATTCTAAAAAAAAACACCAACACACACACCCTAACAGGGGGGGGGATGGGATAGGGATAACTAAGAACAAATTCAAAAAGACAGGGAATTTCTGTCAGGAAGGGATAGAAATTAACTTTAAACTATAAAACAATTAGTTTTTGACTAAAAAGGGGCTTGAAAATCACAAAGTGAAACAACTTACCAGGAGCTGGTAAAAAGAAGACCTCCCAAGCGGCAAACGAGATCTGGGTACTTACTGCCTTGCATCATGGGATATGGGGCTGCCTCGAGCTGGTAAAAGGAGTTCTCGAGCTAAAGCAAGTGCCGAGTCGGAGCCGAGGATCGGCTCCGGACCCATCAAGCAAGAATGAAGGCGAGATTGACAACTTAACATTAGAAGTTATGTCCTTACCATAACGTTCCATGTGGAGTGTTCATCTCGCCTTTGTTCTTACATGGGTTCGAGCCGATCCTCGGCTCCGTCGGCCGCTTGCAAGCTCTGCATCGAGAAGAAGCTCGAGACAACCTAATACCCACAATCCCCCTCTGCCTTTACCTCAGATCTAGTTTGCAAGCAAACCAGTAGTCAGAGAGAGCACACTCATGCCAATATCACATATGCACAGAAACTAAGAGTCTATATATATATACATATATACACATATATATACATGTCAACTATATACACAACTGCAATGCAGAAGCAGAATGCCCCAGACCAGGCACCAAACTGAACGTTCTTCCTAAGGGTGGGAGGGTGGGAATGTAAGAACAAAGGCGAGATGAACACTCCACATGGAACGTTATGGTAAGGACATAACTTCTATATGTGATAGTGTTCAATCTCGCCGTTTGTTCTTACACATGTGTAGCGTCCCTAGCTCCTTGTTCCTGAGGAACTCACGGAAGGACGTTCTTGAGCACAGTGGAACCAAAGGTTGCCCTGTCCCTAGAAACCTTGTCTACCTTATAATGAGAAATGAATGTATGTGGTTTAGACCAAGTAACAGCCGCACAAATAGCGTCTAGTGGTAGGCGAGCTGCATGAGCCAGGGATGTAGACACTGACCTTGTGGAATGTCCTTTGGGTTTGTGCAAAAGAGTTTGATCTGAAGAATCATAGACATAGATGATACAATCAGTTAACCACTTAGAAAGAGTTCTTTTAGTAACCGCTACTCCTTTTCTGTTATCAGCAAAGGCTACAAAAAGTTGATCAGATTTCCTGTGATCTTTTGTTCTATCCAAGTAAAACCTTAGTTGTCTGTGGACATCTAATTTGTGCAACATATACTCCATTTTATTGGAGTGATTCTTGAAGAAAGTGGGTAATTCAATGGACTGATTAATATTGTTCATAGAACAAACTTTAGGAAGGAAGGATGAATTAGTGCGAAGAGAAACTCTGTCAGAGTGAAAGATCAAATAAGGGTGTTTAATGGATAGAGCTTGAAGTTCAGATACTCGCCTAGCGGATGTAATGGCTACCAAAAAGAGAGTCTTCCATGACAAAAATTTCAATGGGCAAGAGGAGGCTGGTTCAAAGCCGCGCAGGATGAACTTAGATAATAATAAGTTTACACTCTAAGGTGACGTAGGCGATCTAATTGGTGGTCTAATATGAAAACCCCCCTTTAAAAAGGCTTTACAAAGTCTGTGGGCCATAACAGGAGCCCCACATTCTTCCACATGGAAATTAGAAATGGCAGCCAATTGAACTCTTAATGTGGCAGGAGAAGCACCCTGATGGAACAAGCCTGTTAAAAACTGTAATATTTTATTCAAAGGAGCTATAACAGGGTCCACTTGCTGTGTATTCTCCCAGAATACAAAGCGCTTCCATTTACTAGTATATGTTTTAGTAGTGCAAGCTTTATGAGAAGCCACTAATATATTCTGAACTGCAGGCAAAGAAGATCAGACCTGGCTAAGTTGGGAATTGGAGCAGCCAAGCTGCTAGATGGAGGGACAAGAGCGGGGTGGGGAGCCCCTGACGAGTGAGTCAATAGATCTGGCTCTGGGTCCAGGATCCAGGGTCCCCGAATGCAGTGTGTCATGAGGAAGGGAACCAAATTTGACGAGACCAGAATGGGGCAATGAGGATTATTGTCCTGTGTAGGTTGTTGGCTTTCTGGCGAAACTTTGAGATCAGGGGAAGGGAGGAAATGCGTACAGGAGACCCGGGGCCAATCGTGAATCAGTGCGTCCCTGGGGACTTCCCTGGAGGGGTAATAGGGCAAAGTAGCTCCTGCATTTGGCGTTCATTGGAGACGCAAACAGATCGCAGGAAGGCTGGCCCCACGCAAAAATCTTTTCGCAACTGACTGTTTTAGGGACCACTCGTGCGGTAACAGTATTGCTCTGCTCAGCCTGTCGGCTATGACGTTGGATGACCCCGGGATGTGCGTTGCTATTAGAAAGCGACCCGTGGACTCTGCCCATTGCCAGATTCTCATGGCCTCTCTGCATAGCTGATAGGACTTGGTTCCCCCTTGCTTGTTTATGTACCAGACTACCGACATGTTGTCCGTCTGAACTGCAATAGTTCCCAGAGGAAGAAGGGGAGCAAAGTGTTGCAACGCTAGAAACACTGCCCTCAACTCTAGAACATTGATGTGCAGATTGTACTCTAAATTGGTCCATTCGCCTTGGACTGTCTGTCCCTGAAAGATGCCCCCCCACCCTATCAGGGAAGCGTCCGTGGTCACCGTAGCTGTAGGCGTGGGTAGCACAAATGGTCTCCCCTTGGAAAAGTTGCAAGTCTGAAGCCACCAGTTTAGGTGTGTTTTGCAAGTGTTTGTTATAAGAATCTCGTGCGTTAGAGGTAGTTGTTGGAACGACCATTGTGCAAACAGTAGCCATTGTAGGACTCTCATGTGCAGTCTTCCCAAGGGTATTGCAATAAGAGAAGCTGACATGAGTCCCAAAACCTTCAGTACCAGTTTTGCTGGGGATTTCCTGGACAAGAGAAGAAGACGTATGTGAGTCTGAAGTGAAAGTATCCTTTCTGGAGGAAGTCTTAGAATTAACTGATGTGTATCTAATTCTGCTCCTATGAATAAGATACGCTGTGATGGCTGTAGTAAGGATTTTCCAAGTTTACGGAAATTCCTAGATGAGTACACAGTTGAAGAGTGTAATCTCTGGCCTGTACTAGTTGACGCTGGGTGGTGGCAGAAAGGAGCCAGTCGTCCAGATATGGAAACACCTGGAATCCTAGGCGTCTCAAGTGAGACGCTACCACTGCCATGCATTTGGTGAAGACCCTGGGGGCTGAGGTCAGACCAAAGGGCAGGGCTCGAAACTGAAAGTGACTGGCCCCCAGCCGGAAGCGCAAATGATCCCTGGATGCCCTGGCCATTTTGATGTGGTAGTATGCATCCTTCAGATCTATTGAGCACATCCAGTCGTCCTTCCGTAAGAATGAAAGGATCGATTGAAGCGTGACCATTCGGAACTTTTCTTTCTTGATGAAGGTATTGAGGTCGCTTAGGTCCAGAATGGGCCTCCAGTCCCCTGTTTTCTTTGGAACTAAAAAGAACCTTGAGTAAGTCCCGAATCCTCTGTGGTCTGCTGGGACTGGTTGGATGACTCTTTTTTTCTAGCAGCTTTGAAATTTCTATAGCTGCTGGCTCTCGCAGATGGCGCGGTACATCTGGGAGTCTTTTCTTTGGAATGGGATAGGATAGAAATGGTATATTGTAACCTCTGGTAACCACGCTTTTTACCCACTTGTCTGTAGTTATGTTTTGCCAGGCCTGAGGGTATAAAGCTGCGACCCGACTGCCTCCAGAGCAGGACAGTCGGGCCTCCTCTCAGGAGTGCTGGAAAGGTTTACCAGGGAGTGTATCCCTGTCACCTTGATTCTGCGGACCCCCTCTGCCGCCAGGGCGGCGTCTTCCACCTCTGCCCCTCCTCTGCCTCTAGAGGGGCATCACCCTGTGTGCCTGGGAAAGATCCTTGGGGTTTTCAAACCACATTTTTCCACCACGTTGCCCTTTGGGGTGCGGTCTGGTTGGGGTGGAAAACGGACTCCAACAGCAGACAGAGTCTTTCCCTCCTGTTCACACCGGGTAAGGGTCTCCTTTACTTTGGGGCCAAAAGAGTGGCACCGTCAAATGGGGCGTTAGTAAAGGAAGACTTGAAGGCTTCCGAATGAACATAAGCACATCCAGGATTGTCTGCGAAGAGCAATCGCTGAAGCTGCTGCCCTACTCGAACCTTCGGCTGCGTAAGAGATCAGCCTCATGGACGAGTTCACAATAGATGTAAGGGTATTAAGTTGCGCTGTCACTTTTCTGAGACAACAGCATCTGTAGTACCCTGGAGGGTATCTCCCAACTCTTTGACTAGATCCCTCTGTAATCGTGTAAAGTGGGTCAAATAGTTCAGGGATCGCATGGAAAAAGCCGCTGAACTAAAATGCGCTTCCCATACCTGTCCATCGTCCTAGAATCTTTATTAGGGGATGGACAGATGAGGAAGATTCCGACATCTCCTTTTCGTGGCGCTGCCACCACCATAGCGTCCACTGGAACTCCTTTTGTCAAGTAAGTCTTGTCCTGGGGTGCAGTGATATACTTATTGGGTTTCCTAGGGACTGGTTCCACTGTGTCAGGAGCCTCCACGCCCTTCGAGCAATAAGTTCCATTAATTCATCGAAGGGCGGAGTGACCCAGGAGGAGGAAGGGCGAGCACCAAATGCCTTCAGCAGTACTGACTCATCCTCAGAAGGGGGGAGGGACTGCCAATCACCTCTCTGCTTAAGAATCTCCAAGATGTCAGAAAAAGAGACATCTTCCGTAGGTGACTTTGGGGACCCTTCTGACTCATCCAAGTCAGTATCGGATGTTAAAGATTCCTGTGGAGAATCTAAGTGTCTCCTCTTACACAATCTTTTCCTAGGGACTTCTTCGTGGGGAGCATCCGAAGAAGCCTCCGAGGAAGAGGGGGCACCCTCCAGGGGTGGCTGAGACACCGGTGCTCGACGCTTGGATGTGGCCGTGGGTGCAGAGGAGGATAACGGCCCTTTATGGGAAGGAGAGGTTGCTTCTACTGATGTGGTTGTCTGGGTAGACAACACCTTCCTCATGAGATCGAAAGCCCCCGGGTCCCGAGTCGAAGAATCTCCCGGTTCCGAAGAAATGGGAAGAATCCCCGAGACAGGCACCGAAGGCATCGACCCCGAGGACGGAGCCGAATCGATCCGCGCCGAGGCCCCGAGGGGAAGAGTCGGAACCGAAACGTCGGTTCGACTCTCGGCCCCGGAACCAAGGACAGATCGTCAGCTCCGAGACTCCGGTACCGGGTCCGACGGAGTCGAGGTGAGAGGAACAGACCGAGAAAAGGATGGTTCTGGACCCGAGGGCTCCACAATCAGAAGATCAACCTCTTCCGGCTCCAAAGACTGGACAGGTCTCGGAGGAGGAATGGATGGAGACAATGGGAGGCCTTCAAGTTTCGACACCAACTGGGTGGAAACCGAAATAAGTTTGGATAGGGCCGAATGCTCCAATAACTTCTGCACCACACGATCCACATCGACATCGGAGAGCTTCGAAGAAGAACGGGTCGAAGGAACCGAAGACGGAGCCGACCTCAATAGAGTCGAGGGAGGGAGCTCCATCACCGGTTCCAAGACTCGAGGCTCAGGAACTGACACCAGTTGAACACTCGGCCCCGAAGTCTGTGGAACCGGTGATCTAACTTTACTTGAAGAGCTCGGAGCCGATGACGGGCTCAGACGTCTTCGATTCCTTCGAGGATTTGGATGCCTGGTCTGAAGCATCCAGAGCCTCCTGAAAAGAAGGTTTTAATAACCCCCTGTCTATGAGTTTCCTGCGCCTATCTGTCATGACCCTCCCACTAAAAGAGTGACAAATTGAACAGTCCTCTTGTAAGTGGAGAGGGCCAAGGCAGTATACACAGGAACTATGGTTGTCAGTAACTGACATTTTTTGGCCACACTGGCAACGTTTAAAGCCTGATTTAATTTTCTCAGACATCTTACAGGTAAGAGAAAAAGTCAAGTCCAGTAGAGTGACAAATCCAATAGAAAAAGGTCGAATCCGATATAAAAGTCAGTCCGGTTGTTAAATTTAAGTAAGGGGTGGAAGGCCCCGAAAAACTCTAACCAGTTAATTAAACTTAACGGTACCGAGAATTTCTACCCTACACACACACATACACTATGTCTACCAAAAAGTACTTTTAGAACAATTTTCTTTCAAATATAACAAAAATAAAGTTATATCTTATCTTAAGTTGCTCGAGCTAGATCCCAGTGATGCGAACGCAGCAGCGGCAAACTAGATCTGAGGTAAAGGCAGAGGGGGATTGTGGGTATTAGGTTGTCTCGAGCTTCTTCTCGATGCAGAGCTTGCAAGCGGCTGACACGGAGCCGAGGATTGGCTCCGAACCCATGTGTAAGAACAAACAGCGAGATTGAACACTATCACATCTACATGATAAATGAAACGCTAAACCTGGCAATCAAAAGGTAAACAATTTAGGGGATGGGACAGACACTGTTGTATAAATCCACACCACCAGAAGACACAATGGTCCACAGCAGATACCACAAATGCAGAGCACCTTTGCCAGGTGCAGTTGAAAGTTGGCAAAGACGAGACAATTCAAAAGAATTAGTATAACAATACCTTGAAATATACTGTGCAGAAGTAAATGTGTGCAACACTTCTTTGGCATTCTTCTGTGATACACTACACCTGACATGCTATGCCATTTGGATGCAGCCCCTCTGATTCTAGCTTTGACCTATTCATTCAGACTTGCCTTTTCCTCAACCACCCCTCCCAGATACTTAAAGAAGCTATTTACCTGTTCCACTGTCTTCCCTTTTATCTCAGTTCTCAGCTTCTTCTGATTTCCTCAATTTACTGCCATTACTACCGTCTTGTCTGTACTTAGTTTCATCCTGTGTGCCTTCAGTTTTGCTTTCCTTTCCTCTACCCTTTGCTGAAGTTCTTGCTCAGAGTCTGCCTGTAATGCCACATCATCAGCATACAGCAACTTTGTTAATCTGTCCTCTCCAACCTGTTTGCTAATGTAGTCCATCTCCAGTATGAACAGTAGTGGGCACAGTGCTGAACTGTGGTGCACACCCACACCCACTGGGAACCCCTCGAGTTCGAGTGACCGAACACTGTTCGTACTTGAGTCACTGGGTCCTTGAACATAGCCTGCACTAATTCTACCAATGTTTCTGGGATTTCAAACCTCAACAGTACTCTTTTTCTGTTGATGAAGTAAAATAGTTAACCTTAGCCAGGTAATGCCAATGAGTAGTCAGGATAACATCCATAGTTAACCAGCCAAGCATAAGGTGGCAGGCATGATGTTCTCCAGCTCCTCTCCACATAGGCCACATTTCCAGGGTATCCACCCTTTTCCAGTTCTCTAGGCATGTTCTAATTCTCTGCTGCTGTTCAGCAATGTTGTGAGCTGTGTTCTGAGCAGATGGCCTGTTCCAGTGGGCTAACAGCATGCAAGTCAGTTATAGCTGACCAATGGTTAAATCTCGGTTCCCTTTCTGTAAACATTTTATCCTCGTCTTGACTCTCCTATATTCCTTATTCTCTTGTGAGCTTGATGGAGTGCTGAAGAACAAACATCCAATCCCTAAACATAGCTGTGTAATTAGTCTTGTACTCCTTGCTGGACACTTGCTCTGAACTAAGCAACTCAAAATCAAGCGAGTAGCTTGAGGAGAGAGCAACAGAATGTGTGTACTATATGTGGTAGTGATCAGAGAAAGGAAGCAGAGTTGAAGGGAAGGTAAGCATGTAGGTAAAGAATGCTTGAAAATCATAAAACCGAAAAAAAGCCTCTCTTCCGAGCATACCATCCTGGGAACAAAACCACTTGTGTAGAGCAATTTTCAGAATGAAAGTGATTGCTATGGCCATATCCTTTATAGGCTGATTATGAGCAAGCAGGGATATTAGGTTGCGTTGTGACTGTGTGCAGAGTTCCTGGTGGCAGGTACAAGGCTAGGTAATGGACCTAAACAGACATACATTGCATATGCTCCAGCATTTTTTTTTGTTTCTTTGTAAATTGTTTATATGATGTGATTTAATGCTTGCTGTATTTATGAATTGCGGCTCTGTAGTTTGTTAAATTTATTTTTTTGGAATGTTTGGAATTCTTAGCAAAGCAGTTTTTGCTTCTTTCAGTCAGTAGTTTTAAAATGTTATACAATAGTAGTGAAGAGGTATACAGTACAGAAACATACTACATTTTGAAAGTTAGAAAACGGCTTCATCTTGACTATGTCCCTTTTCTGGGTCATCTCCTTGTGTAGTGACTGGAGTGCTTCTCAAACAATCTGGAAATATATCACTGATAAGTATATTTCTTGGCACTTTTCAGAGTTCTGCATTGTCTTAATTTTTGCCTAACTGAATTATTTTATATATTTGCTGACAATGTCTGCTGTTTTCTCATCTGTTCCCCCCTCTCTATTCCTGTGGTGGTTTATAAAACTAGTCTAACTGATCGTTTTAGCGTTTTTCAACTGCTGAGGGCTACACACTCAAGTGCAATAGCCATTATGCTTTAAAAGTTTGTTTTACTGTATCTGTTTATTTTTTTTTAAATTAAAACAGAAAAATCCTCTTTCTCTACCTGTTTCCCGTCTTTCTATAACCAGTAGAGTCCGGTTTTCATATTTTGCTGAATTCTGGGCTGTTTTGTAGTTTCTGTGTTGCTCAGACTTTACTAAGATAGAAGGAAGCTTCTCTGTTCATCAGTGAAAGTGGTGAGCTTTGAGCAGCCTGTCGCTGGAGGAGTAGTTTCAGCTCAGAATCTGTAGTTTTACTGGCCATTTTGGGCTATTTCTATCCCTTTCATCTTTCTATTTAAAAACCTGTATTTGTGCAGTTTTGCACATCACACAGCACTGTTTAACTAGGGTTAAACTATTCCTGGTGCCAGAAAGTCTGCTCTTCTAATTTTCCCTTAGAACTAGCCAGTTTTCTAGTTTTAGCACTCAAAATTGTTTCCTTTTGCTCAGCACTTGTTCAAAACTCATTGCAAGCACTAAATAATCTACAAATTACTGCAGCACTCAACTTTCCTCACCTGTTAGGAGGAAAAGAGCTTTTAGTACTTAAATTAATAAGCACCTATCCAGGCATGTCTAAGGGTCAGCTTCTGGCATTTTCCCCCTGTCCACCTGACAAATCTCGGCATCTTGGGGCAATGTAGCAATTGCCTCATATACACTGACAACCCTCTCCTCCTACCACACAACACCACAACCTGGGACAGATGCACATATAGCCAAATTGGAAGCCAAGCTCTCTCCAGCCAAGATTGTACTAGACAGTCAAGAGGAGTAGGTAAACACCTGCACCACTCCACATTCAACACCTAGTCCATCAAAACCTACACCACCTAAACCCACACACAGTAACACAAAACACACACCTACAATCGCATAGGCTCTCAATAAAAATATGCCCAAACAAGAGAGACCTCCAAAGCTGAAACGCAAGCAACCACCACCCCCAACACTACCCAAATGATACACAGTCCACAAAATCAGTGTGCCACTCAACCTCAGCCCATAAGGCAAAACAACGTACCAAGCACACTAGTCACAGAGGACTCTACAATCAGGCACACTGATATCCCACTCACCATGCTAAACAAGGAGAAAGTTACTGTCAGCTGCTTGTCGGGTGCCAGAATCCGTCACATAATGCAAGCACTCAGGTCACTCCACAAGTACAGATATGACTCTGTCCATGTTAGTGGGAATGACCTGAGACGTACCTCCCTGGACTACATGAAGAGAGACATGGAGGAGCTCTCATATCATATAGCCCAGGCAGGTACGACCCTAGTCCCGAGTAGCATCCTGCCATCGCCCAGAATGATGCCACAATACAAGGAAAAAATGGCTGACTAACAATTGGCTAAGCTTCTGCTGTCACTCTAAGGGGATCCAGTGTCTTGCCTGCCTGGGACGACTTGATCGACAGAACACAATGGTTTGCCAGAGATGGCCTGCACCTGTCGCCCCAGGGATTCCAGATACTGGCTAAGGCTCTTTCCACCACTAGAGTGCCTTTTTAGGCAAGGTTCAAATGACAAACTCACCACTGTAGCAGGTATAAGGAAGAAAAATCTGAGGGTAATGCTAGAAGTCTAAACCTCAAAATGCACTCACTCGAGGCACTCCTTAAAATGGAGAACATCAACATCTGTGCAGTGATGGAGACCTGGTTCAAGGCTCCAAAGAACACCCCCTGCATTACCAGGCTATAACTCATACCACACCTTTCGGCCACCTAACCTGGACCAAAACACTGAAGGAGGAGGCATGGCCATATTCATTAAGGATATACACATCTCCAGCCTAGCTGCTCAACATAATGCATCCGAAATTATCCAAGTGCAACTAACACTGGGCAAGACTGCAATCCAGGTTGTAGCTTGTTACTGATCCGCTGCCATGCCCCAGGATGCCCACTCCACATTTCTTGATATACTGGGTAATATTAAGGTACAGCCCAATACCCTAATAATGGAAGATTTCAACTACCTCACCATCAACTGGGAAAACTACTCATGTACTAACAAGTTTGCTCAATGCTTTCAGGAATTCATAAATATAAAATTCAAAAAATTTATTGAGCGTCTGCTTCGTAAGCAGACTTCTTCAGAATGAATCATTCTGAAGAAGTCTGCTTACTAAGCAGACGAAAAGCGCTTCAATAAATTTTGTTTTTTGAATTTTATATCCTGGTGGTTTTTGCGTGGTCACTGACCAGTTTTTACAACATCTACTCTGATCTTTGGATTCTCTCAGCTGTTTTCAGTATTTGTTTTACAAAGTATCCTGTGGAGTTCGTTGTTTTCTCTAGTATGAAATTCATAAATTCCAATGCCCTGGATCAGCTTGTTCATACCCCCACCAGGGGCAGCAATATCCTGGACCTGGTCATTACCAATATGGGTAACCGATGTTCCATGCCAGAGGTAAACTCCTCGCTGGTCAGATCCGATCACAAGCTAATCACCCTAGACATCAATATCCCACCCCCACCCCCTATTAAGGAAACAACCGTAAAAAACCTCTCCAAAGCAAATTTAATGCTTCTTAAGACAAAAGTGGCAAGCTTTACGACACCCATACAGATGGAAAATAGAGGTACGACTCCTGAATCCTATACAAATGCACTGCATAAGCATATACACAAGTGCATGGATCATGCCATCCCCAACAGAAACCAGACTCTATCCCCCAAGAAAAGGAAGCCAATCTGGTGGCCCTCTGCCATAAACAAACTTTACAACAGAAGGAAGAAGCTGTTAAAAAAAAAAAAAAAAAAAAAAAAAACATCCCCTGATTGCAGGAACTCCCTGGTCAGCCTCAGTAAGAAACTAAGATCCCTCATAAAAACCTCCAAAGCTAATTATGAAAATAAAATCACCACCGATTCTAAAGACAACCACAAAGCATTCTACAGCTATGTAAAGAATCTCAATGGAGACACTCAGATCTGCTCTAAGCTACAGCACAATGGCACTAGATATACAGGACCAACCGACATTGCCAACATCCTGGCACACAGGTTCAGTGCAAACTTCACCCCCCAAAGGGCCCATCACTATACTGGAAGAATGCAGAGCCCCTGTAATCATGGCTGCACAAGTAAAGACTGCACTCTCCAAAGCCAAGAACACAGCATCCATGAGACCTGCCAACATCCCAGGCTGCTTTCTGCACAAACTACAGAACGAACTGGCACTCCACCCAAGTACCATGCTCAATCATAGCCTCACTTCAGGCTTTGTGCCTACTGAATGGTGCACAGCAACGGTTATCCCACTGCACAAAGGAGGCGGCACCATGGACCCCAGGAACTACCCCCCCCCCATTAGCGTGATGAGCCTGGTGTGCAAGGCCATGGAATGTATCATCTTGGAGCTTACAAACAAGGACATAGGTAACCTCCACTCAGTTTGGGTTTGTAAAAGGTAGGTCATGTCTCCTAAACAAGGTAGGTCATGTCTCCTAAACCTGGCTGATTTCTTTGAAGCAGTCAACAGCCGTGGATGAGGGTAAGGTGGTGCACACAGTTTATTTTGACCTTGCCAAGGCTTCTGACACCATCCCCCACTCTGGAGTTATAAATAAACTCACTAGACTGGGCATAAATCTCTATGTCATAAGATGGGTGGCCAACTGGCTCACTGACAGAACCCACACAGTGAAAGTAGACTACTCCAAATCCAACTTCAGACCAGTGACAAGTGGAGTACCACAGGGCTCAGTCCAGGGTTCTCTCTCCTGTTTGGCATCTACTTCTCAGAAGTCCAGGTCAATACAGCAAGTCTTTGGCTAACGAAGTTCGCAGACGACTGCAAACTAGGTGCCATAATAGAATCGCCTAATGATGTGGACATTCTACAAAGGAGCCTCACTGAGACTGATGCTTGGTCTCAGTCATGGCCTCAAGCTCAATGCCAAGAAGTGCACTGTCATCCCCTTTGGTAAAAACACTGTACCCATGAGCTACCACATAGGCGGTAGCCTACTAAACACCGCAAGTGTGATGAGACCTTGGGACACAGGTGGACAGTAGTCTCTCTCTTGATAATCACATCGCCACAGTAGTCAGAAAGTCCTTCTATGTGGAACACCTCATCACAAAAGGGTCCACCTCCAGAAAAAAAACGAGGTCATCATCCCTCATCAGACCCATTATAAAGTACAACGCCCAGTTTGGGCATGTACCTCGCAAGACATCTACAACAACTAGAAAGGCCACAGAAATACCTCAAACAGATGCCATATGCAGACCATCTCAAAAAACTCCAGCTCTACTCAGTCTCTTATCGCCTACTCAGAGATGACCTCTGCCTAACACACAAAGCTATGTCAAATCCAGATCTGTTGGACATGCTACACTTAAAGAAACCCCAATCCCTCCAAGCCACATGCTCCAGGGGCCTAAACCTTGCCACCGCAATAAACAGAACATGCTGGAGGGATAGATTCCTGTCCCCAGAGACTTCCATGCTCTGGAACAGACTACCCATTCGTGTCAAGCAAAGCTCCTCATTAGCCCTCTAAGAAAAATCTCGACAATTGGATGGGAAATAGGAAATTCACCCCGGGGACCACTTCTGTGGCTCTGCTAGACAGGGGTGCAGGAAAATAACTTTCTTGGGTGGCGAAAGCCAGGGAACTTTTTTGGCTAGGCTTATATAAGCCCCAGGGCTGACAGCCTAGTACCTACTTATGAACCCTTAGTTCAGCATTAGCTACACACAGATATGCAAGTACTTCTCATTTTTAGCTTTCTGTTTAACAAGACGCTAAAGTTCATTAATAAAATGGCATGAAAGACAGCACATGAAAATGCATCACTGATGTATAAGGTACCAAACCTAAATATAGTTATAATCACTGCATATGACAGATGCCTAAAAATAAAGGCAACAGAAAGATGCAGACAGCTTGATAATGCAACACAAGTACTGAAGTTTAAATGTTAATGTAGCAAGCATTATTTCAACTACCAACATGCTCCTAGCAATTTCACTAACGTATGCAGACTCAGTTCACTGAAAGTACAGCGAGATGATTATAAATATCTTTATGCAGGCAGCTCACTTAAAGGAATAACCAGCTAACAACTGGTAAATTGGGAATATGACAAAAAGTGGCAAATGGGAGAGGATTTATAAAGCCAAAGCATATTAGATTTAAAGTGCACGTCAAGGATGGACAGACAGGGAGGGTGCAATGTGCACAAATTTTCATTTGGCACATAACTAGCCACTGGCTGCTGTTGGGGGGGGAGCAGGAATTCTAAACAAGTCCCTGACCCAACCCTGAAGTGAAAGTGAATAGGTTACTAGAATCTGCTCTGTAGCAGATACATGTAGCAGGTAGTGCGTTTTTTCAAAAGCTAAACAAATAGCATTTTAACTGCTGTAAAAGCTAACAAATGCATGCATGTCCAAGTGACTTATCTGTCGAGAGCCAGGAAAGTACAGTCGTGTACACTTACCATAAATGTAGATGTTCGAGTGTATTCACTGTTGTAGTCATCACCTGTGGGTTAGCCCTGCTGTGGTAGCCCTCGGCCGGCCCGTATAACAGAGTCAATTTTTTTTGCATCGGCTGCAGTTGCCTGTAGTCTGACGTCCGTCATCAGTGCTATAAAGCAAGACAGCAAACGTCATTACATCAGTTTTTCCTTCTCTAACCTGTCAGAAGCACAAGGAAATAAGGAAAAGTGGTCCTGGTGGAGGAAGATGCTACATGGGGGATGGAGGGAGGGAAACCAGGACTGCAACAGTGAATACACTCGAACATCTACATTCATGGTACACGTACACAACTGTACTAGGTTCTTCATGTTTCACTGTAGCAGTTATCACCTGTGGGAGGATTCCTAAAGCTGAGGAGAGGGGTGGAAGGAAAGGTTAGAGTCCTAGACATGGTTAGCAGGCCCTGCAGAACTGCAGAGGAAAACCCTGCCCTACACTTAGAAAAAAGAGGTTGTAAAGGTATGGACAGAGGTCCAGGTGGCTGCTTCCAAGAAGTCCCTGGTGGGGACTCCTCTGAGGAAGGCTGTGGAAGTGGAGGCAGTTCCAGTGGAATGGGTACATATAGACTTGGGGGGGGGGGGTCCATTGTAATCTGCAGCAAAAATGGATACAGTGTGATATCCATTTTGAAATTGTTTGTTTAGAAATGGGTTTCCCCTCTGCCCCAGGGGCAAAGCTGACAAGTAGTTGGTCTGTTTTTCTGAAAGGTTTAGTACGGTCCAGATAGTAAGTTGTCTGTGCACGTCTAGCGAGTGTAGAATTCTTTACCCCTTGCTTTGAGGGTTGGGAAAGAAGGTGGGTGGGTGTATGGTCTGGTTGAGGGTCACATCAGATACCACCTTGGCCATAAAGGAGGGGTTAGTCCTCAGGGAGACCCTGTCTGTATGGAAAATGATAAAGGGCTCAACAGCCATTAGAGCCTGAAGCTCCGATACACTTCTGGCCGAGGTGACAGCTAGTAGGAAGGCAGTCTTCCAGAAGAGGTATTTCAATTCTGTAGAAGCAGCAGGTTCGAAAGGAGATAAGGTTAGTTTTTTAGGACATAGACTTCTAGGAGGAGGTCTGATATTAGAAGCCCCTCTGAGGAATTGCTTAATCAAAGGATGAGAGAAGAGGGGTGGGTCTGAATTGTAATGGACAGAAAAGGCTGAGGCATGAATTTTAACAGAGGTGAAAGTGAGGCCATTATTTAGCAATCGGCTAGGTAATCCTAGATAAGAGGGATGGAAGGATGGGAGGTACTGGCCCCTTTGGACTGACTCAGGGAGCAGACTCTTTTCCATTTTCCTGCGTATGACTTTCTGGTGCTAGGCCTTCTGGCCTCTCTGATGATGTCTAGGACCAGTTTGCTTAACAGGGACTCGTTGTTGGCTTTTAAGGTATACCCCATGCTGAAAGATTGAGAGTCTAAGTCTGGGTGCAGCATCTTCCCCATCCCATGGGTCAAGAGGTCTGTGATTGGGGAAGGTGCTTGGGGGGTTGTAAGGTCAGGCTGCACAGTAAGGGGTACCAATGCTGCCTGGGCCAATCTGGTGCAATGAGGATTGGCCTTTGGTTTCTCCTCCCTTATTTTGATCAGTACCTTGGGAATAAGGGGCAGTGGATGTAACACATACACAAAGAGGGAGTTCCAGGGGAAGGTCAAGGCATCCACCTTCCACGCTAGGAGGTGATACTCCCTGGTACAGAACTTTTGCAGCTGGTGGTTGAAGTGCGAGGTAAAGGGATCCACGTCTGGAGTCCCCCACTCCAGAGTGATTTGCAGAAAGATTTCCCTGTGGAGATGCCATTCGTGGGGGCCAGTAAATTTCTGTTTAGGTGGTCGGCCAGGGTATTGTTGACCTCTGGTAGGTATTGTGCAATTAGGTGTAGACCCATGGAGGTGGTTGTAAGCCAGAGGCTCATGGCTAACCTGCACAGGGGGTAAGAATAGGTCCTCCCCAGTTAGTTGATACACCACATTACTGTGGTGCTGTCTGTTTTTATAAGAAAAACCCCTGGCCTGAGATGGGGTTTGAAAGAAGTCAGAGCCTTTTATACTGCCATCATTTCTTTCTGATTGATTTGCAAGTGAAGTTGCTGGGCATCCCAAAGACCTTGGGTGCACTTGCCTGCTAGGTGAATGCCTCAACCAATGTCTGAGGCATCGGTGGCGATGGTCTGGCCGGTAGAGCGGAGGATGAATGGAAGACCCTTGTTCCTGGTACAGGCCTCTGCCCCCCAGAGAAACACGGCCCTTATACATGAGATCAGAGAAGAGAGGTCTCTAGGGACAGAGTGCTGGCACCAAAGTTTCTTTACATACCACTGAAGTTTTCTCATGTGAGGCCTGGCCAGAGGAATGACAAGGATGCTAGATGCCATGTATCCCAGGGCTTGCAGGAACTTCCTCGCAGTGAGGTGACTTCTGGAAGCCAGCAGGGTAAAGCAGAGAGGCAGGAAGCTCTGTGTTTCTGGAGAAAGGAAGGCCATTTGGGATGCTGTGTCTAGCAGAGCTCCCAAAATATGATCTTCATGGTGGGGTTTGCTTTGATTTCTTCTCGCTGATGGTGAACCCTAGGGAAGTTAGGAGTGATTTGACTTGGAGAAGCTTTTCTTTGCACTCTGCCTTAATGAGGCAGTCATCCAGGTAAGGGTAAATCTGTATATTTCTTTGTCTGCAGAATGCTATGGCCGGGGCCAAGCATTTGGTGAATACTCTGGGTGCAGTAGATAAGCCAAAGGGCAGAACAGAGAACTGAAAGTGGTGTGAGTCTGCCCTGAAGCGCAGGAATTTCTTGCATGATTCCCTGATGGGCATGTGGAGGTAGGCATCTTTTAGGTCTACGGTCACTAGGCCAGGCATTTTTTGTTAGCATAGGCAGCAGCTGCTACAAAGGTAGCATTTTGAATCTGGGGACCACCAGGGAGTTGTTCAGAATGGAGAGATCCAGGATGGGGTGCCAAGTGCTTTCTTTTCTGGGAACAAGGAATAGTCTGGAATAAAATCCTTTGCCTGTTTGATATGAGGGACAGGTTCTACTGCCCCCTGGGGTATGAGAGTTTGTACCCGTTTCAATGCCTCTGCCCAGTGATTTGGAGGCAAGCCTGTGTATCCTCTTGGAATTGGGGGTTCACTGAAAGAGCATTTGTATCACTGAAAAATTATCTTTAAGACCCATTGGTCCTTTGTTACAGAAATCCAATTGTCTTTGAAGAGCAAGATCCTTCCTCCTAGTTTTTGATGAATGAAGGGAGGGGTAGAGGGAGGAGGAGGAGTCATTGTGAGTGTTTGCCATAGAAGGCTGGCTTAGAACTCCCTGCCTTAGAGATGGAAGTGGTCCATTGTTTGCTTCTCTGGTGTCCCTGGGATAGGGGCCTGGATGGTCTGTCCCTGCGGGTTTTACCTTGGCCCTGTCTGCTAGGTGCAGGGAAGGCCCAGTGCTTAGAGGGAAAGTTCCTGCTGAACCTGAAAGAAATCTTTTACTGTTTGCATAGATTTTGCTTTGTCTTCCATCTTTTTAAGTACTTCTGCTTTTTCCCCAAACAAGCGCTCCTTATCTAGGGGTGCGTCAATAAGTTTAGACTTTGACATGATCAGGGAGAGGTTGTTCCTTCAGTCATGCATGTCTCATAATAAACAGATCCTGTCACTGCTGCCCTGCTGGAGGCTTCTAGGGTGTCATATCCACATTGTAATGAATGTATGGCCACTTGACAAGCAGACTGCAATAAATCTGCTAACTCTTTTGAATTGGCACAGTCAGGAAAGGACCAACTTCAAAGGCATTCATCCATTAACAAAACAGTACGATGTAGTGACTGTTTTATTTAAACTATAAAGTTTATATACATTTTTATAAATCAATTTCAATAAAGAAAAAACTTTCATTCAGCACCAATAAAAACGATTTCTAAAAGAAATATTTACAGCGAGTGAATTGAAAAAAATATACATGCTCATGTCATTTCATCTATAATTTTACACATAGCAGCATCCTTATCCAATGAAGGCTCTTTGTTAGCAGAAGCTTGGTCCAATTGTTGTTCTCTCTGCTCAACACAAATGTTTGCCTCCTCAACATCCATTTGTTCAATTTTTACTAGTAATGTTCCATCTGCTTGTGGCAAGTCATCAGGAAGGGAAGACAAACAATTTTGAATCATTTCTACAACTCTCTCCAAGTGCTTCTGGAACCTTTCTGCTGTTTCCAAGCGCTGACGTTTCTGCACTTCCATCATTACCCTTAAAGTCTCTCTAGCCTGATGTGGTCGATATTCATTAATAAGATGATGCATATGGACAAAAAGCAGTTTTAAATCTTCCATTTTTTCTTCCCGCTTTATACTTCCAGGACTTTTGATTAAAATATCTAAAAGATCTAAAAAATTGACCAAGATAGACATGTTAAGTTTTTTTAGCTCCTTTTTGTGGTCAAATTGCAATGGATGCAACCGCTCAATGCCCTGGCTCTCTAAAGGACGGATGATGAGATCATCACACTGGAACTGGTTACCAAACATAGTGTAACAGTCTTTAACAGGAGGTGGCGGTTTAGGAGCTTGGCCTTTGCGAACATTCTCATCAGTGTACTCTTTAACATACTGCATGGGTGGCAGGGGAAGTGCGCTCACTTGCTGTGGTTCACTCATTGTTCAGATGTATGCAAACATGTAACTGCAAAGGAAAAAAAAAAGTTAAAGTCCGCTCTTAAAAGTTATTTATTATTATTATTTATTTCACATTTGTTAACCGGGTTAGTCCAACTGAGTTTGCAAACAAACCCATTTGGAGACGCGAGGGGAAAAGCGCCAGCAAACATAATAAAGTGACAATATACAAATATTAAATAACAATCACAATATAAAATAATTATAAAAAAGAAAAGGTTAACTATTTGCATTGCATTGATAGTAAGCAACCCATTTTCAGTGGAGACCCAATGAGAAAGATCCTCAGCAAACATAAGCAAAGATAAACATACAGACAAAAACTATTAAAAACACTGCAAATACAAAATTAATTAGAGAGAGAAAAAATTATGAACATTAGGCTGCACTGATAGTAGTGGACTAAAATTTGAATACATATGAGAGTAAAAACAAAAAGATAACTGTTGTTCAAAAGAAGGATAAATGTATAGACATTGATAGGAAGTGTGGGGGGGAGACAGTAGTACAGCTGAGGGTTTAGGAGATTAGTTTAAGCAGAAGTTACTAACAAACAAAGTTAGCAGAAGTTACTAACAAACAAAGTTAGGAGATGCAACAGGTTCTACAGTGGGAGAGACAGACTATGTGTGGTTCATAGGTTGGTACTAGGCTATCGGCCCTGGGGCCTATGCAAGCCTAGCCATAACAATTCCCTGGATATTTCTTCCCACAATATTTACTTCAATGCAACAGCAAAATTTCAAGTTTAGTGAGTAGGATTTAAGCTCCTTTTTAAAACAGGAAAAGGAAAGGTTGGATCTAATATGGAGTGTGAGTTTGTTCCAATTTAGTGAGACAGAGTGTTTGTAAAGTATTTTGCAAATATTCCTTTTGGGTTTATAAACAGAGAGAAGATGCTGATCAGCACTCCGGAGAGGCCAGGGGAGAGTAGGGAGTAACATGGGAGGCGTTGATAGGGCAGACAGACGGGTTGTTGAGTATGGAAAAGGTAGTGTGGAGTTGTGATTGCAGGAGAAGGTGCAGAAATTCCAGCCACTGAAGTTTGTTTAGTGAGAGGCAGTGATGTGAAGAGTGGTTGGGGTTTAGAATAAATCTGGTAATTTTGTTGCATGTTTGTTCCAGTTTCTGCACTGAGGTAGTTTGGATATTGGTAAGAATGGGGGAAGCATATAGAAGACTGGATAAGAGAAATGCCTGCACAAGAGTGCGTTTAGTGGTAGTAGTGAGGAATTTTGTTCCTATAAAAGTAATCCAAGTTTTTGGTGGGGTTTTTTTGATGGACTGTTGTATGTGCAAGTCAAATTTTAGTTGGTCATCAATTATTACCCAAAGGAGTTTGGTGTGTGAGGCAGGGGAGATAAGTGGTGCCATCTAGGGAGGAAAGAGAAAAGTTGGACTTAAGGTGAGAGAGCGTCTGAGGTAGGAAGAGAAGGAGTTGAGTTTTCTTAGGGTTAAGGATTAGCTGACTGTTTCTGAGCCATTTTTCAACAGAGATAAACGAGGTTTGTGTTAGCGAGTGTAGTTCAGAGATAGTACTGGAGGTAGATAAGAGAGTAGCATCATCTGCGGATTACAGATGAGAAACTGCAGGATGAATGTAGGTTGTTGGTAAAAAATGTTGAAAAGGAGCGGTCCAATTATGGAGCCATAGGGTACTCCTATTTGAACCGCAAGGAAGGGTGAGAAAGCCTGCTGCCATCTAACAGCTTGTTTTCTGCCAGTAAGGTAAGATTGGAACCAGCCAGAGAGAGAGGTTTGGGTCTGAGAGTTTGTTAAGAAGGATGGGATAAGACACAGTTGTCAAAGGCTTTAGAGAGATCAAGGAATAGACAGGAGATGAGGAGGTTGTTGTCCCTAGCTTCTGCAACCTTTTGAGTAGAGGCAGTTGAGGTACTGTGTTAAGGGCGGAAACCATGTTGCAAGGGGGTCAGTAGATTTTCGTGAATGAGATAGGACAGTAGTCGAGTATGTATACATTTATCAAGGATCTTGGAGAGGTGAGAGAATAGCGATCGGTCTATAGCTAAAGGGTTCAAAAGAGTTGACACCTTTGTGCAGAGGAGTGGTATAGAAGGATTTTCATATTTCTGGTATGGTAGATTCCTGAATGGAGCGGTTGATTAAGATAAATACAGGATATTCAATATAGTCAGCAGCAATTTTCAGAAATTGAGGGGGGGGGAGTTTCAGTGGAGAGAGAAAGTACAGTTTTGTACCTACCATAAATGTAGATGTCCGATAGATATGCAACTGCAGTCATAACATATGGGTTGTCCTGCCTCAGGCAGCCCTCGGTCGGCCAGATTCCAAAGTCTGGGTCCGACGTCGGCTGATGTCGCATTTCTCTCCGACGTCAGAGCAGCTGGAGTATATAAGCATCAGCCGACGCCATTTTCTTCAGTGTTTCTTGCCCCAGATGCCAGGTGCCCTCCAAGGAAGGCTGTAATCAAATTGGAAGACAAAAACAGGATTCCAGACAAATAAGTAAGCAATAAACAGATACACCATAACAGATATCCCCAGCTAAGAGAAACAGGGATAGAAGTGGACCCAAGGCATAGAGGGGTATGGAGGGAGGGAAAATCCGACTGCAGTTGCATATCTATCGGACATCTACATTTATGGTAGGTACAAAACTGTACTATGTCCTTCAAGAATGCAACTGCAGTCATAACATATGGGTTGAATACCATAGCTTAGCTGGGGGAGGAGGAATGCTCTAGGAAAGAGATGGTGTGGCAATCAAACCCTGCAGGACTGCCGAAGCAAAGCCTGCTCTGGATCTGGAGTACAAAGGGAGATTGTAGTGTTTGGAGAATGTATGCACGGAGCTCCATGTAGCAGCTTCTAGATTGTCTTTTGTAGGCACCCCTCTTAAGAATGCTGTAGAGGTGGCTGTAGCTCTGGTGGAGTGTGGTCTGACATTAGCTGGAACATTCTTCCCATGGAAGGAATAACAAAATCTGATGCAATGTCCAATCCATTTTGAAATAGTCTGTTTGGAAATTGCTTTTCCTTGTACTCCAGGGGCGTAAGCTACAAAAAGCTGATCAGACTTCCTACTGGTCTTGGTTCTGTCCAGGTAGTAGCGAAGTTGTCTGTGAATGTCCAAGGTATGCAACAGTCTTTCCCCTTTGCTCTCAGGATTGGGGAAGAAAGTAGGCAGGTGAATAGTTTGATTTAAAGAAACCCTAGATACCACCTTTGGCATAAAAGTAGGGTTGGTTCTTAAGGAGACCCTGTCTCTGTGAAAGATTATGAACGGTGGTATTGCCATTAGGGCCTGTAGTTCCAAAACCCTTCTTGCTGAGGTAATTGCCAACAGGAAAGCTGTCTTCCACGAGAGAAATTGTAAGTCCACTGAAGCTGCTGGCTCAAAGGGAGGTAGAGTCAGTTTTTCTAGGACAAAGTTGAGGTCCCAAGCTGGCACTGGAGCCTTTCTTGGTGGCTTAATGTTGTTGATTCCCCTGAGGAATTGCCTTAACAAAGGATGTGAAAACACAGGCGGATCAGTGTTATATCTAGCTGAAATAGCTGAAGCATGTATCTTTATGGAAGAATACGACAGTCCATTCTGTAGCATATCTGCCAAATATTCCAGGATGAGTGGGATGTTCAATAATGATGCATCATGTCCCTTGCTGGTATTCCAAATGCTGAATCTCTTCCATTTTGCTAAGTAAACCTTTCTGGTGGATGGTCTTCGAGCTTCTGTTAATATCCGCTGAACTTCCATGGAGAGAGATAGATTGAGGTTATTCATGTGATCTCCCAGGCTGTTAGCTGCAGCGTCTGAAGGTTTGGATGCACTGTTTTAAAGTTGTGTTGAGTCAAAAGTAGGGGGCCATTGGGGAAGGGCCCACTTTTTGTTGTGACATATGCTCCATAGTAGTGGATACCAGTGTTGTCTTGGCCAGTCTGGAGCTATTAGGATCCCCTTGGGCCTCTCTGCTTTGATCTTTAGTAATACTGTGGTCATCAGTGGCAGAGGTGGGAATGCATAGATTTTTAGGAAGTTCCAGTTGAATGAAAGAGCATCTATTTTCCAAGCTTGTGGATGATATGTCCTTGAACAGAATTGTAGATGATGGTTGAGGTGGGAGGCAAATAGGTCTACTTCTGGCCTGCCCCATGTCGAGGTGAGTTGTGTGAAAATTTTCGGATGTAACCTCCACTCGTGTGGATCTATGAAATTCCTGCTTAGGCTGTCCGCCAGCACATTGTCTTTGCCTTGAACAAACTGGGATTGCAACTGTATGTTTAGGCTCAGTGATTTTTTCCAAAGATTCATTGTCAGTCTGCAAAGGGGGTAAGAATGGGTGCCCCCTTGCTTGTTTATGTACCACATCACAGTGGTGTTGTCTGTCCGTATCAGTAGATGGCCTTGCTGAAGTTGTTGTCGAAAGGCCTCGATGGCATGCATTACTGCCAGCATTTCCTTTTGGTTTATATGCAGATGTGTTTCCTTTGGAGACCATTGTCCTTGTATACATCTGCCCTCCATGTGCGCCCCCCCATCCAAGGTCTGAGGCGTCTGTGGTCATGGTCTGTGTTATCTGAGGTTTTTTGAATGACATACCTGTGTTTGCCTGGCTTACCGAGGCCCACCATAGGAATTCCTTTTGTAGGCATGGAATGAGCGGTATGGTTGTCTCTAGGTTGTTGCTGTGCTGAGACCATAGGCTTTTTAGGTACCATTGAAGCTTTCTCATGTGTAGTCTTGCTAATGGAACCAGGAGAATGCAGGATGCCATGTAACCCAGGGCCTGTAGGAATCTCCTTGCAGTCATCTGGGTGAGTTTTGCCAAACCTTTGAAATAATGAGTTAACTTCTCTTGCTTGTCTTCTGTCAAGTAAGCCATTTGAGAGGCTGTGTCTAGATTGAAGAAGGTTATTTGCTGGGATGGCTGAAGTCTTGACTTTTGGAAGTTGACTGTGTATCCCAGAGCCTGTAGCAATTGTATGACATAGTTCAAGTTTTTGTCAAAATCAATTTGTCGTCCGCTTGTATGAGGCAGTCGTCCAGGTACGGGTAAATTTGGATCCCCTGGAGCCTGCAATGAGCAATTACTGAAGCCAGGCATTTTGTGAATACTCTGGGCGCAGTAGATAAGCCAAATGGCAATGTTGAGAATTGATAATGCTCTGGCCCTGCAAGAAATCTGAGGTATCTTCTGCAGATGTGTCTGATAGGGACATGCAGGTATGCCTCCTTGAGGTCCAGAGTAAATCAGCCAAGACCCCTTGCCCAGCATGGGAAGGAGTTGCTGTAGAGTCAGCATTTTGAACTTTGGTACTATGAGAAAAGTGTTTAATGCGGACAAATCCAGTATTGGTCTCCATTGAGTTTCTTTTCTTGGAACAAGGAACAGTCTTGAGTAAAACCCCTGGCCTTGCTCTTGTTGTGGAACTCTTTCTATTGCTTTGATCTGAGCAAGCAGAGAAATTTGTTTGATGGCCTCTGCCCTCTGGTTTTGTGGTAGGTTTGTCATGCCTTGTTTTCTTGGTAAGGTATGAAAGTGGAACCTGTAACCTTGGTCTATAATGTCCAAAATCCATTTGTCCTTTGTCAATCTGTGCCAATTGTCTGAAAACAGAGATAATTTTCTGCCCAAGGGTGCTTCTATTTGCTCCTTGGTCAGTGGAAGTAGAGGAAAGTCATTGAGATTGTCCCTGTGGGGCAGGGGAGACCCCTGTGTCACTTCTTTGGTTTGCTGGTTGCCATTGTCGTCCCCTGTAAGAACCTCTGTATTGTCCTCTTCCTCGGCCACGCCTGTTTTTACCCCTTTGAAATCTTTCAGGATTAGGAAAGGACCAGTTTTTAGAAGGCCAATTCCTGCTGAATCTGGGTGGCTGAACCTGGAGGAAATCTTTGACCGTCTGAACTGATTTTGCTTTTTCCTCGATGGACTTTAACACATCTTTAGCATTAGCACCAAAAAGCTTGTTCTTTTCCAAGGGTGCATCAAGGAGTTTTGCCTTAACATGATCTGGTAGAGGTTGTTCTTTTAACCATGCAGGTCAACGAATGACCACCCCTGTCACAGCTGCCCTACATGAAGCTTCCAATGCATCATATCCACACTGCAGAAAGTGATTGCTGACTTGCTGAGAATTATGTACAGCTTCCTGCAAAGACTTCCTGTCTAAAGGTTCAGGAGAGGCCAATGTTTTCTGTAAATAGGTTCAGGAGAGGCCAATGTTTTCTGTAAATCATCTAACAGGTAATCCTGATATTGAAACATATGAAAGAGGCAATTCAGAGCTCTCATAGATAAAGTAGTGGAGGTGTAAACCTTTTAACCCCCATCTCTCTAATGACCTAGCTTCCCTGTTGGAAGGCAAAGGATTTTTGGAGGCGGATGCTGAAACCCCTTTAGGTCCCTGAGAAATAGTTTCTAAATCAACAGCATGGGCCCTAAAGAAATGAGAATGTGTTTCTGGGACCCTATATCTGTCTGGCTTGGCTGGAGCAGGAGGAAGAGTATCCGGGGTAACATTGGAGTCAGAGTATAGGTCATCCAAAACATCAAGCACAGGAGGTATAGCCAGGGGCCTGTGTTGGGGCTTTTTAAGGAAGGTTCGAAGGCGCTTTCTGGAATCAGAATATTCCTGGCCTTGCCACTTAAAATGTTCCCTCATGGTATGCAGAACTTCCCCAAAAGAAATATCCTCAGGAGGGGAGGCCGAGGGGATGGAATCCTCTGCATCCGAGTCCTCATAGGTCTGGAAGAGCTCTTCCTGGCCATCGAGTGAACAGAGTCCTCAGAATCTTCATCTGAAGGGATAGGGTCAGAGGGTTCAACCCGGGGGTTCTTATCAGAAGGAGGCTGGGATCCTCTCTCAGGATGGGCCTGTGAACCTCTAATCATTGAAATTAAGTCTGCTGCCATAGTCATGATTTGTGTTTCAGGAGTAGGCTGAGGTAAGGCTTTAGCAGTAAGGTGCTTGGTCTTGCTGGCTGCCTTAGCACGTGTGTAGGCCTTAATAGACATGGCCATAGGAGGCCTAGCAGCTCCACGTGCAGGAGTGACCTTATCTACAGCAATGGTCTCTGGCATTTCCTCGGTTTCAGTATCCAGAGGAAAATCTATAACTGGCTTCTGTGTGGCCTCCGGTATCGGAGGTATCGGTAATGCGGTGTCTTCGGTTCGGAGTGGTGAAATAACCATCTCAGGGGGAACCGGAGCACTCGCGGTAGGTTTTGGCGTGGAGTCGGTGGAAGACGCGGGCCGAGGATGTCGGTCCCGGTCTTTTCGTTTCTTAGGAGTCTGCGATGTCGGAAGTTCCGACGGCATTGTATAAGCAAATTTATCGCCGAAAAAGTCTTCAGCGAACTCCGCCCGGCGCCTGAGAGTGCGCTTATTGAAGCGAGCACAGGCGACACAGGCCGAGACGTCGTGGTCTGGGCCAAGGCAAGGAAGACAGTAAGAGTGGAAATCCTTGTGAGGTATTTGTTTACCACAAGACAGACAACTGTTAACTTTTTCAGTAATTTCTGACATCGGCTGAGGCAAGAAAAGGTCCCCAACGGGGTACTTAGCTTTTTTGATGACTTCGGATTCGAAGAATACAGGAGCTGACCGACCGGCACTTGCGAACTGCTTCTGCTTCGGGCACCGCGCGGCAAGAAAGACTGAAGAAAATGGCGTCGGCTGATGCTTATATACTCCAGCCGCTCTGACGTCGGAGAGAAATGCGACATCAGCCGACGTCAGACCCAGACTTTGGAATCCGGCCGACCGAGGGCTGCCTGAGGCAGGACAACCCATATGTTATGACTGCAGTTGCATTCTTGAAGGACATCATGGTTTTGGGATGAGCAGAGTTACCAGAGGGTAGGAGTTTAGAGATGCTGCCTATGAAGTGTTTTTTGAGAAAGTCTGCAGTTTCAGAGGGAGAGTTATAGAGGAAGGGGTTAGGGGTGGTAGGAGAATCAGTGTGGAGCAGGGAGTTGATACTTATCCAGAATTTTTGGGGGTCATTTGGGTGAGAGCTTTGAAATTAAGTGAAATATTGGCGTTTATCCAAAATAATACTTTTTTTTTTTTTTACATGATTTCTGAGTTGCTTATAACATTGGAGAAAGGTGGGAGGAGTTTTAGTGGTTTGCCATTTTTTCCATAGAGCATCTCTTTTATGCATCAAAGCATGAGTAGCTTTGGAGAGCCAAGGTGCAAATATTAGATTTGGTTCTGATTTTGTGAGTTGGGGCAAGAGGGTTTAGGGCATCAAGGAAAATGTGGTTGAATTAACAGCATCATTGAGCGGGAGAGTTTTAGGAAAGACTAGTTAATGGCAGAAAGTCTATAGTTAAAGGTTTCAGGGGAAAAGTTAGTCGGTTTCCTACAATGGGGCTTAGAGAGATGAGGAGAGTGCCTTAAGATAGAGATGGGAGCATGGTCACTAATAGTCAGGGAAGGTAGAAGGGTTACAGCAGTTGTTAGGAGTGTTGGTCAAGATCCAGTCAATTGTGGAACCAGTAGCGTTTTTACTGTCACATTTAAAGTTCCATTAATCAATGGATGTAAAGGAAAATAATGAAGGGGAAGAGCAAGAAGCAGCACATTTCAGCCACTACATATTTACAGTATCCATTTTGCTCTAAGAATTACAAGTAACACAATATATGTACAGCCAAAACATAATCTGGAGGAATTATAGGTAACTACAAATTAGCTCTGGGTTAAGAGACTTGTCTCTTTAATCTTCTGCTCAACTTTGGGTTATCCATACTTAAAATATAAAGGCTAAAAGCTTTGTGGGAAAGTGTGGCTAGGCTAGGCTTCTAACTGCTCAATGTACTATAAAAACAACTCAATAATCACACGTGGACAATTTAGAGTTTACCAGAAGTAATGCCCAGCACAAATATTTTTGAACCAAATCACACCACTTATCTAAGGACTTGGGCAGTAACATCATCTGATAACACCATCTGATAATCCAACATACATAGGCAGATTATGCCACTCACACACAACCTTGTCCACACTGAAAATACAACACATGCAAATAACTAAACTGTTAGAAAGTCCATCAAAACACCATTACCTCTAGTACAAAAGTACAGTTGTGTAAAATCTTGCTATGACAGTGCATGTCCTTGCCTTCACTGCTGCAATATTCCTTACCATATGGGAATACCTGCCGATGAAGTCTGAATGTCTGGCCAGTCTACCAAAGACTACTTGTTGCTTGTTTAATAGGTACACCGAACGTCACCCAAATACTCCTTATGTGGCAAAGGGCATAAAAGTGATGTTCAGGCTTACCATAAACAGAACAGATTGCCCCAGTAGTAACACCGGTCCAAGGAATCCAAGAGGTAATCCGGTACATCCAGGAAGGCAACAGACTAGGGGGATAGAAGGAGGGAGCAAATACTGCATCAGTGAAGGCAAGGACATCTACCGTTATGGTAAGATTTTACACAACTGTACTATTGTCTTTACACTTAGTATTCATTACCATATGGGAGAGTGGCAAAAGCTCGAGAGGAAAAGTACAGTTTTGTACCTACCATAAATGTAGATGTCCGATAGGTATGCATCTGCAGTCCTAACATATGGGTTGTCCTGCCAGGCAGCCCTTCGGTCGGCCGGATTCCAAAGTCTGGGTCTGGCCTCGGCTGATGTCGCACTTCACCCGACGTCACAGCTGCAGGGATATAAAGGCATCAGCAGATGCCATTTTCCTCAGTGTTTCTTGCCCCAGATGCCAGGTGCCCTCTAGGAAGGCTAAATTTGGATAAATGCAAATAATTCCAAACAGTAGAGAGCAAACAATATATATATATATATATATATATATATATATATATATATATATATATATATATATATATATATATATATATACACACACACACACACACACACATATACATACATATATACATATATACACAAACAAATACACCATAATAGATTCCCCCAGCTAGCTAAAAGAGGGGTAAATACCCTAGGAATACCACAGAGGGGAAGGAGGGTGGGTAATCCTGACTGCAGATGCATACCTATCGGACATCTACATTTATGGTAGGTACAAAACTGTACTATGTCCTTCAAGGATGCATCTGCAGTCCTAACATATGGGTAGAATACCATAGCCAAACTGGGGGAGGAGGCACTAAGATAAAGATGGTGTAGTTAAGATCCCTTGCAAAACAGCAGTTGCAAAACCTGCTCGGGATCTAGAGTATAAGGGAAGATTATAATGCTTGGCAAATGTATGCACGGAGCTCCAAGTAGCAGCTTCTAAAATGTCTTTGGTAGCCACTCCTTGTAGGAAAGCTGTAGTGGTGGCTGTAGCTCTTGTGGAATGAGGTCTGATATTTTCAGGAGTTGTCTTTCCATGAAAAGAGTAACAAAATCGAATACAACTTCCTATCCATTTTGAGATTGTCTGTTTTGAAATTGCTTTTCTTGCATTCCTGTTGCATATGCTACCAGAAGCTGGTCAGTTTTTCTGCTGGTCTTAGTTCTGTCCAGATAGTAGCGTAATTGTCTGTGCACATCCAAGGTATGTAGCAGTCTTTCCCCCCGGTTCTGTGGGTTGGGGAAGAATGTAGGTAAATGAATCGCTTGGTTCAATGAAACTCTGGAGACCACTTTTGGCATAAAGGTAGGGTTAGTTCTCAGAGAGACTCTATCCTGATGGAAGATAAGGAAGGGTTGTACTGCCATTAATGCCTGTAACTCAGATACCCTTCTTGCTGAAGTGATTGCTAGCAGGAAAGCAGTTTTCCAAGACAAGAACTGTAGTTCTGCTGTTGCTGCTGGTTCAAAAGGGGGAAGTGTTAACTTTTCCAGCACAAAGTTGAGATCCCATGTAGGTAAAGGTGGTTTCCTTGGAGGTTTTACATTTTTGACTCCTCTCAAGAACTGCCTGAGTAGAGGAGGAGAGAAGACAGGAGGATCCATGTTGCATTCTGCTGAAATTGCTGATGCATTAATCTTAATGGAGGAGTAAGACAGGCCATTGTGGAACAGTTCTGCTAAGTATTCCAGGATGTGTGCTATGTTTGCCAATGAGATATTTTCTCCCTTTGCTGCACTCCAAATGAGGTATCTTTTCCACTTGGCTGAATAAGTTTTCCTTGTGGAGGGTCTGCGTGCCTCCAGGATAATGTCCTTAACCCTCGGAGATAAATCTGGGTTATTTTGTTTTATGCAATATTCCAAGCAGCTAGCTGCAGTGTTTTCAAGTTTGGATGTAGGATCTTGTAGTTGTTCTGTGTTAGAAGTAAGGGACATAGAGGTAGATGCCATGCGTGTGTCTGAGACATGCTTCTCAGTAGCGGGTACCAATGTTGCCTCGGCCAGTCTGGAGCTATCAGGATTACCCTTGGCTGATCCTCTCTGATTTTCAGTAGGACTTACCATCAAAGGAAGAGGTGGGAATGCATATGCTGTCAGGTTTTTCCAGCTGAAGGAAAGGGAGTCCACCCTCCAAGCAAGTGGGTGGTATGCTCTTGTGCAGAATTTCTTCAATTGGTGGTTGTGTGGGGAGGCGAACAGGTCTATTTCTGGTAGTCCCCATTTCTTTGTTATGGCTTTGAAGATATCTGGATGCAGCATCCGTGGTAGTTCTGCTTAAGGTGTCTGCTAGAGAATTTTCTTTTCCTGGTACAAATCTGGCCTGAAGTTGAATGTTGAGATTCAGGGCCACATTCCACAGGTCCATTGCCATCTGGCATAGAGGATATGAGTGTGTACCTCCCTGTTGATGTACCACATGACTGTGGTATTGTCTGTCCTTATCAGCAGATGACCCTGTTGAAGGAGTGGTCTGAATGCCTGGATCGCATGTTTCACTGCCAGCATCTCCTTTAGATTTAGGTGTAGATTCAGCTGGTCTTGGGTCCATAGGCCTTGTATACACTTGTCCACCATGTGTGCCCCCCAGCCTAGGTCTGAGGTGTCCGTGGTGATGGTCTGGCTTGGATGAGGTTTGTGGAAAGGCAATCCTCTGTTCAACTGACAGGCCTGAGCCCACCACAAGAATTCTTGCTTCAGGCATGGCATTATTGGAATCTGGGCTTCTAGACTGTGCTTGTGTTGAGACCATACATTCCTTAGGTACCATTGTAACTTTCTCATATGCAGCCTGGCATGCGGAATCAATAATATGCAGGATGCCATGTAACCCAGGGCTTGCAGGACTTTCCTTGCAGTAAGCTGAGTTTGTGTTGTTAATGTCATGAAGTAGACTGGTAGTTGCTTTTGTTTTTCTTCTGTGAGAAAAGCCATCTGAGTTGATGTATCCAGTTCTGCACCCAAGAATGTTATCCTTTGGGATGGTACTAATCTTGACTTTTGCATGTTGACTGTGTATCCCAAAGGCTTGCAACAGTTGTATGACATTTTCCAAATCTTTTGTTAATTTTGCCTTGTTGTCCGCTTGTATTAGGCAGTCCTCCAGGTATGGGTAAATTTGAATTCCCTGAAGCCTGCAATGAGCAATTACTGATGCCAGGCATTTAGTGAATACTCTGGGCGCAGTAGATAAGCCAAAGGGCAATGCTGAGAATTGATAATGCTCTGATCCTGCAAGAAATCTGAGGTGTCTTCTGCAATCTGGTCGTATAGGGACGTGCAGGTATACCTCTTTGAGATCTAGAGTCACCAGCCAAGACTCCTTGCCCAGCATGGGAAGAAGCTGCTGGAAGGTCAGCATTTTGAATTTTGGAACAATGAGGTATGTGTTCAGTGCGGACAAGTCGAGAATAGGTCTCCATTGATTTTCTTTTCTTGGTACAAGGAAAAGCCTGGAGTAAAATCCTTGGCCTTGTTCCATAGGTGGCACCTTTTCTATAGCTCTCATCCTTAGTAAGTTGTTGATTTGTCTTAGAGCGTCTGTTTTTTGGCTTGGTGGTAGGTTTGGCATTCCCCTCTTTTTTGGTAGAGTGTGGAAGTGAAACCTGTAGCCCTTGTCTACTGTTTGTAAAGTCCATTTGTCTCCTGTAATGTAATGATAGTTGTCGGAAAATAAGGCTAGCTTTCCGCCCAAGGGTGCTTCCAGTTGTTCCCTGGTAGGCGGAACCAGAGCCAAGTCATTGTGTCTGCCCTGTGGAAGTGGTTGTAGTTGAATCTGTGGCAGTACTTCTCTGGTTGGTAGGTTGCCACTGACGTCCCCTGTAGGCACCCCTAGATTGACCTCTGCCTCTTGGGCGTCTATTTCTGCCTCTCTGTGCTCTGGAGCTGTCTGGAAAGGACCAATTCTTCGAAGGCCAATTTCTGCTAAACCTCGGAGGTTGGACCTGTAAGAAATCCTTGACTGTTTGGACAGATTTTGCTTTTTCTTCCACCTTCTTTAGAACCTCCTGTGCAGGGGAGCCAAACAAACTTTGTTTCTCCATGGGAGCATCTAGGAGTTTTGACTTAACATGGTCTGGTAAGGATTGTTCTTTTAACCAGGCATGCCTTTTAACCAGGCATGCCTTCGAATCACTGTTCCAGTCATAGCTGATCTAAAGGAAGCCTCCAGTGCATCATAGCCACATTTTAAGAAATGGTTACTGACCTGCTGAGAGTTATGTACCAAATCCTGAAGGGACTTGCGGTCTATAGGTTCAGGAGAGGACAGTTTTTTATTTAGCTGGTCTAACAGAAATTCCTGGTACTGAATCATGTGAAATTGACAGTTTAAGGCCCTGGCCGAAAGAGTAGCAGAAGTATAAACCTTTTTACCCCATCTCTCTAATGCTCTAGATTCCCTTTCAGAGGGAAGAGGGTTTTTGGCAGAAGCAGCTGCCACACCTTTAGGGCCCTGTGAAATGGTTTCAGGGTCTGCCACAGGAGCCTTATACAAATGGTACTGTGTGTCCGGGACCCTGTAATATCTGTCAGGCTTGGCAGGGGCCGGAGGAAGAGAATCAGGGGCAGTACAGGCATCATTATATGCATCATCATCAACTGTTAGTACTGGAGGAATGGCTAAAGGCCTATGCTGTGGTAAGTGTAAAAAAGTCCTTAGCCTTTTCCTTGAATCTGAAAAATCCTGGCCCTGCCATTGGAAGTGTTCCCTCATAGCATGTAAGGTTTCCCCAAAAGAAAATTCTTCAGGAGGAGAAGCAGAAGGAATGGAGTCTTCTGCATCAGAATCCTCATAAGGAAAATATGGGCCTTCCTGAGGGTCTGAAATGTCTGAGTCATCCGAGGAATAGTCTGTAGAGACAGGTTCCGGGAGTTCAGTCCTAGGCCTCTTATCTGGAGGGGGCTGAGAGGCCCTGTCTGGGTGAGGTTGGGATCCCCTGATCAAAGAAATGAGATCCTCAGCCAGGCTGAGTATTTGGGAACTAGAGGTAGGCCTATGTGAGGGAGTTTTAGCAGGTAAGGCCTTAGAAGATTTAGCTGCTTTAGCCCTGGCAAAAGCCTTGATAGACATAGAAGCAGGGGGTCTAGCAGCCCCACGTGCAGGGATAGATATGTCTAAAGGAATAGTGTCTGACAAATCCTGGGTGCCTGCTTCTGTAGCAGTAAATTCAGTAGCAGATTCAGCCATGCTCTGTGAGGCCTCGGCTATCGGAGGCATGCTTTCGGCCGAAGGAAGAACCGAGGACTCGGTTTCAGCCGAAACAGAGACACTCGCGGTAGGCCAAACAGTGGTTTCAGCCGAAACCGCGGGCCGCGAGTGTCGGTCCTTTTCCTTGCACTTTTTAGCTAATTGTGTAGTCGGAGTCTCCGACGGCATTTTGTATGCAAAAGCGGGACCAAAAAACTCCTCTGCAAACTCCGACCGACGTCTAAGTGTCCGTCGGTTGAAGGAAGCACAGGCTAGACAAGCTGATACGTCGTGGTCTGGGCCTAAGCAAGGAAGGCAGTAAGTGTGGAAATCCTTATGAGGTATTTGTTTCCCACAAGTTAAACAATTATTTACTTTGTCTGACATCGGCTGAGGCAAGAAAGAAAGAGTCCCCAACGGGGTACTTAGCTTTTTAGAAGTCTTCGGTAGTAGAAATCTCTGGATCTGACCGACCGGCACTTGCGAACAGTTTCTGCTTCGGGCACCACCCGGCAAGAAAGACTGAGGAAAATGGCGTTGGCTGATGCCTTTATACCCCAGCAGCTGTGACGTCGGGTGATGTGCGACATCAGCCGAGGCCAGACCCAGACGTTAGGACTGCAGATGCATCCTTGAAGGACATCTGGGGAGGGGAGAAGGAGCAGAAGAGTCCCCTAAAAAGCTATGAAGAACGGCACTAGCAAAACCAGCCCTAGCTCTAGAGATACCATGCAACTTGTAGTGTTTGCTAAAGGTATGCACAGAGGGCCAGGTAGCAGTTTCAAGAATATAGTTAGTATCTAAGCCCTTGAAAAAAGCATCAAAAGAAAACACAGCTCTAGTAGAATAAGCCTTAACTGAAGAAGGAAGGCTCCTGCCATGAAAAGTGTAACAAAAAGAAATAGCCTAAAAAATACTGCTTGGATCTAGGATGAAAAGAAACATCAGATTTTCTAACAGCCTTAGTCCTATCCAAATTAACCCGAGTTGCCTATGCACATCCAAAGTATGCAGCACACTCAGCACACTCTCACTGTCATCTTGCAAAGAGGAGAAAAAAGTTGGCAGATTAACCACCTTAGGCATAAAAGAACAGTTAGTATGGAAGGGCACTCTGTCCTCATGAAAGGTCAAAAAAAGGAGGAGAAGCCATAAGGACCTTCAACTCACACACCCATCTGGCAGAAGTAAGAGCTAGCAAAAGAACAGTCTTCCAGGAACAATGATGCAAGGAGGCTGAAACAGAACACTCAAGGGAGCCAGAGACAACTTCTCCAAAACAAAGTTAAGATCCCAGGGAGGAGGAACAGGCTTCCTGGGAGGTCTAATATTAAGGACACCTTTAAAATTTTGTTTGATCTCAAAAACAGAAGCTAGAGGAGGAGAAAAAGGCAAACAAGCAGAGACAGCTGATAAGTGGGCCTTAAGTGAAAAGGCCAAATCAGCATTGAGCAATTCACAGCAAACCAAATGAACATCCACAGTAAGTGGGTCTAGGTTGGGACACCCCAAATGAAAAAACTCTTCCATTTAGATAAGTAGGATTTCCTAGTAATAGGTTTCCTGGCCTCCTGCAGGACTTACAGCATGTCCTCTGAAAACAGTCTATGAGGAATCAAAATCCTATCACTCACAGTATCAGCTGAAGTGTGGAAAGGTGGGGATGGACGGGAGATCCCTTGTCTCATGTGATTAGATTCACCCTGTCAGGCAATTTCTGATGACTGCCCTTGGCTAAATGCAGAAGTAAAGGGAACCAGTGCTGTTGCTGCCAAAAGGGAGTCACCAACAAGATTTTGGAAGCATCATGTTGAATTTTGAAAAGGGCTTTTGGAATGAGAGGAAGGGGATGGAATGAATAAAGAAATGCCCCCTTCCATGAAAATGAGTGTGTCCACCTTCCACACCAGAGGACCTGGGACACTGGCACAAAATACAGGAAGCTGCATGCTCAGCGGGGAGGCAAAAATTAACTACTGGTGGATAATATCCAGAAACACTGCCCTGTGAAGCATCCATTTGTGGGACCGAGTTAAGGACCTGCTCAGAATGTCTGCCACAATGTTTTGCCCAGCTGCCTGAAAAGTAACTTGATAGCAAGATTCCACATGAAGTGCTAACTGGCAAAGAAGATTAAGATCTCATTCCTTCCACTTTGTTGATATACCACTTACTGTGGTATTGTCCGAGAACCTTGAGAGGCCCTGGAGAGAAGAGAGGATGAAAGGCCTGAAGAGCCAGCAGAAGAGCTCCCATCTCTACCTCACTGAAGTACTCCTTCTGCTGACTAGGCGACCACATCCCCTGTACCTTCAGGGAGCCAAATGTTGCCCTCATCCCATGTCTGAAGAGTCTTAACAATTCCCGAGTGGGAAGAGGGGGATGAAAAGGAATCCATGGATTCAGAGACAGTTGCCAAATCCACCAGTGAAGTTCCTGTCAGATGAGGAAGAGGAGGAACCACAAAAAGTCTAGATAATGTGCATGTTGGAGTCTCACTGACTTCAGAAACCATTGAAACTTCCTCATGTGAATGAAGTTTGGCCAGAGGGAGCATGGGAATGGTGGATGTCATGAAACCCAGTGCTCTCAGAAACTCCCTCGTGGTAATGTAAGTCAATGGAGAAAGAGTGCGAAAGAAAGAAATGAGAGTAAGACCTTTGGAGGGGGCAAGGATGCAATCATTGGCACCATCTGAATCCTGCAACTCAGAAAAAAAATGATCCTGAGAAGGAGTCAGAGAAGACTGAAATTTATAGTGAACCCCAGGCTCTGAAATAGGGAAACGGCAAAATGAAGATTTTGCAAAAAGGTTAATGGAGAGGATGCCTGAATCAACAGGTTGTCTAAGTAAGGAAATATTTGGATCCCTCAAATCCTGCGAAAAGTAATCATAGGAAAAAGACATTTGGTGAACACCCAAGGGCAGAAGAAAGGGCAAAGGAGAAAACTGAAAATTCCAGGAAGCAACAGAGAAAAGCAAAACCTTCCTGAAAACAGGATAGATCACAAAATGGAGACAAGCATCCTTGAGATCAAGAGACACCACATAGGCCTGAGGGAGCAAGAGAGGAAACAGAACCTGAAGGGACAACATCTGAAAAGAAGGCACTTTTAGAAAAGTGTTTAGATGAGAGAGGTCTAGAATACGTCTCCAAGTGCCCTCTTTTCTGGGCACTAGAAACAGTCTGAAGTAGAACCCTTTCCCCTTTTGGGACACAGGTACCTCTTGAACAGTACCCTGGAACAACGGATTTTGAAGAACCTCTGGAAAAAAAATAAGGAAGTTGTTCCAAAGGAGGCTGAGGAATGTCCATAAAAGGAGGATGGGATTTCCACAGCATGAAGTACCCTGACGAATGATCGACAGAAAGCAAGAATCCTGAGTGATCTGAAGCCAAACAGGAAGAGAAAGAGGAATGTGGCTGGGAAGAGACAGTTACACAGCACCTGATCTGTCTGAAGGAAGGCTTTGGAGTCCCTGAAAACTGAGTAGGCTTAGCAACAGGAGCCCATTTGCCACTCTTCCTACCTTTGGTAGAAGGGTGGGATTGCCTAAAATCAAAGGCAGGCTTAGCAGAATAACTTCTTTGAAATTTAGGTACAGGAGAAACAAACATGTTTTAATCTCCTGTAAGGCCTTACCCTTATCCTGAAGGGAACTAAACCAGCAGCAGCTGCCCCAAACAAAAGTTTGGAATCCAGAGGAGCATCCATCAATTAGCTTTAATAACATCAGATAAAGGTTGAAGCCTAAGCAAAGAATACCTCCTCATTACTGAACCAAAAACAGCAGCCCTAAGAGAGGCATCTGCTGCATCATAACTACATTTATAGAATGGCGAACAACTTGAGAGGAAGCCCCTAGCAAGGGAAGGACAGAAGTTTTACATTCAAAGTCTGGAAAATCAGAAATAAGTTGACAGGCCTGAGAAAGAAGAGCCAACACAAACCTAGACATATGGGTCTGATAATTAATAGCCCTAAAAGTTAGGCTAGCAGAAGTGTAAACCTTCTCACCCAACCTTTCCATAGTTCTGCTGTCCTTGTCAGAAGGCAATAAAACTTGGGCAAAGGAAGCAATTGAGAGAGATCATCAGAGGCCACAGACACTAGAGAGGGGTCAGCAGCAGGAGATTTACATGGGAAAGAACAATCCTCAGGCACCCTTTAAAACCTGTCAGGCTTCTTGGGAGCTGGGGGCAGAGAATCAGGTGCATGAGAAGCACTGGAAAAAGCAGCCAAAACAGGAGACATAGACGCAGGTTTAGGAGAGCCCAATTGCAGCAACTTACAGTACCTCTTATGGATATCAGTGACCTGAGCACAATCCCACTTAAAAAAATCCATCATTCTAGAGTCTGTGTCCCCAAAGGAAATTTCTTCAAAAAGGAACATCTGGGCTAATTGGATCCAAGGAGGAGGAATCCAAGTCCAAAGGAGAAAGAACCTGAGTAGAATAAGTCAAGAGATTCATTACAAATATACAACTCATCCTCAGAAGAATCCTATTCTCTAAGGCTTTTTACTCATTACACCTGAGTGACACCTCCAGATGCATCTGCAGTTAACTCCTACTGACGTCTCTAGGTAGCAAACATTGCTTGTTCATATTTGCATCAATAATTCCAAAACCATGCTATGTACAATATTTTAAAAGATTTCATCTTAAAGCTTATACAATGGCAAATTCAACTGCATTAATATTTGACTTCTGACTACTGCAGGTAAATAGATACTAAAAGTTTTGTATGATATTAATTTATACAGATATAATTTCACATTTTTCTAAATATCTCAACAACCAAGTAACACAGAGAACTCCGTAGCCACATATTAATGCTCCAAGTTAGATGGATAAAATGCTGCTGACCAGTATGTGTGTAACTTGAGTGGTTGCACAGATACTGTAAGTTGTTTACAAAATATTACAGATTTAATAGTTGCTGTGTTTATTGTGAATTATAAAATTTAGTTTAAGACCTAGAACCTAAAGAATACTACCATTATAAAAATAGTTTGTGCAGAAGAGTTTGCCATTTATACTACTTTCATAACCACTACAGTTCCAGAGACTAACATTTATTTGAAATGTACAGACATATAATTTAATTCTGTCAAAAAGGCTAAGGCTCCGCTTATTGGAAGTTACAGTGCAAATTTCCTGAGCTCCATTGGACTGAATGAGTTAAGGAGAGTAGAGGACCACAGAGGAATAGGAACAGAAACCCCTTGATGAGGTTTTAAGGACATTAAAGTAGTAAACAGCCCCTGAGTGAAGGCCTGCCACTCACTTTGTGGATCCCTAGGAGCAGAAGAAACAAGTTTAATTTTTTGTTTCTTTTTTAAAAGGAACTTCCCCCTCCAAAAAACTGAGAAGGCTCAGACCCAGGACAGCAGTCAAGAACTGTAGTAGGAACTTCTTCACCAACTAAAGACTAAGTAACTCACCTAGGCCCCTCGGAAAAATCAACAGCGGTGCTCACTGAACGTCCAAGATGGAGGCCTGCAAAGCCTCTCAAGACATGCTGCCAGCTAGACCCTCACTGGCCTCCAACATGGTTGCTAGAGTAATACAAAAACACAGCAGGCGAGCCTCCAGGTTTGTAACAATCTTGGGAGAAAACACTTGGCAGAGGCTGGACAGCATAAGATCCCAGTTGTACCTTTTTCACATTCTTCTTCCCCAATGGCTGAACCTTGGGGTGGGAGATTCCTTCCACTGTATCTTTAGCGAGAAACTTAAGATGCTGGTTCAAGAAAGTCTACTGTGAAGGGTTTCTGGAACAAACGCCTGACAAATAGAACAAGACGTACGGTCATGAGAGGCTCCTAGGCAAAAGACACTTATTGTGGCAGTCTTTATAGGGCAGCTGTCTCCCACACTGGCATTTACCCTTCCTGAATGACATTAACCTCAAGGAGCAGTAAAAGAAAAAACAAAAGCCCCCAACAGGGCACTTATCTGCAACTACAAAGAAGTCAGTAAGCAAGCGTAGGTAGTCCCAGAGAACAAAAATGCATTCAACTGGCAAAACAGATGCAGGAAAACAGACCGATGGTGAAAAGAAAGGTTCGGAACTGGTGACAAAAGAAGTTGTTCAGTTTATGGTCGGCCTGAATGCCACCTTTATGCCCTATGCTATGCAAGAAGCATATGGGTGACATTCAACACACCCTTTAAAAAAGCAACAAGTAGTCTTTGGTAGACTGGCCAGGTGTTTGGGCTTCCACAGCACTGAATCCCATACTAATGACTACTGCATCAGTGAATGTAAGGGCATCAGTGTTTTACAAAAACTGACTCCAGAAGTAGTAGAAAGAAAGTCTCATTGTTTTCATACCTAAGCAACAATATTAAGTCACTGCTTATTAACCTATATCCAACTGAAAAGATATTTAATTTCTGCAAAGGTACCTAAACCCTTCTAACATCCTAGTAAAATATCTATGTACATGCTCAAGCCACTTAATCTGAATAGAACTGTACACATGATATTATTTTCACTCATTCCTAAACCGATGGGTTCTGATCCAAGACTCTGATCTGACTTGGCTGCTTCTTCCAGATCACTGGATTCTAGAACTCTCAAGCTCCTTTTACCCATAATGGCCTGACAACCCAATGTACCCTGAATCTTTCTTTGCTCTCAATCATTTTTGGCAAAATCTTTGGATTTTTACTTTCAAGTTGTTTTTTGACAGTTATTTTGTGGCATCTTGCCTGTACGTTTCCTCCCTCCGGCAGTTTACATATTTTTAGCACTCTGTCTTGAATGAGAAGTTATGTACTTACCATAACGTTCCATGTTAGTTGTCTTCTTGCTGGATGGGTTCGGAGCCGAACCTCAGCTCCGACTTGGCCTATTACTAAACCTCGAGAGCTATTTTTACTGGCTTGAGGCTATCTATGTCCCATAATGCTAGGCGTTATATACCCAGATCTCGTTTGATAGCTAACACTATGGACATACAATGTCCCACCACAAATCTCTTATAAGAGTTACCAAGAGAAGCAAGACAGCTAGCTGAGGGGACGACTCTAGTGACAAAAAATCTCACAAGATACTCTCAGTCTTTCCAGGCTAGGGGGGTGGAGGGTGGGACGCAAGAAAGAAGGCGAGAAGAAGACAACTAACATGGAACATTATGGCAAGTACATAACTTCAATGTTAAGTTGTCAATGGGATAGCGTCCCTAGCACCTGGGTGGCTCAATGGAACAGACTCTTGAGTACAGTGGAACCAAAACCAGCCCGGCTTCTGGAGGCCATGTCAAGCTTGTAATGAGAAATGAAGGTATGTGGAGAGGCCCATGTGGCCGCTGCACAAATGGAATCCACTGGCAATCTTGCCTGAAAGGCTACTGAAGAGGCTAATGCTCTGGTTGAATGAGCTCTGGGCTTAGAAGGGAGCTCTTTATGCCTCAATTGGTAAATCAACATAACAGAGGTCAACCACCTCGACAAGGTTACTTTGGAAACCGGCAGGCCTTGCTTCCCTTCCACGCAAGAGAGGAAGAGCTGATCTGATTTCCTCGTCTGCTTAGTTCTATCCAGGTAGAAGCGTAATTGACGGTGAACATCCAAACAATGTAACTTTCGTTCAGCCCTATTGGTATAACTTGGGAAGAAGACAGGAAGATCGATGGTCTGACTCAGATTTTTTTCAGGGAGTACTTTGGGTAAAAAGGATGGATTAGTCCTAAGTGACACTCTTATCTTTGTGAAAAACAAGGTAAGGAGGGTGAACACAAAGGGCTTGAAGATCCGATACCCTTCTTGCTGAAGTGATAGCTACTAAGAAGAGAGTTTTCCACAAGAGCAACTTTAACAAACAGGAAGCCGCCGGCTCAAAGGGAGGGAGAATTAAAGACGACAGCACAAAATTTAGGTCCCACGGAGGGGGAGGATCTTTTACCGGAGGTCTAAGTAAGAAGGTTCCTTTTAGAAAGGCTTTGCAGAGCTTGTGGGACATAATGCTAGTCTCTGACAAGCCAACGTGGAAATTTGCAATAGCTGCCAGCTGATCTCTGATGGTGGCTGAGGAAGAACCCATTTGAAAAAGTTCTGCCAAAAACTCTAAAACTGTTTGGACAGGAGCTGTAAAAGGGTCCACTTGTTTTCCCCCTGCCCAAACAGAGAAACACTTCCATTTGCTAGCATAAGTCTTTCTAGTAGTAGACTTGTGAGAAGCAAGAATGATGTCACGAACTGAATGAGAGAGATTAAGGGAAGCCTGGCTAGGGTTGGAAGTGGAGCAACCAAGCTGTGAGGTTGAGAGATTGAAGGGATTGATGCAGCCTGCCCGATTGATGGGTCAGAAGATCTGGCACTGGGTCCAGATGCCAGGGCTGTTCCAGTAGATGACGTTGCAGGAACGGAAACCAAATTTGTCGAGGCCAGTAAGGGGCAATAAGGATCATTCTGGATCTCAATGCAGTTGCTTTCTGGATTAACGAGTAATTAAGGGAAAGGGGGGAAAAGCATACAGAAGACGCCGGGGCCAATCATGGACTACAGCGTCTCTGGGGGGAAGACCTGGGAGAGGGAAGAGGGTGAAGAAGTCTTGGAACTTGCTGTTTTGAGGGGTTGCAAAAAGATCGCAGCAAGGCTGACCCCACTTCATGAAGATTTTTTCCGCTACTAGCTGGTTGAGAGACCACTCGTGGGGCATGAGAATGGCTCTGCTCAGCCTGTCCGCTATGACGCTGGACTTCCCGGGGATATGCGTTGCTACCAGAAACCATTGAGAAGAGATCGCCCACTGCCACAGTCAGAGTGCTTCTCGACATAGGGGTAGGACCTGGTTCTGCCCTGCTTGTTGATGTACCACACTACAGACATATTGTCTGTCTGAACTGCAATAGTCCCGGTGGGTAGAGAGTCTTGAAGGGCTTGCAACGCTAAAAGTACCGCTCTCATTTCCAAGACATTTATGTGCAGGTGGCCTTTGAAAGGTTGCCATGTGCCCTGGACTGTCCTGCCCTGAAAATGCCCCCCCACCCGATCAGGGAGGCATCCGTTGTCACAGTAGCAACAGGAGGAGGAAGGACAAAAGGTCTGCCCTAAAGTACCTGAGGGGAGACCATCCACCAAGAAAGGTGCCTTTTGCATGACTGAGTGATTAGAATGCTGTGTGACATTGGAAGCTGTTGAAAGGACCACTGGGAAAATAGCATCCACTGCAGGATCCACATGTGAAGAGCTAGGGGGAGTAATGTGATTGCTGCTGCCATGAGGCCTAGGGTTTTTAATACGAATCTGGCCTGGACCTGAACATGATCGCGAATGTCTGAAACTCTTTGTACAGGCAGTTTTGGCACCAGCTCCACAGTGTTTAAAACGGCGCCTATGAAGGTAATAAACTGACAAGGCGGCAAGGCAGACTTTTCGAAGTTTATAGAGATACCTAGCTCGTTGCAAGTTTGGACCGCATAATCTCTGGACTGGAGTAGTTGACGCCTGGTGGTGGCAATAAGGAGCCAGTCATCTAAATATGGAAACACCTGGAATCCTTGTCGTCTCAGGTGAGCCGCAACCACTGCCATGCATTTGGTAAACACCCTGGGGGCTGTGGTGAGGCCAAAGGGCAGGGCCCTGAATTGGTAGTGACTGGCTCCCAGCCGGAAGCGGTGAAACCTTCTGGAGCACCTGTTCATTTTGATATGGTAGTACGCATCCTGAAGGTCTATAGAGCACATCCAATTTCCTGGCCCAGAAAGGGTAGGATGAACTACAGCATGACCATCCGGAACTTCGTTCTTTGAACAGACTTGTTCAGCCTGCTGAGATCCAAAATAGGTCTCCAGTCCCCTGTCTTTTTTGGTACCAAAAAGAACTTTGAGCAGATTCCGGATCCTTGCTGGTCTGCTGGGACTGGCTGGATAGCTCTTTTTCTTAGCAGCTTTGAAATTTCTAGTGCTGCTAGATCCATCAGACCGGGTGGACTGTTTGGAAGGGGCCCTTTTGGCTGTTGTGGGGTGTGAATAAAGGGAATTCTGTAACCCTCGGATATGATCGACCGTACCCATTTGTCTTGCATGAGGGACTGCCAGGCTTTTGGGTACAGTGATAGTCTTCCCCCGACTGCCTCCGAAGGTGGACAGTCGGGCAGCACCTCAGGGGTGTTGGAAGGGTTTGTCAGAGAAAGATTCTCTGCTAAGCTGATTCTGCAGACCCCCCTGCCCCTTGGGCGGCGTCTATTATTGTTCCCTCCTCTGCCTCTGGAGGGAAGCTCACCACTTGCATCAGGCAGTACTCCCTGAGGATTGCGGAACCACATTTTGCCACTCTTCTGACCCTTAGGGTATGGTCTAGAAGGAGTGGAAAAACGGACTCCCACAGCAGCGAGTGTCTTGCCTTCCTGCTCGCACCTGGTCAATGTATCCTTCACTTGAGGTCCAAACAAGGCAGAACCATCAAGGGGGGTGTTAGTGAAGGACGCCTTGAAGGGGTCAGCAAAGTTGCAAAGCCACATCCAGGCATGTCTCCTTAGAGCAACGCCCGTGCCTGCAGCCCTACTCGCCCCATCGGCTGCATAGGAAATGAGCCGCATGGAGGAGTTGAGGAGTTCAGGGTTGCCAGCTGGGAGTTGATCTTTTCCCGAGACCCCGCAACTGATGGGTCCTGTAAGGCATCACCCAGTTCTTTGAGAAGGTCTCTGAAGATGGGTGAAATGGCACAAATAATTCAGCGACTGCATGGCAAAGATCGATGAAGAAAACATCCGCTTACCATACCTGTCCATAGTCCTAAATTCCTTATTTGGGGGATGGACAGGTACTGAAGTGTCAGCCAGCTCCTTCTTAGTGGCCGCCGCCACCATGGCATCAACAGGGACGCCCTTAGTTAGAAACTGCCCGTCAGAAGGGGCTGTAATAAATTTTGTAAGCCTACGGGGGAGTTGGTTCGATAGTATCCGGAGCCGTCCACGCCTTTTGAGCCACCACATCCATGAGTGGGTCGAAAGGCGGAGACACCCAGGAGGTGGAAGGGCGAGAACCAAATGCATCTAGGTACACCGACTCGTCCTCGGAAGGGTTGAGGGTAGACCAGTTCCCCCTCAGCTTGAGAATCTCCAGGATTTCAGAAAAGGAAAAGGAGACATCCTCAGAGGGGGACCCTTCCGACTCATCCAGGTCGGTGTCCGATGTGACTGACTCAGGGGAGTCCACATGCTTCCTCTTGCATGTTCTCTTTCGAGGGGGCTCCCCTGCAGGATCCGGGGAAGCCTTGGAAGAGGAAGATACGCCCAGTGGGGCTACCTGGAGCGTTGGTTCTCCACGCTTGGGGTCGGGAGGTTAGGCAGAGGCCAAAGCAGGCACCATAGAGGGAGGGGCCGACGGGGTCGACCGTGGCGCCGGTATAGGAGCCAGCACTCTCCTCATGACCTCAACGGCTCCCCTATCAGGCAGGGAAGAGGGACCCAACTCTGAAGAGACAAGGTCTCCCCCCCGGCACCAAGAGGGACGGCTCCGAGGCCGATGTTGGGGCTGAACTCACCTGCGCCGAGGCTCCGAGAGGGAGAACGGGATCAGATAAGGGTCCAATGTCACTCGCCCTCTCAGAGCCGATGAGGGAGTCTCGGCACCCGGATCCCTCCAAGGACGGAACCAAGGACGGGATCGGAGCCGACAAAAGTGGTATTTGTTCCGACGCCCCAATGGTGCTAACCCCGACGACCTCCGGCTCCGAGCTAAAAGGAAGAGTCGGAGGAGGAATTGGAGCAGGCGTTGGGGTAGCCACTGTCTGATGAAAAGGGCTATGCAATATCTGGGCCAGCGCCTGCAACTTTAAGAGCCTACTGACTACCCTCTCGAGGTCATGATCCGACAGCCTGGAAGACTGAGAGGAGTGAGACCTATGGCTCTGCTCCGATAGTAAAGGGGACTTTGGAGCCGAATGCACCGACTCCAAGGAAGGAGATCGGGAATGTTTTCGGCTTGGAGATGGCTCCGACACTAAAGTCTGAGCCGACTGAGGCCTCGCTTCATCGGTTCCGGCCGGAACCGATGAGATAGGAGGTCCGCTCTGCGCCAGCTCCGGACATGGAGCTGAAGGTAAGGCGGGCTTAGAATGTCTACCGGACGGAGGCTTCGTCGGAGAACCTTCAGGCTTTAGCAAGCCCCTAAGGATGAGCTTGTTTCTGCGTTCCTACGGGACTCTTGGACTGAAGGCATGGCAGAGAGAACAAGAGTCCTGCAGGTGCAGAGGGCCCAAACAATATATACAAGAAGTGTGACTGTCTGTCAGAGACATCTTCTGACAGCACGAGTCACACTTCTTAAATCCTGAGACCTTGGTATCCTTGGACATGATACCACAGGACCGGGACAGAAAGTCTATTCAAGCACACAAAGCACAAACACACTCAAAAAAACTCTTGAAAAGACCCACACAACAACTACTTTAAAAACTTCGCTACAGGGAAGGGGACAATATTCCGCACACACACACACACACACACACACACACACACACACACACACACACACAGGGAACCCCCAACAACCAACAAAAGAAAAAGGCCCAAAGGCCTATCCACCTTAAGGGTGGAGAGAGAAAAGAAACTACTAAGAAAAGGAGGGGAAAACTAGCCGGTACACTACTAACACTACTAGGACAAAAACTACTAAGAGAAAATTTACAAAAACTAACTGCAAATATAAAAAAAATTTTAATACAACCTGGAGCCGGTGAAAAACGCAACCTCGTAGCTGAAGCGGCAAACGAGATCTGGGTATATAACGCCTAGCATTATGGGACATAGGATAGCCTCGAGCCAGTAAAATAGCTCTCGAGCTTTTGTAATAGGCCGAGTCGGAGCCGAGGTTCGGCTACAAACCCATCCAGCAAGAATGAAGGTGAGATTGACAACTTAACATTCTAAGTTACCTTTTTCAGTACTTGTACTTACCATTTTTTGTATTTCTTTGTACTCCTCGAGTACTTTTTCTACCACCGTTGGTAGTTTCTCTTCTTTCCCTACTCTCTTGACATTTCTTGTAAACAAAAAAAATATACTTTTCTCATCTGTCTGTTGGTATAGTTAAGTAGCACATTTTCTTATTTTGTTTCTCTGCTTTTCACAGAGAACTGGTTGTTACTGCTTTGTGGCTGACAGTACTGTTAATATCAGGAAAGCCTTCTGGCTTTATTGCCTGTGGGCATAAGATCCCAAATTCAGACAACATAGGGAATATGTGTCTGGGTCCATCCCACCTTGATATACGCATTGCTCTGGCTTTAATTATAGGGCTTGGATTGATCATAAGTTGATTCTGCAGGGTCTCTTGGTCCTCTAAATCCTCCTCCTCGCTGGGGCTCTGACCCCTAAAAAGTCAGAAAAGGCTAAACTTGATCCTCAAGCTAAGGAGTCTCAGAAAAGGTCTCCAGAATGTCCCTCAACTTCGGCTTTGGATCCCTCAATGCAGCCTCCTGCCAAGGTGCTAAAAAAGTTGGATTGATTGGTCTCTGATCAGACACCTTGAAGCACAAGATCTCCTCAAAATTCAAACCCCTCTACTTCCATCAGATCCTGTCTCATCCAGGCTCCCCTCTCCACTCAGAGAATTTGTCTCAAAGGCATTCTAAGCCTCCTTCTGCTACCTCTTCTCTTCAGTCCTACAGAAGCAAAATGTGGATAGGGTGATGAGAAAGTTCCTCGGAGTAAAGATTCAGATGGAAGGTCTCCTGGCTCCGACCCCTTCTAGGCTTGAAAGCCAATGACAGACCACTTCCCCTTTTGACATCTCCTTCTCCAATCTGTCCTTCCATTCTGGAACCTTTGGATCAGAGATCACTGGAGGGGGTCTACTTTGGATCCAGGGAATGTTGGTTCTTCAACGACAAGTGCCCCCCCCCTCCCAGAGTCTACCAGCACCAGAACATTTCAGAACTGAAACATCAGAGCCGGATCCCTGGGCTTGGAGTTCACTTCAAAGCTTTTAGATCCATGTCCTCCTCTCAGAGCCTTGGCGCTAGACAGCTCAGGTCCAACTCCCTCCTTGGGTGGAGTGCTAATGGGGTTACAGAAGCAAATGATCGGAGAGATTTCAGTTTTGGAATCAACTTCCACTTCTAGGCATTCTGCTTTTGAGGTTGTGGAGAGGGTTTCCTCTGTGTCTAGAGAACAGACATCCCTGCCCCCCCCCTCGGATCAGACAACCCTACCTCATACTGTTCTGTGTCCTGAAGCTCGATCATCTCTTCCACTGGGACAGCCAGCCTGAACAAGCCTCCAGGTAATCTATTAGGGCATGGTTACCTCTTCCAATGCTTCCCAAAGTTCCTCGAAAGGGGATGTGCAAAAGGAGGCACTCAGATTCCCCTCAGGAATCTCTCACAGAAGACACTCATTTTGATAAGGGAGAGGGGTCACACAGATCAACACCTGATGACATCTCTTGTGGAGCAATCTTAGAGCTCTTGAATCAAAGAGGTGGTTGGTCTTCAAATACCTCATTCGAAGAGGAATCTGTGTTCCTACAGGCTTTCGTGTCTGGCTCACCTACTTCTTGGGTGACTCCCCCTCCCCCCCAGCTGTCTAGCTCACTGACTTAAGTCTCTCTCTGGGCATAGAAGGAGCTAGATTCTTCCTTGCTCCAGTGAGCAGGGTCTTTATGAGGGGAAGTTCTTGTTGATGCCATGGATGTTGCTGCAGCTACAAGAAAGGAACTAGCAGAGATCCTCTGTTCATCCCCTTAATAGGGAGTCCAGGGCATTGGACAGATTTGGGAAGCATGTATTTGCTTCAGCCACCTTTGCTATGATGACACGATATTACCTGGCATATTTTACAAGACTGCAAAGGGGATTTGATCAAGGAGCTTACCAAATCTCTTTCTAGGTACATGTCCTCCAAAGATGAGAACAGAATATCCTCTCAGCTGGCTACCCTCCAATCTCTCTCAAATTTGTCCAAGAGGTTTGCCCTCCCATGCTGCTGAAGGTACCTCTCAGTCTGAAGTTCAAGGAATAGCCATCAGCAGACGTGCCTGGATGTGCTTATGTGATTTTGCTGATCTATTTAAGTCTTCTTTTGTCAATGCACTTTTTGATGCATCTTCTCTTTCTGGCCCCAAGGTTAAAGACACCTCTCCTGGTGTGTACAAGAAGGAAAAACCCTGTCTGCCGTTGGTGTACATTTTTCTACCCCTCAAAGGCCCTTCTCTAGGAACCAATGAGGTGGCAGAAAGATGTGGTTTATGAAGTTCCAGGGCCCTTTCCAGGAGTCATGTGGAGATTGCCTCGGGAGAACAGGGGGGGCGGTGGAAGTGGGGGGTGGCTCAAATGGAAGATGCCATCCTTATGGCAGAGGTGATCTATAGAAACATGATCTACATCATCTACAGGGGGGGGGTGGAAGTGGAAGGGACTCAAATTGATTATGGCAGAGGTGATCTGTAGAAACATGATCTACATCATCTAGAGATTCTCTTGCAGTTAGGCCCCAACATCACTCCTGAAAGAAGGCCCAACTGTCCCTCTCTAGAGGAACCTGGGGGTCACTTATCCCTGCACAATAGAGCCTGGCTAGCTATCACAAAAGATTTGTGGGTGCCAAAAATTATATCCAGAGGTTATACCATACCATTTTCCCTACCCCACCAAAAGTTCTGAAGAAAATGCTCGATGTTCCACCTAGTCAGAGGGGGGTAAAAACAGGGGGCTTGAGATCTACTTTGGATCTCAGCAAGTTAAAATCAGTTTGTACAGTACACAAAGTTTGACAATCACAATTCAGTCCATTTTTCCTCTACTGCAAAAGGACGACTGGATGTGCTTGACAGATCCTCAGTATACATACTATGACATCAAAATGAACAGGTGATCCAAGAGATAACTATGCTTCCGGCTGAGGTCCGGTCCTTATCAGTTTAGATCACAGTCCTTTGGTCTCACCACAGGCCCCAGGTGTTGACCAAATGATTGGCCGTCGCATCAGCTCACTTGAGATTGCTGAGATTCTGGGTGTTTCCATATCCAGACAACTAGCTCCTCACCGCTTCAACCAGGCATCAACTGATACAGGCATCAACTGATACAGGCAAGGGACTACTTGCTCCAGTTGTGTTCTTATCTAGGAACAACAGTCAATTTCAACAAATCTCAATTCACCCCAACACAGGGTCTGCAGTTCATAGGTGCTCATTTGGACAGTCAGACAGCCTTTCTTCCCTCCACTTGAATAGTCACTTTGCAGTCCCAAGTCAAGAAAGTGACCCGGAATTCCTCCTTTCCAGCCCCACTGATACTACAGGCCTTGGGATCCATGGCAGATGTCATTACGTTTGTCCCACTGGCCAGGTTCCATACGAGAATCCTTCAATGGACTCTGTCGACTAAACGGCCCATTCTCCAGCATCAATTATCCATGCTAGTCAAGATCACTGGAAGCATGCAAAAGATATCTTCTATGGTGGATTCATTCAAACAGGTCCACAAAAGTCATCTCTTGTTCTTCCCCGTCCCAAGGTCATAGTGACCATGTACACCTCCCAGCTTGGGTTGGGGGGGCACTATTTGAGAAGGACAGTCCAAGTACGAGGTCTCCCGAGGAGGCCAAGACGCATATCAATGTCCTGGAGATGACAACGATCCTCATATTGCAGGCCTTTTAAGACTCTCCCATCTGGGACTATTGCAATACAGACTGACAACATGTCGGTAGTCCAGTATATCAGCAAACAAGGGGGGACCTAATCTTAACCCATCTGTCAAGAAGCTATGAGTGTTTGAAAATGGGTGCTCACTCTTAAATGCTTTATAATAGCAATGTACATCCCAAGGAAATCAAACATGATTGTGGACAAACTAAGTGGGTCCATTCTGATGCCTCACAAGTGGTCTCTCAATGTCAATGTGATGACAAAATTTTCCATCGGTGGGGCCAACTGCAATCTATTTGCCTCTCCCCTCAACAACAAGTGCAGCAGGTTCTCTGCCCTACTCTCTCCATTGGGGGAGTCACTGAGAGATGCTCTAGCTCATGAATGGCCCTCCAGGCTCCAGTATGCCGTTCCACCATCACCACTAATTCCCAAACTTCGTCAAAAAGCAAATTTGGTTGAACAGCACCATTATTTTTGTTGCTCCCTTTTGGCAACATCAGATTTGGCTCCTATTCCTCTGGCCTCATATCCTACATCCACCTTGGGTTCTGGATCAAACTCCAGACCTCCTGCTGTATTCTGGGCCCTCTGGCAGAGACATGGACCCATTTTCAGCTCTTGTACTAGCGATCATCAAATTTTTAACCTCAATCTTAATGAAGAAACTAGTTTTTCCGCTGATAAGAGTTCAGCTGGCTGACATTTCCAATTTCCATGTGGGTGAAAATAATTCATTAGTCTCTTATAGAGGTTTTTGCTTAGACCTCAATTAAAAGATCCTACTCCACACCATGGGATTCAAACCTCAACCTCCCTTTGAACCTTCAGCTAAAGCCGACCTAAAGTCAGAGTCTTGGAAAAACATTTTTCTGACAGCTATTACTTCGGCTAAAAAGAGTGTCTGAACTCTAGGCTCTGTCTTCAAAACCCCCCTTTATCCAATTTTTCACAAAGACAGTGTGCCACTAAGGACTAATCTGTATTTTTTACCCAAGGTAGCCTCAGAGTTGATTAACCAAGTCATCACTCTCCCAGTTTTCTTTCAAAATTTTTCTAACAAGGAAGAGTATATGATGCACCTGTTGGATGTGCACAGAAAATTTTGCTTCTACCTTCAGAGAACCAAAGACTTAAGAAAATCTGATCAGTTCTTTCCTTTTCTCCTACCAGATTTGATCAGTTCTTTCCTTTTCTCCTACCAGATTAGGTAAAATTACATTGGCCAAATGGTTAACTGACTGTATTACCTTTGTCTACGGCAAGCTGGATTTACCTTTACCAAAGCCTCCTAGGGTCCATTCAACAGGATATATGTCGGTTTCTTCAGCTCTTTGGTCCAGAGCATCTTTGGATGATACTTGTGCAGTTGCAACTCAGGCTAGTTCTCACACTTTTATTTTTCATTACAAGCTGGACTTAAAACTTCTAGGACTAGAGTAGCATTTGGCTCAGTAGTACTCCAGAATAGCCTTCCTTAGGGACTCCTAGGGTCACAATAGATGGGGACTCTATTCAATCAGTTGAGGAATGAATGAAAATGACAACTTCAGATTAAAAGGGTATGTTGTCCATTTTTACTCTACCTCAACTCCCCACCCAACTACCCCCCTCCTTTTGTGGGCTTCTGGGGAGACCTTAGAGTTGTATAGGAACCTCTAGTCCTTGTTTGAACTCCAGCTTCTCCTTTTCTGTTCTACTACTGCCTTTTTCCGGTCATTTGGTTCTCCTTTTACATCTATGGGCAAACTCAATCTTTGGTACATTAGGTTGGCAGAGTTCTATGATCCGATGATCTGGGAGAAGCAGTCAAGTTGGATCAGAGTCTCTTATCAGAACCCATTAGCTGAGGAAGAATGAAAATGGACAACACACATGGAATATTAAAGCAAGTACATAACTGTTTAATACAAAATAAACAGCAATACTCCGTTATGGGTCTAACTGCTGATAAAGACAACTGACCTACTAGACAAACATAATGTTGTAACACCTGCTAAGCAAAACAGATTGGTATTGTTGATGATGATAATTTAATGAAAATCTAAGTCCTTCAGACTCCACCTCAGAAAGAATATGACCATCTAGACAGTATAGGCATCTACAATTATGTTTACCAAAATGCATACCTGAACATTTCTAACCCCTGACAAGTTGGACAATAGAACAAGAAGATCCAAGTGTTCCCACAAACTCCTCTGATTAGTTACATTTGAGATGATACCCGCAACCATTGCATCATCTGCAATATTACCAACCCAAGCTTTATTTGGTACTGAAATATGTGCCATAAAAATTCTAAACAGGATGGGTTCAATCACAGAATTCCCAGAAGGACACCTCTGGGAATATTTTTTAATACTGAAAAAGAATTCTTGACTTTCACCTTAAACTTCTTACCCCTTAACCAACTCTCCACCCTATGCAATTAAATAAGGGTTAATCTCGGAATAAAAGACACACTATCAATAATAAACCCATAGGGTAAAGAACCAAAAGGCTTAGTGAAGCCAAGATATATAACATCAGCTGGAAAGCCCTTATCTAAAGAAAGGTTAACATAACAATAGAAAACCTAACAAACTGGTTAAATAGGAGCTGCCCTTAATAAAACCATATACTGCAAAATATCCACTATGCATTTAGAGCCATGGATTAAATACCTAATTAAATGTTCAAAATATTTACTCAGAATAAAGGTAGCTTATTAATCTACAACCTTCGACAGTAGTTCCTTCCCCAGGCTCAGCTCTTAAGAATAGGTTCCATCCTCTCTCCTCACATCTAGGATATAACCCTCTCAGTGTCAGTGGTTCAACAAGTAGCACACTCATCTTTGGTGCGGAAGGCTGTGGGTTCTATTCCCACACTAGAAAGGTTAACTGCTGGCACTGTAGTGCAGCACAAGGAGGTGCTGCACTCCTGAGTGTGCCATCCTTCGGAATGGATGTTAAACTGAAACCTCCATCTGCTTGGGTTGGTGGTAGCTCAGGTGGATGTAAAAGATCCCATGGCACCTATCAAAAAAGTTCCCCAGTACGCTGACCAAATCTACCCTAGCAGTATAAATGCCATCTCAGGTTTCCCCTGAAAACAGACTACTAGCATACTGGGGACTAACCTGGTCAACAAATGATAACAATAACAACAACAACAATATTAATAATAAGCCTTATTCTAAAATTTCTTGAAACAAAACCAGTGGACAATAATATTATCTATAAAGAATCCATACAACACATCAAGCCCAGGAGCAGAGACGTTTTTCAACTCATGGAGGATTTGAAGTTCAATGTCCACGTCAAGACAGCTGTTATGCACACAAACAAATGTTGGCATCCTTTTACTGCACAAACACGGTAGTGACAAAATGCAGAAAATCCACAACCACCTAGGCCTACTTACTACCATACATCATGCATACAGCCAGCTTAAATCTACCAAATAACCACTTAGAATTTGCTTCCATGCACTCAACCAAACATCACTTATCTCATTTGAATAAAATCAAAATGCCTAAAGACATTACAACTGAAAACCAGTCTGCTTTGGAATTCCTAGTTAAATATGCAGCCATCCACATATTACTACAGTGGCACATCATTTTGTAGCTTTTGTTTAGTAATTCATACATTGCCTTGTCTCCACCAACTAAGAATAGTCATTCTGACCCAACATTGTGTCTATAAAACATGGAATAATCTTTGTTCTCCATGTACCAAGTTAAACAAAGAGTAAATGTATGTGCCATCTTCATTTGTCACCTGACAAAGCTAAAAGTGCTACCTTTTAGCAGCCACTAGTTAGTCTGTTTATTATGCAAACTCATCAACAGCAGAAGCATTAAGTGGATATCCTTTCTTCTAAATGGTATGAAAAACACCATCCGTGCCAACTGAATATATACATTAACACAGTTCTAGTTATTGACCTTCCCCACATTAATATTTCTGAAACTATCCCCCAGATTTACTAATCTTCCGTCCAGGACTAGTCTAATCCTGCACGGAAGCGGCCACTTAGAAGGACAGCAGCGCGCCATGCATATTAATGAAGACGCGCTGCCCAACCTCATAGGCGTACACGGAGCGTGTACGAGTGCAGGGGGCGTGTCAGAGCACAGCTCTCAGAATAAACATGCCCCTGCAAAGTAGAACAGCAGAAAGTGGAAATAAATGAGCGAGGCCACTCACAGGTGTCCGCATATCCCCACCAACAGTCCCCCATGTGTACAACAGCAACAGTACATATAAATAAACCGAAGAAAACCAGTTATATTGTTCTTAAATCAGAGTACAGCTAACTGTAGGTGCGCGGGTGTGTCCATCGCTTAGCTATGGTTAAAGCAGCTTAAAAGGCTAAAGAGGATAACATGGAAGATATATGCAAATGAAGCAGCACAGCAATACTGTAGTGGGCAGGGCATCCGCCTAACGAGCAGGAATTCCCGTTTCGAGTCCCACTGCAGCACATACCATTCTCCATTTGAAATCTGTATATGAACACTTTTTATTCATTTATTTGCTGTATGACCTACTAAATAACATTTAAATGTGAACTGGAGTACTGCATTAAATACACATGAAGTGTCAGTATCCTAATGAAGAAGGCACTAGTAAGCAGGTTTAAGCACAAATAAGCAGTAGTAAAGCATATATAACCACTAGTAAGCATGTTTAAGTGTGTTTGAGCAGGGGGTAAAGCATTACCTACACAGATTAAACAATGCAGAAGCTAACTGAATGTTAGAAACTGTAACTGGAAGTTAGCAGTGCTTAGCTCTGCACAAACCCGTGCACACCAGCGTACAACTGCTTTAAAGCGCCTTAATCACTCTGTACCCAAAAGCCCATGTTCTGCCCAGCAACAAAATAAACAGCTTCCGCAAGGCTCGAACTCAGTACCCTGTACACTATAGTCACAGTAATTAACCACTAAGCCATCATAGCAATACATATGAAAGAGGTATCAGCAAACTAATCCTCACCACAGGAAAATCAAACCAAACATGTGAACTGAATCTATGTACAGTGTGATGATGTATAACCTGCTACATAACATAAATATGTGAACTGCAGCATTGCAGTAAGCAGAGATGCGAGTTGCTATTGTAATAAAGTGTACAAGTACCCAGGACCCCATGTACACATGAATCATGGATACCAGACACATATATAACCTGTAATGAATAATAAATCACTGCCGAAAGTCAAATACAATGCTAAGCAATGCTAAACCGCTGCACAGCTCAACGTAAGTGCAAGCAATGTGTAGGGCAGCCAATTCAATCTGCCTAGTGGTATACCTCTTTAAGCCGTGCCAACCTTAGGTAAGCAGGTGTGCCCACAGCTTAGCTTATTCAAAACCAGCCAATCACGGAAAAGTGTGGGAAATTGTCTGTATTTAAACCCCAAAGGCGGGAATACTACCCATAACTGGTTGTAGCTTCCTACTGCAGGCAGAATGGCTGGAGTGGGTGAAGGCAATTGATTTAGAGCGCAGCGCTGGGGTATCCAGGAGTCAAAACTCATGGTATGGCAGAGCTTGCAGTATAAAACAGAGGCCTGGGACAGTCTCGCCCATGACCTCAACAGTGCCACAGGTATCCCCCGGACTAGTGAGCAGGTCATACACCACCATGCTGACCTGAAGCGGCAGAGGGGGGATGTACTGGAACAGTGGATCCAGGAATCTCGGCAGATGTCTAATGCCGCAGTACTAAGTACTCATCTACTAAGCAGGTAATAATTGCCTAGCTTGTGTATACTATGGATAGGTATGGCTAAATATCACTGTATTTCTCTGAGAGCTGTAGATGAGTGGGCTGCGAACCAGCAAGCCATGACGCTAGGTTGCAAAGGCTGCATCGCGAAGCAGGTTAGTAATTATTCTGCATGTACTGTCATAACAAATAAATATAAGAGCCTGAGAAAGTGTCGTACCAGTAGAAATAAAGGTGTAATATTCTGTGAATAAAGGTATATCCCCCTGGAGTGCTTCTGCTTACTCTTCATTCATATGTTGAACTGTTGCATACTATAAATAGTACTGTTGTATTAACCAGTGTTACCCACACTGTGGTATGCAGATAAAATGTGTATGAAGGTCTGTATAACAATGTTGGACATGCCAAGAAGTCAGTCACATTGTACAACTGAGGGAGACTTATACAGAAAACATTAGAAAGCTTCACATCAATTCCCCGATAGCACAGTGTACTGTGATGTTAACTGTAATTTTTTTGTCACACACAGCAGGGGTTTGAATCCCGGAAGTGCTAGTAAGTTGTACGCATAATCATATACCACAAATGCACAGATTTTGTTACGATGCTCAGATAGAAAGCTATAGACATAATTAGACCCAACAACTGTACAGAATTTGTTAAAAATGTTCAAATAGAAATGTGTATGCATATTCATTCCCCTCAACGGTTCCAATCTGTCCAGCATGTCCAGATAAATGGCCCACATCAATAGCCTGGTACTCTGTTCCCCTGTAAAATCAGTGTGATGATCCAAGAAATGTAGGCAGTCGTTAATGACATATAACTGATAGTCAGACGTGTACATAGTCAGAGAATGTATATGAACACAAACTTGACATTCCAGCATCTCACCCAATGTGTATGAGAGCAATTCTCAACATAAGTTACATTAACTCTTGCATCTCGTCACGCCTTTATGTAAGACACAGGTCACGTACATAACCTATAAACATACCATTGTACAATATAAGGCCATTGGGTAGTGTAATAATACATGTAAGGGACAGATCACTGCAGTGATTAAGAATGTAGTGAAAACTACAATGATATATTAGCTGTTAAATAAATTAGAAGTTATGTACTCACCATAACGTTCCATCTGAGTAGGTGTATTCATTTGTCTGCAACCTGTGGGTTATGGATCCGATATCGGATCCGAACCGGCATGGTTTTCCAGCTATGGATCCAAGCTCTCAGCTCCTCCCCTCACCCATAATGCCCTGCTCTACCCTCATGACCTCAGATCGAGTTTGCCAAAGCAACAATACCCTAAAAAGGGTAACAAAGAATATGCAGGAAACTGAAAGGCCAGGGGATAGGAGGGGATGGTTGCAGACAAATGAATACACCTACTCAGATGGAACGTTATGGTGAGTACATAACTTCTAAATCTGAAGTAGGATATTCATTTGTCTGCAACCTGTGGGACAGAGTCCCCAGCTACCTGAATCTTGGGCGCCATCATGGAAGGATATTCGAGCACCGCGAGCCAAAGGATGCTCTACCCCTAGATGCAAGATCCAACTTATAGTGGGAAATAAATGTATGAGATGAAGCCCACGTGGCTGCTGCACAAATATCATCTAGAGGAATCCTAGCCTTGAAGGCTGCCGAGGTAGATACTGACCAGGTTGAATGGGCATGAACACCCCCGTGCGGCCTTCCTGACGCTTGATAAGCCAATAAAATGCACTGTGAAATCCAGCGGACAGAGAAACTTTAGAAATTGGCTTGCCCAAATTGAATTTTGCAAAGGAAATAAACAGCTGGTCGGATTGCCTATGACCAGCTGTCCTGTTGAGATAAAATCTAAGTTGCCTGTGAACATCTAGTGAATGTAGCTTATATTCACCTTTGTTTTCATATTTAGGGAAGAAAACAGGGAGGTTAATGGATTGATTGATGTTTGCTTCAGAAGCGATTTTAGGAAGGAAGGACGGATTGGTCCTGAGGGAGACACGGTCCGGATGAAATACCAAGTAAGGAGGTTTAGCTGATAAAGCTTGAAGTTCAGAAACTCTCTTGGCTGATGTAATGGCTACCAAAAAGGCTGTCTTGTAGGACAAGAACTTAAGATCCACCGTAGCCGCTGGCTCGAAGGGGAGCGGTCAAGGCCTGTAGGACCAAAGAAAGGTCCCAAGGAGGAACTGCTTGTTTTATAGGGGCCTGAGAAGAAAAGTACCTTTAAGAAATGTTTTACACAATTTGGCTGACATAAGAGGATTAGAATCTTGACCAATGTGATAGTGAGAAATTGCCGCCAGTTGAACTTTGACTGTGGAACTGCTGGCACCATCATTAAAGAGAGAGGTTAGAAAATCAAGCACTACAGGGAGAGGAACCGTGAAGGGATTCAGGCCTTGCCGCCCGCCCACACAGAGAAACGTTTCCATTTGCTTCGTAAACCTTTCTAGTGGATGGTTTATGAGCCGCCACCAAAATAGCCTTTACCGTGAAGAAATACCGAGTCCTTATCAAGAGTGGAACTGGAGCAGCCAAGCGGTCAGCTTCAGGTTGTCCAGGTTCGGAGGAGGAATGCAGGATGGATGGGATATCAGATCCGGATGGGATCTAGAATCCAAGGAGGATTCACCGAGTGAGACCTTAGGAAGGGGAACCAGATCTGTCGGGCCAGAATGGAGCAATGAGAATCATTCTGCAACCCACCCGAGAGGCTTTCTGAAGAACTTGCAGCATCAGAGGCAAGGGTGGATAGGCATACAGAAGACCGGGTGGCCAAGCATGCACCAGAGCGTCTCTTGGGGTACCTCCGGAGGAGGTATTAGAGCGAAAAACTGTCGACTTGGTGTTTGAGGGAGAAGCAAAAGATCGCAAGAAGGGGTTCCCCACCGTGCGAATATGCGTTCGCTACTTGACAATTGAGAGACCACTCGTAAGGGGTCAGAATGGTGCGACTGAGCTTGTCCGCTAGGATGTTGGACCGACCGAATGTGCGTTGCTATGAGAAAGCGATTGGTGGAGATTGCCCATTCCCAAACTCTCATGGCTTCCGACAAAGAGGGTAAGACCTTGTTCCCCTTGCTTGTTGATGTACCAGACAACAGACATGTTGTCCGATTGAATCGCAATTGTTCCCAAGGGAAGAAAGTCCTGAAGTGCTAGCAACGCTAAGAGCACTGCTCTCATCTCTAGAACATTGATATGCAGTAAGGTCTCTGAATCGCTCCACGTGCCTTGGACTGTCCGGCCCAAAGTGCCCCCACCCGAGGCGGGAGGCGTCCGTGGTCACCGTGGCGAGAGGGGAGAAGCACAAATGGGCGACCCTCGTGGAGATCCGGGAATGGAGCCACCACAAGAGGGACCGCTTGCAAGCCTTGCTGATCGCTATGGGATGATGCATGGGAGAGCAAGGTATGACCACTGTACTAAGAGCGCCCACTGCAGAATGCGCATATTGAGCCTGGCAAGAGGAAGAAGTGCTATAGCCGGCCATGGACCCTAGAGCCCTCAGGACCAACTCCGCTGGAACAGAACTTGAATGGAGAATGGCCCGCACCTGGAGCTGCAGATTTAGAACTCTGTCCGCAGTGAGGAAGGCTCAGAACTCCTTGTGTCTAGTCTGGCCCCTATGAAATCTAAGAGCTGTGTGGGCCAGGTTGGACTTTTTGTATTTATTGTAATGCCCAGAAATGGAGCAAGATGGAGAAAGGAGTCTCAAGGCCAAGAGAAGTAGATGCCTTGTTGGCGGTAAGGAGCCAGTCGTCCAGGTAGGGAAAGACCTGCACCCCTGAAGCCTCAGGTGGGCCGCTACCACTGCTAGTACTTTGGTGAACACCCTGGGGCTGTGGTGAGACCAAAGGGAAGGACCCGAACTGGTAGTGACTGGCTCCCAGCCGGAAGCGGAGAAACCTCCTGGAGCGCCTGTCCATCAGGATGTGGTAGTACGCGTCCTTGAGATCTATCGAGCACATCCAGTGATTTTCTCCCAGAAGGGGAGAATAGATTGCAGAGTGACCATTCGAATTTTTCTTTGGGGACTGCCAGATTCAAGAGAGAGAGGTCTAGGATTGGTCTTAGTTCCCCGCCTTTTTGGCACTAAAAGAATCTGGAGTAGAACCCTGATCCGATCTGGTCTGGGGAACGGGCTGGATGGCTCTTTTCTTTAGCAGATGGCCAATTTCTGCCAAAGCGCCTCCCGCTGACCGGGTGGGACGCCTGGGAGGGACTTCAACTTTGGAAGGTGAAGGAAAGGAATGCGATATCCCTGGATATGATTTGGAGGACCCAGCCGTCGCATCTTATCGACTCCCATCCCGCTAGGTGCCCCGAACGCCCCGACTGCCTCCAGAGTAGAGCAGTCGGGCAACCCTCAGGGTTGCTGCGCGGGCCGCTCAGAGAAAGGTTCCTGGACCAAGTTTCTGGGAGCCCCTCTGCCTCTAGGGCGGCGTCCTCCGTGTCCTCCTCTGCCACGGAAGGAGTGGTTGACCGGAGGAGGGTGGGACTGCTGGGACTTCGAACCACATCTTCTTCTGACCCTTTGGTTCCTAGAATAGGGCCTCTGGGGTGCAGAGAAGCGGATTCCGACGGCAGACAGCGCCTTCCGTCCTTCTCGCTCTGGGTCAACGCCTCGCGAACGGTCTTGCCAAACAGAGCAGAACCATCAAAGGGCGCAAACGACGCCTTGAAGGGCTCAGAAAAATGCAGGACGGAGCCAGGCCTGACGCCCAGTGACCAGTCCTGTCCCGCAGCTCTAGCGCCTCCGCTGCATGGGAGAGTAGCCGCATAGAAGTATTTGTAACTGACCTAAGAGTGGCCATTTTGGTGGAGTGCAGAACTCTGTCCTCCTCCGAAATGGACTCAGGGGGGGATGCAGCGTATTCCTTAATAAGATCTCGCTGCATCCGAATAACGTGCCAAATAGTTCAGCGCCCTTACCGAGAAGGTCGCCGAACTGAACATCCGCTTCCCCAAGCGGTCCATCATCCGAGACTCCTTGCTCGGTGGGTGGACTGAGGACTCTCCTGAGCCAGTTCCCTCTTTGTGGCCGCCGCCATCAACATGGCATCTACAGGAGGCCCCTTACTCCAATGGGTCCTGTCGGAGGGCGGACTAAGGATCCTATCCGGTCTTTTGGGAATTGGCTCCACGGTGTCCGGTTCCTTCCACGCCCTGGTGGTAATAAGGTCCACCAGGGGTCGGCAGGGGGACACCCAAGAGGTAGACGGGCCCGCTTCAAATGCCTCCAAGAACACGGACTCGTCCGAGGAAGACTTGGGGCAGACCACCCCTAATACGGAGTATTTCCATGATGTCTCCAAAGGAGACATCCTCGGGGTGACCGTGGGGAGCCTTCCCTTCCTCCAAGTCCGTGTCTTCTGTGAGAGACTCGGGAGTCAATGTGCCTCCTTTTGCACGATGCTATGCGAGGGCCTCCTCTGGGGGCTGTCAGAGGAGTCCTCAGCAGCAATTTGCTCCATAGGAGCAACTTGGGGCACAGAAACGGGCTGTCCCAGGGGCCGGATGGTGGAAGCCTGGCCCAGTGCAGAGGGAGCGGGACGGAGCCGGCAAGTGCCGGGGTCCGGAGACCCTCAACAGAGCCCTCCCACTACATCAAAGGCCGAAGGAGCCGACCACCAAAGGATCCGACAATCGGCTCCCTCGGATCCGAAGAGTGGATCGAGCCGGCGCCAAGCACCGGATCCGGCGACAGTGCGCCCGACACAGACGGGCGCCAAGGAGCACTGATCCCCGGATCCGGCTCGGATCCAGGCTCCGAGATCGGGTCCGACGCACTCGAGGGCAGGGTCGGTCCGGCACCAAGTATTATCGGCTCCGACCTTCCCCGCCCGGCTGCTCGGCTCCAGTTGCTCCGAACCCGGATAGCGGGTCGGAGAAGGAGCAATAGGCTTAAAAGGGTGTTGAGCTCCCCGAGGGGGAGGCAAGAGCACTCCCATCTGCATCTGGGCCTGGATGAACCTTCTCATCATCCGTCCAGATCAGCATCAGAAAGGCTATGGGTAGATCTCAAGAGGCTACCGAGGTAGGCCTGGAGTGCCTCCTCGATAGCCTCGACGGAGATCGGGTCTCCTCCTCCTCAGGACCCGTGAGAAGCACACAGGGACCGGAGCCGAGAAGGAGGAGATCAACCGACAACGGAGCCGGGAGAAGCCGCTTGGCTGGCGGGGCCGAAACAGAGGTCTCGGCCCGCCGCAGGTGCTTCTCCTCCGGGTCCTTTAGCAGCATCCTCTCCTCTCCAGAAGCGGGAGTTTGAGTCCCAGGAGCAGGAGGGGTGCCACAGGGGAACAACTGCAGGCACAGTAGTCCCCGAAGGAGCGGAGGCCGGAGCCGAGTCTGGCGGTAAAGACCCGCCAAGACCAGCTTGGACCTCCGCTCCCTCAGTGCCCTGGGGTTGAACCCTGCACAAATGGAACAACCAGATGTGAGGTGTTCAACCCCAAGACACTTAACACAGAGTGTGGCCATCAGCCGGTGAGAGCTTATGGCCACACTCGAGCATTTCGAAAATATAGATTTAGGCTGGTCAGCCATAATCTATAATACCTAAAGTTACAGAAAGTAACTTAAACAACAAAAACACACAGGCCTACACACACACTCTACGCAACAGCGAGGGGAGGGAATAAAAATTATTTACTTTAACTTAAAATAAACTCAAAATAGTCTATATTAAAGGGAAACCTAATACTTTCACACAAATTTAGTCAAAGAATCAAAAAATTTTCTATTTTTAAACAAGAAAAGAGTTCACTTAGCTGAGAGCTATGTACCCACATCCAGTTACCAGCGCGGCAAACAAGATCTGAGGTCATGAGGGTAGAGCAGGGCATTATGGGTGAGGGGAGGAGCTGAGAGCTTGGATCCATAGCTGGAAAACCATGCCGGTTCGGATCCGATATCGGATCCATAACCCACAGGTTGCAGACAAATGAATATCCTACTTCAGATCTCTCTTTCACCCCTACCATATGTGCAAAAATAACCCAATGACACACCTCAATTGGTAAGTGTACACTCCAAACTTTTGTTGGGACATATGCCCTATCAGTTTATAAATATTCACATTTGTTTCTATGCATGTGCCATGTTAAAATACCCCCATATTGGTAGCTTGTTGACATCAATGAAACCTGCATGCTGTTGTAATGGCCACTGTTGTTCCATATACACATGTGTTCCGCTTGCTCTGCAACTGTTTTAAATCTGGTGTTTTGAGTTAATGGGTATACCTATGCATGCTGTTATAATTAATCCTGAATGCTGTTGACTATTACTAACCCATATCTGTCTGTAAACTGCAACACCATAGCTCGTATGTGGACCCACCCGTCACACTTCAGCTGGCCATGGCACCGGGCACCAGCACGTCTGGGGCCCAGCCTGGGACCTCCTCCTCTGTAGGCATGCACCACCTTCGGGTGGAACCCCTGCAGGGGATAGGACTCGCCCCCCCCCCGGAGGCGGAGAGGTACCATTAGTCAGGTCCAGGCCATGGTGCTTAGGGAGACTGATAGGACCAGCTATGCCAGCTTGAAGGCCGAGTGGCGCAATTAGAGGGTGAGCCTGCCCGTCCTACACGGCCACCTTTGGGGACGTGAAGGTGCAGTGGAGACTGCCCATGGGTGGGGACCTCAGTCCTGTTTACATTTGGGGTCTCAATGGCTTGCGACTTCCAAACACCCCTCCCCAAGGTGTTTACCCCCCACGTATCATATACTTCCCCCCTGTATGGGTCTCGTCTGTTAACCTACCTCCCCAAATATACCTTCCACCCCTCCCCATCCCACTCTCACCAGAAAAAAAAAAAAAAAAAGGGCAAGCTGTTCCCACAAAAAATCTCACCCCATACATAGCTGTCCATTTCGCACACGCGTCTACTGGACACCTGTAATCTGGTCTAATTGGCATCACAACGAATTTATGTTGTCCTCACCCCTCTCCCAGGGGTTTGAGTGTCCAAATCTACCTCCAAATTCAGTGCATATGCACAGCTGTTGCTGTAGAAAAATGGGCAGCTATGGACCTTCCCCTACACCCTTCCTGCACATGCCTAGCTATTTTCTCCACTGTCTTTCCCCTCTTTGTGCCCCTTTTTCACCACTTTCCTATCAATCCTTTTTTCTTTTCTTTTTAAGAAATTAGCACAGGGCTAAGTGGCAGTACGCACTTTTAAGCAGCAAAGTGGGTTTAAGCCCGTTTGTGCAGGGGTAAGCACTGCCTACACAGGTTAAGCAATACAGCAGCTAATGAGTGTAAGACACTGCAATCGTTAGTGGTGCTTACCTCCGTGCAAACCCACTTACAACTGCTTTAAAAGTGCCTTAATCACCCAGTATCCAACCGCCGGTGTTCTGCCAAGCAACAAAATAAACAGCTCCTGTAAGGCTCGAACCAAGGACCCTGCACACCATAGACAAAGTGATTAACCACCAAGCTATGACAGATAAAGAAATTTTATGTTTTCAGAAAGATTTCGGCACAGTGGTGCAGCGGCGGGCCTCCGCTGAAAACAGGATCTGTGGAATCTAGTCGGACTTTCCCGGTCAACAAATGTTAAATAAATAAAATAAATAAATAAATTTCATCCAGTCCAGTCATGCAACAGTACAGAGAATGTATACAAACATCTAGATGTATGTGTGCAGATATATTATCTAAACAGATACTACATATATATCTATATCCATCTATATATATATATAAATAAATAAATGTCTATATACATATAAAAATATGCATAAACATGCAAATGCTTACAATGACAAACGTGTCTACACCTATATGTCTACATATACACAGCCCATTACATATGTGTATGCAGAAATATATCTATGTAGGTATATACGGACATGGTTATATATATGTTAACAGATATATATATTTATATAGGTATATATGGCCACACATCTGTAGATAGCAATGGCAGATTAACAAACACACATATCCACATGCACCGTTAATGGGGTTGTGAGGCCCCACACACTAAACGTCTTGTATGACTAGGCATCCCCCCCAGCCAAACACTTCCAACCTGCAATACACTACAAGTGTCGCAGATCCCATAACCAGGACCTGACACGACATGCCACAAGATGTTAACAGCAAGCTATCCCACCTGAATGATGTCAGACTGGTATTGTTAACATATGGAAATGCAATATGTGGAAGCCATCAACATCCCCAGGATACAGATACACAGATATGCAAACATTTTATATATATATATATATATATATATATATATATATATATATATATATATATATACACACACACACACACACACACACACACACACACACGCAGATATATGCACAGTAAGATACATATGTAGAAGGTGCACACGATATGGAAAAGCCACTACGCCTACAGTTAACACATGAACAACTGGACACTGTACAGGCCACCCATACATATGTCAGTCGTTGCCTGTAACATATACCCATAGAGAGGTCATAGGAAAGACACCACACACAGGTTCGCAGAAATGGAAAACCTTTAATTGTGTACTATTACAGTTCTATATGCCATGTCATATAGCTGTTCAGACACTGACAACCATACAGAGTACTGCAACCGTGAAACAGTTACACTAATACAGTAGTCTGTAAAGGTTCACAACTGTTGCTGTCCAGGCCAAGCCCTTCAAATTGTACAATAGTGAAGACAGACTGGGTCACAGGATACCAAACAATCAACAGTATGTAATGCAGATGAACAACAGCCTCTATCTACACTCTGTACAAGCTCAGTGGGTGGTAAAGACGCTATGTGATCAAATAGGTTGTAACTGTTGCATAACAAGGCATAACTGACACCATCACGAGCACACCGACAAACAGAACAGTCTGTATGGCAGTAGGCTTGCATTACCCCAATTCATGTAAGTAATGTAAATATAGGTGAAGTATACAGTACTGTACATCCAGATACCTTACGGCAGCTCACCCCTGATAGCCCCACAGCTCATCCCCAATACCCCCACATTTTGTAACAGCCTAGGTCATTTATGGTGCTCTCCCCTACACTCAATAATACAGGGCCATATACCACTGTTACATGCACTGGCCTCTGGAGTGCATAAGGGCACACATGTATTGTGTAGGTGACTCCCATACATATATGGCCCCAGCCCCACTGTATGTGTGGGGGATACAACAGCAGTGAACTGATGGCAGCAATGGCAGTGTGATATACTCACAGCCCACTACAGAACAACCCCCGACAGCATGGCATATGTGCAAAGTTTGGTATGTAGGTGGAGGACAGAGACTGGACCACAGGCACATATGTGGAAAACTATTGCCATACACTAAGCAAGTTGCTGGTGTTACAGGATAGTCTGCAACATACCCGTAGTCGGGGAAAAAGAAGTTTTGTATTACCATAACATTCCAGCTGTATTGTTGATCCTCATTCATTCATTATGCATGGGTATCGGTTCCGACCTCAGAACCGAGCCGGCCATTTTCCAAGCTCGCGTCAGCTACAAACGCCCGAGCTAAAATCTCACCCATAATTCCCCTCTCCCTGTTACCTCAGACTGAGTTTGCAAGTCAAAATAACGTAGAGGCTACCTCTGGTCAAATGACCTAAGAGAACCGGATGGTGTGATCCACTAGAAGCCACGGGAGGGAGGGTCGTAATGACTGAACGAGGATCAACAATACAGATGGAACGTTATGGTAAGACATAACTTCTTTATCTGATATTGTTAATCCTCGTTCATTTCTTACGCATGGGACAGAGTCCCCAGCTACCTCTATTCCTGGGAGGCTGTCATGGAAGGACATTCCTGAGCACCACAGAACCAAAAGATGCTCTTCCCCTGGAGGCCAAATCCAATTTGTAATGATTGATGAAGTTTTGAGGCATAGCCCAAGTTGCAGCTGCACAGATGTCATGTAAAGAAGCTCTTGCACGTAAGGCAGCAGAAGTTGCCACTGACCTTGTTGAATGAGCTTTCATGGTAGTAGGCAACAGGACATTATGTTGTGTATAAATGAAGGTCACACAGTCCTTCAACCATCTAGCTAATGTGACCTTAGCAACAGCAGATCCAAATCTAGGTCCAGAATAGGCCAAAAATAACTGGTCAGATTTACGAAAGGACCTATTTCCTGTTCAAGTAAAAACAGATTTGCCTGTGGATATCTAGGGTATGTAGGCAATACTCTCCTCTGTTTGAATGATTGGGAAGGTTTTCCATGACAAATGCTTGAGGTCGCAAGAAGAAGCTGGTTCGAAGGGTGGCACTGTCAGAGCTTGTAGAACTAATGATAAATCCCATGGTTGAATAGGTTCTTTACACCTTTTATGAGGGTGTGCACAATTTGTGAGACACAAGAGAAGAATCTTGGATACCCTCATGGAAATTAGAAATTGCAGCCAAATGAACTCTAATGGTAGAGGCCGAGAGACCCGATTGGAAAAGGTCGGCCAGATAGTCTAGTATTAAAATCGACACTGGTGCTGAGGAGTATTAAAATCGACACTGGTGCTGAGAAGGGATCTACTTGTTTATCTTTCAGCCAACAGGTAAATCTTTTCCACTTGTTTAGATAAGTAATTCTAGTGGAAGACTTATGAGATGCAATGAGAATGTCACATACTGGTAAAGAAAGATCATTCTGCCTGGCAATCAAGGGAATTGGAGTAGCCCAGCTGTGAGCTTCAGGCTGTTCACGTCAAGATGAATCAGGTTCTGTGGATGTAAGATCAACTCCGGGGTTGGATGGAGAATCCATGGTCGATCTAGTAGGGGAGGCCAAAGGAAGGGGAACCAAATCTGACGAGGCCAATATGCTGCTATGAGGATCACCCTGCTCTTCAACTGACGGGCTTTCTTCAGAAACTGGGGAATGAGAGAAAAAGGTAGGAATACGTAAAGAAGACCCGAGGGCCAATCAATCGTGGACTAGAGCATCCCTGGGTGACTGTCCCGGAGGGGGAAATCAGGGCGAAGTAGTTGCTGCATTTGTAGTTGGTCGGGGATGCAAAGAGGTCGCAGCAAGGACGACCCCAGCGGTGGAAGATCTCCGCTGCTATCAAGGGATTCAGGGACCACTCGTGAGGTTGTAGAATGCACCTGCTGAGTCTGTCTGCTATCACTTTGGAACTCCCAGGAATGTGCATTGCTAGAAGAAAACGGTTGGTAGCCATCGCCCATTGCCATATCCTCATGGCCACTCGACAAAGGGTGTAAGATTAGTTTCCACCTTGCTTGTTGATGTACCAGACCACCACCATGTTGTCTGACTGAATCGCAATCATCCCAGATAGCAGCAGGGGATGGAATGCTTGCAATGCCAGAAGCACCGCCTGCTTTTAGAACATTTATATGCAGATGGGCCTCCAGTTCGGACCAAGTGCCTTGGACTGTCTGTCCCTGACATAGCCCCCCCACCCCATCAGGGAGGCATCCATGGTCACTGTGGCCTTGGGTTACTGGGGGGAGAAGGGGCAAGACCATTGTGACAGACTGTGCGCTATCCACCAATTTAAATCCTGTTTGCACCTGTGAGTTACTCGAATCTTGGCTGAAAGAGGATGCTGAAAAGGATACCATTTGGTGAGCAGTAGCCATTGTAGAAGCCTCATATGAAACCTGGCCAGGGGGACAATGGTGATGGAGGCTGCCATGGAACTCAACAGCTGTAGAACAGAGTGAGCTGTGGATTCCTCCCTTGAAAGGATTGGAATCAGTTGTTGCTTTATCCTTAAAATTCTGTGCTCTGGAATGGCAGCTTTGCAGTTCTTTGTATCCAAGATAACCCCTATAAATTCTGTCGACTGGGATGGGGTGAGATTGGATTTTTGCCAGTTTATGGTTATGCCTAGCCTTTGTGCAGCGAGGACAGAGTATGCCAGGATTTCTTCCAGTAGATGCCTGGTGGGGACGGAAATGAGCCAGTCATCTAGGTATGGAAACACCTGGAATCCTTGAAGTCGCAAGTGAGCTGTGACGACTGCCATGTGAACACTCTGGGGGCTGTAGAGAGTCCGAAGGGCAGTACTCTGAACTGGTAGTGACTGGCTCCTGCATGGAAGCACAGAAATCTTCTTGATGGCCTGTCCATTTTTATGTGGTAGTATGCATCTTGAAGATCCATCAAGCACATCCAATCGTCTTTTTCCAAAAGTGGGAAGATAGACTGCATTGTGACCATCCGGAATTTTAGTACTCTTACAAACTTGTTCAATATACGGAGATCCAAAATTGGTTTCCAGTCCCCAGTTTTCTTTGGCACCAAAAATAGTCTCCAGTAGAATCCGGATCCTATCTGGTCTGGAGGGACTATTTAGATGAGACTCTTTCTTAGCAGCATTTCTATCTCTAGTGCTGCTGCTTCCCTTTGACTGGGTGGAACGTCGGGAAGGTTTTTTGAAGGGACAGGACAAATATCGATGGGGATATGATAACCTCTGGTTATAATCCTTTACACCCAAGAATTAGTGGTGATGGCTAGCCAGCAGAAGGGTACAAGGAGAAACTACCTTCAACCACCTCCAGAGGAAAGGAGTTGGGCCGCTCTTCAGGAGCGCTGGTAGGATTGGCCAAGGAAAGAGTCCCTGGAACTCTGGTTAGGCAGACCCCCTCTGCCCTGAAAGGAGCGTCTTCCCGGTAAGTTTATTTTTTATTTTTATTTATTTTACATTTGTTGACCGGGCTAGTCCAACTGGATACATGTCCATTTTCAGTGGAGGCCCGAGGAGAAAAGCTCCAAGATCATGGTTACAAAAAACGAATACAAGTACAAAGTTGAAACAAGTACATACACTGACGTTTAAAGGCAAGATAAAGGAAGCAAGTAGTTATAATTTAAGATATATATACAGACTTTGACAGAAGAACTAAAAGGGCTATAATGTGAACTTGTAGGTTATAGAGTTGGGTGGAGGCTTGTAGAGGCCAAGGTGAAGTCAAGACGTTAACTATTAGTCTGGATTAGAGCAAGGGCATAACCACTGGGACTTCAGGAGAGCTTATTTTAAATTGTTGCAGAGAGGACATAAGTCTTAGGTTGTTTGGGAGGGCATTCCAGGATTTGCCAATGGAATTAGCATATAGTGCTTCACCACCGGAGTTGTTAGATTTAATGGTCAATACTTGTAGAGTTTTGGAGGACCTGAGGGATGTAAGGTTGGAGTAGGGGTAAGTAGTTTGTTCAGTGCAGGGTGTTTTTCTGGGTGGTTGATAATTTTAAAAGCCTCAGTGAGTTGATTGAGTTTGAGAATATTAGGCAGTTCTAGCCAGTCTAGTGTCCTTAGGTTTAGGCAGTGATGTGTGCAATAGGGCATTCCCGTTATGAATCTGGCAATGTGATTGTAGGTAGTAGAAAGTTTGTTGAGCTCCCTCTTATGGAGGAAGGAGAATATTGGGGAGGCATAAAGGAGTGTGGAGAGGAAGTGGGTTCGGGCAATAGTTAGTTTGGTGTGTGGGGTTAAGAAGGTCTTTATTCTATACATGGATCCGAGTTTTTTGTTGACCGACTTAATGGTTAGATTTACATGCATATCGAATTTAAGTTTGTGGTCTATAGTAACCCCTAGCAGTTTAGTGTGAGAGACGGGGTAGATTATGGTGCCATTGTTGGAGGACACGTGGAAGGTTGGATTGTTGGTGTCTGGGGGATCTATTCCTTGGGCGGTAGCTGGAGTGGGGAAGAATAGAAGTAATTTGGTTTTGGTTGGGTTGAGTAGGAGTTTAAGTTCTGAGAACCATTTTTCGACTGTGGAAAAGCAGTTTTGGGTTGTGACTTGGAGTTTGGTAACAGAGACGTCAGAGCAGATAAGGGTGGAATCATCTGCATACTGAATGCAGGTGGCTTTAGGAATGATAGAGTCTAGACCATTTATAAATATGGAAAAAAGAAGGGGACCAAGGATAGATCCTTGGGGAACACTGATATTGGTGGGGAGTAGGTCTGATAGTTTATTGTGCCACTGAACCGCCTGTTTTCTGCAAGAGAGGTAGGCGTTAAACCAACTTATTGTTGGTTTACTAAGATGAAAGGATTCCAGTGTGTAGAGCAATTGTTGGTGGTTGACCATACTGAAAGCTTTCGATAGGTCTAGAAAGAGCGCAGAGGAGATAAGTTTGTTGTTGCGGTTGTGATTGACTGAGTCAACAAAGGAGAGGAGAGCAGTGGTTGTGCTGTGATGGGGGCGGAAGCCGTGTTAAGATAGGAGGTTATTTTGTGTGAGGTGGGTAATGAGTTGTTTGTGGACACAGCGCTCCATAATTTTGGCTAGAGGAGACAGTATGGCTAGGGTCGATAGTTAGAAGTGTTAGTGGAGGTCCCTCCTTTGTGGAGGGGGATGATATAAGAGATTTTCCAAATAGAGGGAATAGAAGCTTCTGATATGGTTCGGTTGATCAATATTGAGACAGGGTAGGCGATGGCGTCAGATGCAATTTGTAAGTATTTGGCTGGGAGTGAGTCAGCTGCTAGGGTGGTTGGTTTAAGTTTTTTCAAGAGGATACGAATATAGGAGGTGGGGGTAGGTTGAAGGTAGTTTGGGTTGATTCATTGGTTGAGGTTACCACCGAGGGGGAAGTGGCAAGCTTACTGGCGAGGGACTGGATGGTTTCAGTAAAAAAAGAATTGAAAGTGTTCGCTATTTCAGTTGGATCTTTGTCCATGAGTTTTTCAGGGGTGGGGGTAGTAGATTTACCTGGATGAAGGAGATGATTGAAACCAGCCCAGAATTTTTTTAGGATTATACTGATGTTTATCTTGGAGGTGTCAGAAATATTGTTTTTTAATCAGACATAACGGCTGCTTTGGTTGAATTTCTAAGCTGCAGGAACTTGATGCGATCTAAGGGGGGTTTTGTTGTTCTCCATTTGTTCCAGGCCCGGTCTCAGAGTCTAATTTTAGATTTAGTATCTTGTGTTAGCCAAGGTATACGTACCTTAGTTCTAGTAAGTCGGTTAGGAGCATGAGAGTCAAGTATCATTAAAGTATGATACGCTCTCATCTAAAGGTAGGATTTTTAGGATATGCCAGTTACAAGCCTTGAGATCAGCTAAAAATGTGTCAGGGACAAAATTATTGCTGTTCCTAACTAGTCTAGTTATGGGAGGATTTGTAGTTGAACATTTGTGTTTTATTATGAAGGTGGCAAGGTGGTCACTGAGGTCATTACGAAGGGTCCCTGCAGTATAGTTGTTAGGATTCTTGTTTGTGAGAATCCAGTCAATGATGGTCTCCCTTTGTTGGGCATGACCAATTCTAGTGGGGGAAATAATGTAAGTTAATGGGGAGAGGGTTTGATTGAGCAGAGTATAAAGACCAGTCAATATTAACATCTCCTAAAATTATAGTTTCCTGTGGATAGTTGTTAGCGAGCCAACTAAGAGTTTGTTCAAGGATTTCAACATTTTTGCCTGGTGGTAGGTAGATTACTAAGAGATTAATGCTTTTTTGGTGGTTTAGGGATAGCTTGATGGCAATCAGTTCCAGGTAAGGAACCTTTGGGGGTTGGAGTAAATTCATTGTGATGTTCAAGGAGTTCTTGAACATGACAGCTATTCCCCCGCCTTTTCTGGTTGTCCGATCAGCCCTGAGGATGTTGTACCCAGGTGGGATGATTTCCTCACCCTTAGTGCTAGGTTTGAGCCAAGTTTCTGAGAGACACGTGATGTCAGGAGAGTGGGTTGCGAGCATGGCATGTAAGCTGTGGACTTTATTATTAATGCTTCTAAGGTTAAGATGAAGCATCAGGAGGAAGTTCCCCCTCTGACTCTAGGGGAGAACTCAGCCTGCATATCACAGAAAGGACCCTGAGATTTCTTGAACCATTTCTTCCCACTCTTTTGGTTTCGGGAGAGAGCACGTTGAGAGGAAGAATAATGGACACCTACGGCAGAAAGGGTCTTACTGTCCTGTTCACTTCTGGCCAGTGTGCTTTTAACTTTGGGTCCAAACAACGAAGAGGCCTCAATGGGAGCGTTAGAAAGGAAGCCTTAAAGGGTTCCACGAAATTGCACAAGCGCATCCAGGCATGTCGTCTCAAGACGACAGCTGAGCCAGTCATTCTAGCTGCTCCTATTGATGCGTGAGACATCAGTCGCATAGGAGAGTTATTGACTCAATGGTGGCCGGCTGAGAGGCCACTTTGTCACGGACCTCATCAGACACGGCACCAGCCAAGGTTTCAGAGAGCTCGGAAATCAGATCCCTTTGAAGCCTGGTAAAGTGTGCCATATAATTCTGGGACCTGATAGCAAAAGGTCGCTGATGCAAAGGTACACTTCCCTACCTGTCCAGGGCCCGGGACTCTCTTGTTAGGTGGATGGACAGTCTGGCTTTCTTCTTCTGACAGATCCTTTTTTGTTGTGGCTGCCACCACCAGAACATCCACAGGAAGACCTCTTCACCAATGGGGATCCGTAGCAGGAGGGGACAAAACCTTATCTGGCCTCCGGGGAATAGCCTTGATGGTGTCAGGAGCCTTCCACGCCCACTGCAGGATGAGCCGGACAAGTTCATCGGCAGGTGGAGTAACTCAGGAGGTAGGGGGCCAGCATGAAAAGCCTAAAGAACACAAACTCCTCAGGAGGTCAGATTAGACGGCTGTCAGTCACCTCTCTGTTTAAGAATTTCGAGGATATCACCGAAGGATACCTCAGAGGGTGACCAAGGGGATCCTTCCCCCTCAAAGTCTGTGTCTTCAGTGAGGGACTCCTCTGTGGAGTCCATGTGCTTCCTCTTACACAAACTTTTCCGGCGGACTTCCTCAGAGGGAGAAGCTGGGGAAGACAACGGAAAAGGGGTTTCCTGTGGAATATGTCCTGAGGCCCTTACACCCGGTGTCCGCTAGGTGCGACTTGTGAAATCAGTGTACCAGAGGAAGGTGAGGGGATAGACAGTCTAGTATCGCCAGCAGAAGCTAAAGCCTTCTCCATCAGTTGAAAGGCTGGTCCACCTGAGAGGACTGAGTGTCCAGGATAGGGGTCACCCCTCCCCTAAGTGGCTCAGCCTGCCGACTCTGAGTCCCCGGATGGCTGTGAAGCAGCAAATTACGAGTGGCATAACTGTCATCCTGGGTCGTAGCAAAACGTTCCTGCCACGAAGGCAACTGTGGTTCCTTAGCGAGCTCCATAAAGGGAACCGCAGAGGGGGAAAGACTGTGCTATATCAAAGGACTTCAAAGGCAATGAAGGAGGAGAATAAAAAGGGGTCTTTGTAGATGGGTGATCACCTCCCAAGGAAGGATAGGTCATGGGGGGGTGGGATACTTCTGGCCAAAAGCACTTTATCCACATGACGCAACACATCATGTTTGGAAAGGCTTCTAGTGGACCTCATGGAGACAGAGAGAAACAGGCCTGTCCACAGAAGAGACAAACTCGGTGCCCACCTCACCAGTCTGCACCGAGAAATACGGTGTCGAGAGAGACTGGACTATGGGTGTCTGCACCAAGGAAGTCATCGGTGCCGAGGTCACAGTCTGCACCGACACAAGGATTGGTGCTGAAGTGGTTGTCGGTACCGAAGCTGGAACCGACAAAATTGGAGCCAACAACAGAGGCATCGGTTCAGAGTAAGATGTCGGAGCCGATGTGTTCAAGGTCTGCACCGACAGTGGTCTGTGCCGATACAGTAGTAGTAACAGTCTGAACCGAGGAGTCCCTCGGTGCCGATATAGTGAAGGCTGCAGGAGAAGACAGAGCCGAGATCATTAATGGAGTCGAAGGCCTCGGTGCCGAAAGTCTAGGCACCACAAGCACTGGGGCTGACTGAGGAGCTCTGGAGCGGAAACTTTAGCCTTTTTAGGTTTTGAATGGCGGGAGTCCACAGCCGGGGACGAAGGCAAAGACTTGGCCTTAGTAGAAACATCTAAAATTTTCTTATGGGCTCTAGGAGGGGTTGAGGTCTCCGACCCAAAAATAGCCTCTGAAAAGGGAGATTTAAGAAGTCCCTTCAGCAACAACTTGTTTTTCCTTTCTAACAAGGTTCTGTTAGAAAAATTTTCACACACAGTACAGAGCGGGTCAACAGATAAATGGGATGCCCCCAAACAATAAACACACAAAGCGTGTGCATCAGATGCAAGTAATTTGTGTCCACAATCAGAACACCTTTTTAACCCCGGACTACTTTTCTTATTTGCCATGATAGAAAAAGGGGATAGTAGAAAGGGTACCAGCAATGGTACAAAACAATACCTGAAGGTATGAAAAAAAAACAAGATTACCAACGATGGTAGGGGAGAAATACCTCGCGGTAAAAGGTGTAGAGAAAAGAGAAGAAAAAACTCAAGAAAATATGGTCTCGATGCAATAGGGTAAGAGACAATGAAATAAAAATTTTTCTGAATGAAAAAGTTATATAAATGACTATTCTGACAACAAATAACTATCTGCTTATAACATGTGTGCCATTGGCTGCTGACAGACAGACAATCATTGTCATCAAGGACATCATTGTAAAGTTCTGCTGCTAGCATGTAATGCCCCTGTGGACTGCAGCAGAGATATTGGCCAATATATGTGGAAATTCTGACACACCCTGTACAGTCCAGAGATGTGCACATTAGCCCTTAGTGCATGTGTACCATGCCTGACAATATGGATGTAGACAGCCATGTAGATGGGTATAACACATAACGACTGGTATACATTTGCCACCATAGGTTATGCATTCACACACTCCTGTCTGGCCCGACACATAATGACCGCTGGTACAGGTGTGCCATGGGCACATACTACCCACTAGATATTGATATACATCTGTACAGCATCCCACTGCTCTGTCTGACATACATGACTTGTAAGGGAGGCCCAGCAGCAGTACATCTGGCAAGCATCTGTACATGACATCTCACTGGGTAAGTACACTAAGCTGCTAGGCATGTAACAATGCACTGTGCAGGCTACAGGCAGACTGGCTCAACACTGGCCTACATCTCCTATAGGGGAATGCACACGTACCTGCATATATAGCAGGCTCAACAGGCATGTCACAGCACAGGGTAAGACACACCTGTGTGAAAGTGTATAACCACAACCAATGTGAACACAGCCACATATGGTAAGCTAGCATAATATTACAGTATATGGCCTATCTGTTCTACACCATCCTCATATCTGCCACTCACAGACTGACCCTACATATACAGGTCTGCTGCACAGTTTGGTCCGATGGCTGTCGGTGGTATGGGACATGTGTGTGAATGGCCCTACAAACATGTATGCCAATAAGGTATCATACAGTGGGGCAGCATGTAACATCAGATAGGAGGGGAACGAGAACAATCACATCTACCACAGTCTGTACACAGGCTAAAGTACATATTAACAATACACACGCTGTCGATATTCACCATAAGTACTCAGACCTCAGTACTGAACAAACATCCACAGAATGATGTCATGAAATATAACCTATATTGCACATAACATGTGTAGCAGTCTGATATATCACTGGCTTATCAGATATGATGACACTAATGGTGTACAGCACATATGCACCACTTCCTGCATGACATATGTACAGAGATTGGCAGAGGTGTGGCTGGAGCACATACACAGGGCCAACATGGACATGTTGCTGTGATAACCTCATACATTTACTGTTGTAACAGGGTCTGTTGCAACATATGTCCTATGAGGGATATGAGTCAGTAACTGTCACAGCCTTCACCATCTTACAGACTGCAATCCTCACACTACCTTCTGCAGTCCACAGATAGGTGCTCCGTGGGTAACGTATGAAACCAAAGGCACAACACTGCCCGGTCTGCAGATGACCCTGCAGATGGGGATTCCTCAAATATGGAACTGACATGGCAGGTACCGAGACATGTACAACAGCCATATCCAGACAAACACTGTGAAACCAACATTACTCCAAATGCAGTATAGCAGCACTTACACTCTGTAGTCCAAGTACGGCACTTCCACCTCCTGTTTGTTGCCTTCTTTCCACAGTGTATGTTGTTAAGAGGTAAATCCCAATCCACCTGAGATGCTGTTTGCCAAACAACAGATCTAGTTCCCGCTTACAGTTAATGAAAAGGGCCATCAGCACCATGGTGTTCCTAGATATCGGAGTGGTTTTCCATGCAACTGGCTATGGGAATGTTACCCACAGCTGTTCCACAAGCAATCAGCTAGGGGAGGCCTGCAATTTGCGCAGAGGCCATCAGCTGATCATGAGCATCACTTAAATGCACATGCTGCTGCCGAATCAAAGCAGGTGTGGGCCTCCACATCCACCAGAGAGGGAGTGGGAGAGGCAGGCAGAGGCAAATACATGTCAGGGAGGGGTGGGAGAGTAAAACTGAAGCATGTTTGTGTCACACACCTACCAGCACAAGGCATCAAACCCCCGACAACTATGTAGTGCTATCACAGTTCGATGCAGTTATTGGATGCGCCATATGGGTTACCTGTTGTGTAGCACTCAGAACATATATGTGATGGTGAGTGACATCTGCAACAGGGATAAGGTAGCTATACAATAGGCGATGTACACGTACCTATCCGCATGAACAGATGCCAGCATCAACATAGCCAAATTCTCACAGGGACGCACACACATTTAAACACTTGGCAGGGCCAGGAGTACAACTCATCAGTAGTGGGATTGCCACAACAAATCATTGTGCAGGTATCACATGCACCACACGGGTCATACAGAGATTGTATGGCAAAGATTACGAGGAGGTATCAGACAGCATGCTTCAGTATGCCTATGGGGGTTGTAGTGAGTGTGGATGTGGACATACGTACCATACAATACACACACAAACACACAGAGTGCCAGTACTGACATGCATGGGTGCATGTCTGCACGGGTGTGTGGTGGTAGACTGTGCCAGCAGGCTATACAAGGGTAGGTGATGGGTATACCTTGGCATCAGGCCACATGACAATGGTCTGCATTGTGGCTCAGGGCTGTAGTTTCTGCATTTGCCCACCCAGGTGGATATTGTATCCCGCATCCAGTCACCTGGGTCACTATTGTGTGTGGCCAATGTTGTGCATTGCTTGCCATGTATGTTTTCCTTAGTCCATGACATGGATGGTGTCTAGGATGTGCACACCTCCCACATGCATGTACAGTGACATGTGGAACTGTACCTGGGGTGTCTAGACCATGTTGTGAGCACAGATTATCAGATGTGCCAGTCTTGCCCACCTGTGGCAGGGACTAGTAATGGGCAGCAGGTTTACCTTGCACCTACACTGTTAGCATGCTAACAGCATTCCCTGGTGGCAGTGGCATCTGTCCATACAGGGCATGTTGTCAGGCATGGTTATGTCCGTTGTGGGTCACATGTGAAGGCACCACAGGTGGTGCAGGTGTCCAATAGGGAACATGAGGGGGTGCACTGTCCGCATGTACATGCATATTGGACAGATGGGGAGGGTGACATTCCCTCTGTAGCCCATTATCACTCCCTCTGTAGCCCATTATCACTCCACAGTTACTATCAGTGGCCAATTTACAGTGTACTTCCCACATATTGACTGTTGCCTAGGCGTGTGTGTGTGTGTATATGAGACATGGGTGAGAGTGTACCCTGGGTAATACTGGGGTTGATAACTGATTGCCTGGTGTTGATGTCACATGTCATGGGTATGGATATCCACCCCAGCCTCTCGGCTATTTCACAGCTGTTATCCCTGTACAGTGGACATTGTGATATGTACTAGGGCCACCATATAAGAATTTTGCAAAACACGCCACACATTGGGCCCAGGTGTCACACATGTATCCTGAGTTACAAAAACACACACACACACCTGTCATGTTCGGGAGTAGAACCTCTACCTAACTAGTTTATTACACTACAGCACTACGCAGTTATAGTACATGCCACAGACATTACTGGAATACTCCTTCCCCACAGGTGTATTTCACACTGAATGAAAATCAGCAGGATTGCCAAAGTAGGCCATTTGAAATGTACTGCGAGTGACTAGCCTAAAATGCATTGCTCCCTACACACAGACAGTGAGACACACACAAAACATCCACAACCGACATGTGTGAGCATAGAACCCTTGACAGAGATGTATATCACACTACAGCATGGAGCTGTTATAGGATGCACCACGGGGATTACTAGAGAACTCCTTCCCCAAAGGTGTATTTCACAAGGAATGACATCAGCAGGATTACCAAAGCAGGGCATTTGAAATGTACTGCGAGTGACTAGCCTTTGATGCATTGCTCCATACACAGACACTGAAACACACACAAAACCTTTGTGTTGTACAGCAACAGGTAGCATGCTGTCTCTGCAGGGTATCCATCGATCATTTGGCTTTGACTGTTTCTACATTTCTGCATAGCGGGAGGGGGCACACCTGACAGTTATTACATTACTATATAGGATGTGCGGGGCACACTTGAAACATGTACACATTCGCTATGATCGTACTGGTACGTCAGGTATTCCATTTCATTCTGTATCACCAAGTATCATGCTGACTAGAGCCATATCAGTGTACTACAGATAGTGGCTTTGGTTGCCCTACATATTATTGTCTGTACCCTTCAGAACTAACATCCCACTGACTGCCGTGCTGTGGTCTGTCTGTGTAGGCCTGGGGGGGAAGGGTAATCATAGCCATCATTCTGGGGCCATACCACAGGCTCTGTTTGGGTTTGTCTACACCTGTCCTGCTGGCTGAGACTGTTGTTGGGTATGTGAACTGTCCTGACTGGCTTATGTGGGTCATATGGACACAGCACATTTCCTGCAGTGGGTTTCGTCACCCTGTGTAGTACTGGCTACTACGGTAACTCCAGTATGTGTTGCAGATGTCATGGTGCCACTGTGGGTGTCTACTGCCTGCTGTCATAACATTCAGCCACCCAATTCCCTTGCATGCTCACATCCATACCATAGCTACAGGTAACAACACACTCTACTCCATTTGGCAATTGGCAGGTCGATTGACTTACCTTGAGGGTGTGCCAGACCTTGCGGATGGTGCTGGAGGGCTGCCTATGTTGGATGCACATAGTACACTCCATATACATGGTTGAGCACAGGTAGAGTCATATTTGGCATCCTTTTTACTGTATATGCGAGTCAGAGAGAGGCGTCATTCCCTGGGTCTCTACTGCGTCAGTGCATGTGCTATGCATTGCCTCTTTGCCAAGCCCAGAGCATACTGGGCATGCCTCCTTCTGCCTACTGGGGCAGGCCCAGGCTGTTCCTCCTCTGTGCCTGTGCAGGCATTGGCATTGATGGGGGGGGGGTTGTGTGGCCCTGCCCCATACCGTTCCTGCTGCAGCTGTTTCCACAGGATCATATTGTGCATTATAGCACATACCATAACAATGTGTACATGTAGCTGGTGAATACTGCAAGGCTCCAGCGGATGTGTCCAGACACCAGAACCGTGACCTGAGCATCCCAAATACACGCTCTATTATATGTCTGGCCTGTGCCTCATTATGGTGGTGTTGTTCAGGTGTGTGCGCATTTCTGATGGGTGTCACCAGCCATGGCTCTAGTGGGTAGCCAGCATCCCTCACTAGGTGATCGTAGGGGAAGTCCACATTGGCAAATCTCTGATACAGCTGCGTCAGATGCCATATGTGGGAATCGTCGTAGCTTCCAGGGCAGCCAGCACACACATTATAATGCCCTGGGCATCACAAACAACCTGGCAGTTGATGTAGGCCCTACCCTGCTCACCGGGTGGTGCTTTTGATGCGTATGTGCGTGCAGTCTACAGCACCCACTACCCCAGGGTATTCTGCCATTTGGTAGAAGAGACGCACATTGCTGGTCAACACCTCACGGGTGTTGAGGAAATATACATGCTCACTGGCATGTGCTGACATGGCATCCAGGAACTGGTGGAATAATCTGGATGCTGATGCCTGTGAGATCCCCATGATATCCCCAACTGTGCTTTGGATTGCATCTGTGGCTAGTATACCTAGGCCTACACATACCTTGGTGTCCACTGGGATGGGTTTCCCCTCAGTCAGTTTGGTGTGTCAGGTGTGGCCTGCACAGCCCAACAATTTGCTGTAGGAGGTCTCTGTCCACCCTATAGGGCTCCACTATCTCCAGCTCATGTAGCCCCTGGTAGGTTACCCTGGGTCTGTACTCTCTTCTCAGTCTCCACACTGTGGGTTGTTCGGCAGCATTCACATCCTCAGCCGCTTGCACATGTTGTTCTATGTTGCCTGCTGCAGCCCTTCTCATTTTGTAGGTTTGTTTGTTAAAATGTCCCCGCTTGTATACAACAATGGTGTAGAGTTGGGAAAAACCAGAGAGGAAGGTGTTTGCTTAGTTTATAGTAGTGTTCTGGGCTGGTCTGCTGCCTGTGTAATTGGCTGATTCTGATACACTTCACATGCCAGCTAAGCTAGTTCTCCTTGAATGCCTTCCTACTTTGTTTTCCCTTCCCACTGCCTTCCTAAGCTCATGTGCGCACCGCGCAAACAGAGTGCTCATATATGCACACTGTTGCTATTTCTTGGTTTAACTTTTTTCTTCCTGTAAAACCCGGTGCGCGGCACACACCCGCTTACACTTTGCAAAGAGTGCTAGGCAGGTTTAGACACACACCCCTAGCTTAGCTGTGCTACGCTAGGTGCAAACCCAAGCCACAGGGTTCCAATCAGCCTGACACACCCACCCATGATGTCACCTACCTCCTAAGCTATTCACACTCTTACACTGATGGGACCTGCCTCACATGCTGGGGAAAACTGGGATTCACTATCCTTCCCCTCATTTGCATAGGATTGCCTGCTAATGCATAGTTACATGTCTCACACTGAGCCTCCCCCTTAACATCCACTATTCACTGGCCAGGTTGTCTTCTGCCTGCCATTGACTTGCATGGCACAATGTGGATTTTAGTTAGAATGCTTATTTTAGGTTTATTTTCATTATTTCCCCCAATCCCGTTTGTGTGCCGCTGCCCTATGCTTAAACAGCAGAGATCAGCTTACAATAAAATAAAGGTTGATTTTTTTTTTTTTATTTGTTGTACTGTTTGCAATGCCAATTGCCTTATACTTGGCCATTGGCATGCTTCCTCAATGATATGCAGCCTTTATTTGGAACTGTCATAGTTCCGTTTTGGATTTTGCAGTACCGTACTCAGTTACTAACGGAGTACATTTCTGCATATTTTGCTAGTCCTGCACACCCTGATTCCTGCACGCTCGGCTGCCATACTGGCAAAATTTCCTCTTAAACTAATCATGCACGCCGTGCAAGCTTTTGAGAATCCGGGGGAATATCTATATAACAAATACATGTGTGTGTATATATGTATGTATATATGTATATGTGTGCATATATATTTTTATCATACACACACACACACATGTATGTATGTATGTATATGTGTGCATATATATTTTTATCATACACACACAGAAGACGTACACCTTCCCCACATTAATATTTCTGAAACTATATCTATATAACAAACACATATGTGTGTGTGTGTATATATATATATATATATATATACACACACACACATATATATATATATATATATATATGACCGGCCATTAACATTCCAAAAGGAGCACACCGGTCACCCAGTCCTTTTTCCATTAATATAGGCTACAAAAAATTTTAACTTTCCTTTCGGCATTATTGCACTCTGATCGCATTGTTTTATTCAACACAAAACTTCAAACTAAGGAGACAGAACAGACAAAGAATAATTATAGTACCTATAGTTTTGCATAACGTACCGGATTTATCCTTTTATTTTTTTGTCTGCCCTGTCTCTCCCATAGGTTGAAAGACTCCCAGTTTCTTGCACCGCGCCATTATACAAGGGCATTACAGAAAAAATACGTAACTTTTTTCTTAAACAATGTCATTGTATAACAGCACTGTGGTACACTGAACACTTACCTATGGCTGGCCTTGTTTAATCACTCGGGCTTCACCTTCGTGATTAAACCACACCAACTGTGGGTAAATCTTTATTATACAATGACCCCCCATTAATATTCAAAAACGTGCACGCTGATTGGTCAGCATGCACGTTGTAAATCCGAGTTATAGTAATGGAAAAAGGTCCGGTCGCCCGGAAACGGAGATTCTCGGTTTCTTTTTTTAAAGCTGTCTCGCTATATTAAACCCATTTAACATAGCGAAACAGTTTGTAAAAAGCAACGGAGATCTTGCTTTCTCGGTTGCTTTTGCCCACAGCTCTGATGTACTGCGTAGGCGTACGCATGGGCAGTACATCAGAACTGCCGCAAAATACCAGACAACTGTGGAAGGGCAGCAAGGAGGCATTATACAATGCCATTATTTAAGAAAAGTAACTATTTTTTTTCTTAAATAATGTCATTGTATAATAGCAATAACCCACTTCTGGGTGTGAGTAAAGCTGGATTTACCCACGGTTGGCTTTGTTTGTCCACTCTGGCTTCGCCCTCATGACCAAACCACACCAATCGTGGGTAAATCCAGCATTACCCACACCGAGGCGTGGGTTATTGCTATAATATACCACACCCACGTTGTCAGTTACTGCTATATTATAAACACACTTCAGCTGTACATTTACAAAAACAGTCATATTCAATATTTTGTAGTATAACAACAAAAAAAAAAAAAAAGAAAAAATGCTTTAAGTATAACGACAGAAAACAGGATCCAACACGGATTTATTAAGTAATCTCTCTCTAGCGCTTCGGCTTTCGCCTTCAAGGAGAAGACATATTCAATATTTTGTTGCTTATATTTCCCTCCTGCTAACTGAATCTTTTCTCTCACAAGGTCTCTCAATTCCTGTCAAAACTTCCTAAACAACAAATAATTAACTGACAATGTTTCATGCCAATGTATCCAGTATATGCACACTCATGCAATCCATTTAAAACCAAAAATAAGCTTTGCAAAAGCATGCAGACTGAATGGCAAACCAGCTCATTCTAACAGGCTGAAACAGACTAATTGAAGTCTGACTATCTTGCAATGCTGTGATGTCACTGACCGCTGAAGCTCTAAATTCACCTGAAATGTGGATAGCCTAGTTACCTACCTATGAACCTATCAGCCCTGGGGACTATATAAGCCTAGCCAAAAAATTTCCCTGGCTTTCACCGCCCAAGAAAGTTATTTTCCTGCACCCCTGTCTAGCAAAGTGATTCCTCGGGAGTAAATTTCCTATTTCCCATCCAACTGTCGAGATTTTTCTTAAAGAGAGCTAATGAGGAGCTTTGCTTGACATGAATGGGTAGTCTGTTCCAGAGCATGGAAGTCTCTGGGACAGAAATCTATCCCTCCAGCATGTTCTGTTTATTGTGGCGGCAAGGTTTAGGTCCTGGAGCACATGGCTCGGAGGGATTGGGATTTCTTTAAGTGTAGCATGTCCAATATATCTGGGTTTGACATGGCTTTGTATGTTAGGCAGAGGTCGCCTCCGAGTAGTCGATAACAGACGGAGAAGAGCTGGGGTTACGGTCTGCGTATGACATCTGTTGGAGGCCAGTAATCCTCTTAATGAGGTATTTCTGTGGCCTTTCTAGTTGTTGTAGATGTCTTGTGAGGTACATGCCAAACTGGGTGTTATGGGTCTGATGAGGGATGAGTAGAGAGGAACAATGACCTCTTTTTCTGGAGGTGAACCCCTTTGTGAGGACGTGTACCACGTAGAAGGACTGCCTAACTACTGTGGCAATGTGATTATCAAGAGAGAGACTACTGTCCACTGTGTCCTAAGGTCTCATCACACTTTCAGTGTTTAGCAGGCTACCGCCTATGTGGTAGTTCATGGGTACAGTGTTTTTCCCAAAGGGGATAACACAATGCACTTCTTGGCATTGTGCTTGAGCCCATGACTTTGACACCAAGCATCAGTCTCAGTGAGGCCCCTTTGCAGAATGTCCACATCATTAGGCGATTCTATTATGGCACCTAGTTTGCAGTCGTCTGCGAACTTCATTAGCCAAAGACCTGCTGTATTAGCCTGAACTTCTTAGAAGTAGATGCCAAACAGGAGAGAGGACCCAGGACTGAGCTCTGTGGTACTCCATTTGTCACTGGCCTAGATTTGGATTGGGCTACTTTAACTGTGTGGGTTCTGTGAGTGAGCCAGTTGGCCACCCATCTTGTGACATAGGGATTTATGCCGAGGCTAGTGAGTTTATCTATATTCCAGAGTGGGGGATGGTGTCGAAAGCCTTGGCTGTGTGCACCACCTTACCCTCGTCCATGGCTCTGGTGACCGCTTCAAAGAAATCAATTAGGTTTAAGAGACATGACCTACCTTTTATAAACCCACACTGAGTGGGGTACAGAGTTTGGAGGTTACCTATGTCCTTGCCTGTAAGCTCCAAGATGATACATTCCATGGCCTTGCAGACCAGGCTCGTCACGCTAATGGGGGGGGTAGTTCCCAGGATCCATGGTGCCGCCCCCTTTGTGGAGTGGGATAATCGTCGCTGTGCACCATTCAGTAGGCACAAAGCCTGAAATGAGGCCATGACTGAACATGGTACTTGGGTGGGGTGCCAGTTTGTTGTAGTTTGTGCAGAACACAGCCTGGGATGTTAGCAGGCCCCACTGATGCCGTGTTTTTGGCTTTAGAGAGTGCAGTCTTTACTTGTGCAGCCATGATTACAGGGGCTCTGCATTCTTCCAGTATAGTGATGGGCCCTTTGGGCGGGTGAAGTTTGCAGTGAACCTGCCAGGATGTTGGCAATATCAGTTGGTTCTGTATATCTAGTGCCATTGTGCTGGAGCTCAGAGCAGATCTGAGTGTCACCATTGAGATTCTTGACATAGCTGTAGAATGCATTGTGGTTGTCTTTAGAATCAGTGGCGATTTTATTTTCATAATTAGCTTTAGAGGAATTTATGAGGGATCTCAGCGTCTTACCGAGGCTGACCAGGGAGTTCCTGCAATCAGGGGATTTTACTCTTTTTGAAGCAGCTTCTTCCTTCTGTTGTAAAGTTTGTTTATGGCAGAGGACCACCAGATTGGCTTCCTTTTCTTGGAGGACAGCCTTGGTTCTGTTGGGGATGGCATGATCCATGCACTCGTTAATATGCTTATACAGTGCATTTGTATAGGATTCAGCAGTCGTACCTCTATTTTCCATCTGTATGGGTGTCATGAAGCTTACCACTTCTGTCTTAAGAAGCATGAAGTTGGCTTTGGAAAGTTTTTTTATGGTGGTTTCCTTAATGGGGGTGGGGGGATATTGATGTCTAGGGTGATTAGCTTGTGGTCGGATCTGACCCGCAATGAGTTGACCTCTGGCATGGAACATCGGTTTCCCATACTGGTAATGACCAAGTCCAGGATATTGCTGCCCCTGGTGGGGGTATGGACAAACTGATCCAGGGCATTGGAATTCATGAATTCCAGAAAGCGTTGAGCAAACGAGTTAGTACAGGAGTAGTTTTCCCAGTTGATGGTGGGGTAGTTGAAATTGCCCATTATTAGGGTATTGTACTGTACCTTAATATTACCCAGTACATCAATTAACGATGTTTAGTCTCTACCATTGAGTAGCATTACCCTCAGATTTTGCTTGCTTATACCTGCTACATTGGCGAGTTTGTCATTTGAACCTTGCCTAAAAAAGGTACACTAGTGGTGGAAAGAGCCTTAGCCAGTATCCGGAATCCCTGGGGCGACAGGTGCAGGCCATCTCTGGCAAACCTCATGGTCTATCGATCAAGTCATCCCATGCAGACAGACACTGGATCCCCTTAGAATGACACCAGAAGCTTAGCCAATTGTTAAAGTCAACCATTTTTTCCTTGTATTGTAGTTATCATTCTGGGCGATGGCAGGATGCTACTCGGGACTAGGGTCATACCTGCCTGGGCTACATGACCCAAGAGCTCTTCCATGCCTCTTTTCATGTAGTCTAGGGAGGTACGTCTCAAGTCATTCACACTAATGTGGACAATGACAGAGTCATATTTGTACTTGTTGAGTGACCTCCTGAGTGCTTGCGTTACGTGGCGAATCCTGGCACCCGACAAGCAGCTGACAGTAACTTTCTCCTTGTTTAGCCTGGTGAGTGGGACATCAGTGTACCTGACTAGAGTCACCCTATGACTAGTGTGCTGGGTACGTTGTTTTGCCTTATGAGCTGAAATTGAGTGGCACACTGATTTTACGGGCTGTCATTTGGGGAGTGTTGGGGGGTTGCTTGCGTTTCAGCTTTGGTGAGTGGGACATCAGTGTGCCTGACTATAGAGTCACCCTATGACTAGTGTGTTGGGTACGTTGTTTTGCCTTATGAGCTGAGATTGAGTGGCACACTGATTTTACGGGCTGTCATTTGGGGAGTGTTGGGGGGTTGCTTGCGTTTCAGCTTTGGATGTCTCTGTTTGGGCATATTTTTATTGAGAGCCTCCACGATTGTAGGTGTGTGTTTTGTGTTACTATGCGTGTGTTTAAGTGGTGTAGGTTATGATTATATTAGTATGCGTGGGTTTAAGTGGTGTAGGTTATGATGGACTATGTGTTGAGTATGGTGTGGTGCAGGTGTTTACCTTCTCCTCTTGACTGTCTAGTACAGTCTTGGCTGGAGAGAGCTTGGCTTCCAGTTTGGCTATATAAGTGAATCTCTCACAGGTTGTAGTGTTGGGTGGTAGGAGGAGAGGGCTGCCAGTGTACAATGAGGCAATTGCTATATTGCCCCAAGATGCCCAGATTAATCAGGTGGACAGGGGAAAATACTGGAAGCTGACCCTCAGACATGCCTGGATAGTTGCTTATTAATTAAGTACTAAAAACAATTTTCCTCCTAACACGTGAGGAAAGTTGAGTGCTGCAGTAATTTGTAGATTATTTATTGCTTGCAACGAGTTTTGAATAAGTGCTGAGCACTGGCTAGTTCTAAGGGAAAATTAGAAGAGCAGACTTTCTGGCACCAGGAATACTTAAACCCTAGTTAACCAGTGCTGCGTGATGCACAAAACAGCGCAAATACAGGTTTTTAAACAGAAATATGAAAGGGAAAGAAATAGCCCAAAATGGCCAGTAAAACTACAGATTCTGAGCTGAAACCACAGACTCTACTGGTTACAGAAAGGCGGGAAACAGGAAGAGAGTAATTTTCTGGGTTTTTTTTCCCGAAATTAAAACAGATACAGTAAAACAAACACTTTTAAAGCAGTAAAATGGTTATCGCACTTGAGTGTGTAGCCCTCAACAGTTGAAAAACACTAAAAACGATCAGTTAGACTTGTTTTACAAACCACCACATGAATAGAGAGGGGGGAACAAGTTTCAGAACAAATGAGAAAACAGCAGACAGTATCAGCAAATATATAAAATAATTCAGTCAGGCAAAAATTAAGACAATGCAGAACTCTGAAAAATGCCAAGAAATATACTCAGCGATATATTTCCAGAGAAGTACTCCAGTCAGAACACAAGGAGATGACTTAGGAAAGGGACATGCATACGTCGTCACTACTATTGTGTAACATTTTAAACTATTGACTGTCAGAAGCAAAAACTGCTTGGCTAAGAATTCCAAACATACAGAGTCACAATTCATAAATACAGCAAGCATTAAATCACATCATATAAACAACTTACAAACAAACAAACAAAAAATGTTGAAGCATATGCAATGTATGTCTATTTAGGTCCATCACCTAGCCTTGTACCTGCCACCAAGAACTCTGCACACAGTCACAAAGCAGCCCAATATCCCTGCTTGCTCTTAATCAGCCTATATAAAGGATATGGCTTCATATAGCAATCACTTTCATTCTGAAAATTGCTCTACACAAGTGGCTTTGTTCCCAGGATGGTATGCTTGGAAGAGAGACATTTTTTTGGCGGTATGACTTTTTTTTACCTACATGCTTACCTTACCTTCAACTCTGCTTCCTTTCTCTGATCATTACCACATACAGTACACACATTCTGCTGCTCACTCCTCAAGCTCCTCCCTTGACTGAGTTGCTTAGTTCAGAGCAAGTGTCCAGAAAGGAGTAAAAGACTAATTACTCAGCTATGTAAGTACAAGACTAATTACTCAGCTATGTTTAGGAATGGGTGTTTGTTCTTCAGCACTCCATTAAGCTCACAAGAGAATAAGGAATACAGGAAAGAGTCAAGACGAGGATAAAATGTTAACAAAAAGGGAACAGAGTTTTAACCATCGATCAGCTATAACTGACTTGTATGCTGTGAGCTCACTAGAACAGGCCATCTGCTCAGAACACAGCTCATAACATTGCTGGACAGCAGCAGATAATCAGAACACACCTAGAGAACTGAAAAAGAGTGGATACCCTGGAAATGTGGAGAGGAGCTGGAGAACATCATGCCTTCCACCTTATGCTTGGCTGGTTAACTATGGATGTTATCCTGACTACTCAGTTGCATTACCTGGCTAAGGTTAACTATTTTACTTCATCAACAGAAAAAGAGTACTGCTGAGGTTTGAAATCCCAGAAACATTGGCAGAATTAGTGCAGGCTATGTTCAAGGACTCAATGACTCAAGTACGAACAGTGTTCGGTCACACAGAGGAGTTCCCAGTGGGTGTAGCACTGTGCCCACTGCTGTTCATACTGGAGATGGACTACATTAGCAAACAGGTTGGAGAGGACAGATTAACAAAGTTGCTGTATGCTGATGATGTGGCATTACAGGCAGACTCTGAGCAAGAACTTCAGCAAATGGTAGGGGAAAGGAAAGCAAAACTGAAGGCACGCAGGATGAAACTAAATACAGACAAGACAGTAGTAATGGCAGTAAGTTGAGGAAATCAGAAGAAGCTGAGAACTGAGATAAAAGGGAAGACAGTGGAACAGGTAAATAGCTTCAAGTATCTGGGAGGGGTGGTTGAGGAGAAGGCAAGTCTGAATGAAGAGGTCAAAGCTAGAATCAGAGGGGCTGCAGCCAAATGGCATAGACTGTCAGGTGTAGTGCATCACAGAAGAATGCCAAAGAAGCTTAAAACTAAAGTGTACAAGACAGTGGTGCGACCAGTACTACTGTATGGTACAGTAAAGGTAGAGCACATGAGGAAGCTAAAAGTGATGGAAATAAAGTGCCTGTGAAGACTGACAGAACACACATTGTGGAACAGACAAAGAAATGAGGACAAACGCTCTAGGGACCTAAACCTTGTCACCACAATAAACAGAACATGCTGGAGGGATAGATTCCTGTCCCAGAGACTTCCCAAACTCTGGAACAAACTACCCATCTATATCAAATAAAGCTTCTCATTAGCACTCAAAGAAAAATCTTGATGATTGGATGGGAGATAGGAAATTACTCAGCTATGTTTAAAAACCCTACCACTTGAAGAGGCTGTAAAGTATCTTAACTCTAAATTCTTATCTATCCTGGATAGGCATGCACCTAAACGGTCAATCAGAATGAAGTCTAACCCAGCCTCATGGCTTTCTAAAGAAACCAGACATCAAATTTTGCTTAGAAACAAAGCTTGGGCTAAGTGGAGAGCTAACAGAAATATCTCTGATCAACTAAATTTTAGGCAGCTGAGAAATAGTACAAAAAAGGCATTACTTACAGATAAAAAGAACTACTACTGTAAACTGCAACATACTCACCAAAATAATCCCCAGAAGTTCTGGTCTAGTATCAATAAACTCCTTTCCCCAGGGCACTATCGAACACTTGATGCCGATCCAAACACCCCCCCCCCATCAAACTGCCAATTCCTTAAATTCTTTCTTCACTGAAACCATACAATCACTAGCTAGTCAACTAATCCCAGACAACTCAAGCCTTCCCATCACCATACCAGGCACTCTACCTACATTCAAACTGCAACCCAAATCTACTACTCTCATCTATAAATGCGTCCAAAAACTCAAGCCTTGTACTCCTTCTGCCGACCAGCTACCATCACAATATCTCCAAAAAGCAGCCAAAGTTATTGCCTACCCTATATCCATCCTTATAAATAGGACAATTAAGGAGGGAACCATTCCAGACATTTGGAAAATCTCCCACATTATCCCCCTGCACAAAGGTGGAAACTCAAATGACTACTCTATTGGCCAATAGCTCTCTTATCACCCTTTGCAAAAATTATGGAAAAATGCATTCACCAACAACTTATACATCACTTATCTCAACATAACATAATAGCAAACTGCCAACATGGCTTTAGGCCATCACACAGTACCACAACTGCCCTTTTATCCTTTACAGACACCATCAATAGAAACCGCAATAAAAACAAACATTCTCTCATCTGCACTATTTGACGACCTCTCAAAAGCTTTCAACATGGTAAACCACACCCTTCTAATCAATATTCTTGAATCCCTTTCCTTTAACTCCTTTGACTCTTTTTCCTTTGACTTTGGCTGTTAAATGGTTCAGATCCTACCTTAGCAACAGGCAATTCTCTGGGAAATCAAATTTCTTCCTTTCTGCCAGTCACCCTCGGAGTCCCTCAGGGCTCTATTCTTGGACCACTTCTTTTCTCATTATTTATCAATGACCTTCATGTAGCAATTCCTCAAGCCACCTGCATTCAATATGCAGATGATTCCACACTAGTATGCTCGGCTTACTCCCCATCAAGAACTACAGTCTATTACTCAATGTTTTTAACATTGTAGAAACATGTTTACAAAACACTGCCTCCTTCTTAATGCCAAAAAAAACAAGCTCCTTCTCTTTACTCCCACTCCTACGTCCTCCCCCATAGATTTCTCAGTCACTTCTAAAAAATGGCACGATTATATTCCCTGACTCTACCACTAAACTGTTAGGAATTACCATTGATAATAACCTTACATTTGATTACCATATAAATAACACCATTAAAATTGTCAATAGAAAAAATAGGTTCCTTATATAGAATCAAACCTTTCCTAACCCCAACAACCAGAACCAAGATTGCTCACTCCCATCTAACCTCAACTCTTCTGTACGCCTCACCTATATATACTAACCTAAAGAAAAATAATCTTAACAAACCGGCAACTTCCTATAATAACAGGCAATCCCTTTAGAACCCACCACTGTCTGAATCTTTGGCAGCTAGACTGGCTTGAATTCCAAAAAAATCTCATTATCTCCCAACTCACCATTGCCCACAAGATATTTTACCAACCCAACACCGCCCCTATACTCTCCAATCTCTTAATCCCCTATAAAAATCTGAATTCCCTACGTTCTTCTAGCAAACTCCTCGCTAGCATAACCAAGTCTAACAACATGGCTGGTGACTCCCTGTTTACTAACACAGTGGGTAAAAATTGGAACCAGCTACCCAATGAACTAACTCAACTCTCTTCCCTGCCTCTCTTTAAACAAAAACTCAAAAAACACACTGGTTATGCCCTTGTAGCAACCCCGACTAACCACCTACTTTCACTACTGATACTTCCTCTTCCAAATAAACTTACTAACATTTTAAAGCTAATTCATGCAAGCAAGGCTATTTAATGTTTGCTCTAATCAACTGCTAAAATCTTTCTTCTTTTGATGTGTAAAATTCATTATGAACTATACTGTGCTACATTTTTTGTCACTCTTTCAAGTGTAAATTTCTTCAGTATGTTATTATTACTTGTTTTACTTTTTTAAATCATTTTATTATTTACCATGTAACAACATTTTTAATTTTTTTAATTTATTATTTTTGCTGGAGCTTTTCTCCCCGGGCCTCTACTGAAAATGGAAATATATCCAGCTAAACTAGCCCGGTTAACAAATGTAAAATAAAATGAATTCAATAAATAAATAAATAAAAATAAATTCACCCCGGGAGATCACTTTTGTGGCTCTGCTCGACAGGGGGCACAGGAAAATAATTTTCTGGGTGACAAAAGCCAGGATACCATTTGGCTAAGCTTACATAGGCCCTAGGGCCAACAGCCTAGTACCTACCTATGAACCCATACAAGAGCAGAAGCCAAAGTAGCTCCAATTGCAGTAAAGATCAAACAGAACAGATTATGGTGGTTCTGACGTGCGGAAACGCAGAAGACAATCTGGTGATGATTTGGGACAGACAATGAAGAAGGTAGGAGGAAATGAGGGCACCAGCAAAGAGGTGGATGGATTGTGTATGAGAATATCTGTAACAGTCAAATATGATTGTCGAAGAAGGCAGGACTGTGGCATTGAATTGAAAGAGATGGTGACTGACTGACAATTAACACAACACCACGAGCCCATGCAGTAAATGGGAAATGGGATTGATGAACAGGAAAAAAAAAAAAAAAGGAATTCTCAAATATGGATTCTCTTCAGCCTCTTTCAGTGCCATATGACCATAACTCAAACTGTCCAGATTTTTTGTCTCATATTTTAGGGCTGTTCCTTTTACAACTGGTCACTAAATAATAACAAACATTTCAGTTTCAGCCTTCATATCCTTCAGGAAACTGGTGTTATTCTAGCATCTTTGTAAGAAATTTATTTAAATGTTGTCCCTGCTTTAGGGCATTTGTACCACCCTTAAACCTGGTCACCCCAACTTCACTACGCACACACTCAAAAGAGAAAGATAATCCTACTGAGGGAAGCAAAACACAGCTGCCATTGTAGTGTAAATGAATTTAGAGCTACACTTTTACAACACAGGTTAGCAACTCACTGATTTGCAATACTACCATAATACATTACGCAACAAACAATGCACGAGCAAAACTTAGTTGTATCTCTTAAGCACAATTTTCACGTTCTCGTTTCAGCCTTCAAGACCACTGTATACTTTTCTCAAAAGCTGCTACGCACAGACATAATAAGATACAGATCGCTTCCAAGCAAAAATACAAAACCATATAAAACACATCAAAATATTCTTTAAAATAAAATCACTTTCAGTTCATCAAGATGCACACAGGGCACATATGTTTGAGAAAAAAAACAAGAATTTTCAACAACCTAAAAAACTGTGAAAATACTCAACCTAAATGGTCTAATAAAAGCAAACGCTTAACAAAAACAGCGTACGTACCTAAATATAAACAATTCCTAGAAATATATAACTATACTTTGGTGGTAGCTAGACGCCCATAGCTAAAGACACCGTACTGTCGTCACGAATAGCGTCACGGGGCGGGAAAGGGAGGAGTTGAGGAAAGCTTTTGTTAGTCTAGCGGGAAAAGAGAGCAGGCGGCCATTTGCTACACGATATATTCCTTTGCAAGCGGCCATTTAGTGCACGATATTTTTCACGTGTGTTTTTCGAGTAAAGAGCTGTTATATATTTATATTTTAATAATGACTACGTATGTGTGTGTATTTTTAGTAACTTGATAATAGTTACAGTTTAATTTATAGTTTAATGGTTAACTTATAAATGTAAGAATTGTTTATTTAAATTTAAAACTTGTCTATCTGCAAAGTGCGTGCTTAAAATATTGGAGGCCTTTCTCATCAGAATAGTTGCGACGCCATATAATTTTGTGCAATACATAAATGTATTTTTCTCTGATTTCTAGCCTTAATTTTGCAATTAAATGAAACTGTTGATAAGTTTGCCAATGTTGACATGTGGGTTGGTTATAAAACTGTGTTATTCCTTGTAACCCATACTGTAAGATTACTTTACAATTAAACCAGGGAAAATGGGTTGGTAAAAATGGTTAATCACAGAGATAATTTTCTGTGCTATTTTTCCAGCATTAGAAACGTATGTTTTGCAGCAAAAACGGAGTGCGTTTTATGTAAAGCAGAGTTAATTAATTTCAGTCATAACTCGCAACCTCTTGGACCAAGAAATATAGGTTATGTGTTAAAAATATTGTTCTTATAAATTTAGAAAGATATTACAATGATCATGCTGTGAACGCAGTGAAGTGTGAAACTGAAATGCATTTCATTAATTGTGATTGGCCAGAAAACTCATTTTATGAGAAACAGACCAACAATGTGAGGCGTGGCCTACATGACTGACAGGGCAAGCCCGTGTGACGTTGCATGGAAAACACGGCTGAGTGACAAGCTGTGCAGATTATCCACTGACATGGTGAATATTCATTGTTAGGCAGCGGTAGTGTTGTCGCATCACAGCAAGAGATTCTCCCATTCAATTCTCAGCTGAAGCGCCTTCTGTGTGGAGTCTGCATGTCCTCCCTGCCGTGGAGTGGCATTCGAAAGACATGCGTGAATGGGCATGCCTTCGTTGAAGGTTGGGCATCGGGCTGGCAACTCGGCCCCGCAAAAATCTATTGCCAATCATTAGCGGACCGGAGTTTCACTGTGGTGACTCCTAACCAGGAAAAAGTCGGAAGAAGATGGTGAATATTCATTGTTGCACACAAGATGAACATGAAGTAATTTTTTTTTTCAAAAATTTTTATTTTTATAATAAAACCATGCATACATATGATGATACAAGCCATGAAAAAGTACACAGATATTACACACATGATGTCTTGCAACAATGTTAGAAAGGAAAGGGAACAAAAGGGCATGTTTAAAATGAACATAAGAGAAAAGTACAATAACTTGCAGTATGCATAGTGCACAAACTAACAACAATAAACCCATACTAAACAATATTTACAGTGCTACCCGTATTAAACAAAGAAAAAAAAAAAAAGCAACAGTGTCACTACTTATACAACTAAAAGTTAGCAGCCCTACTTATATCTTGCAGTAGGAGAGAGGAACACCTCTAACAAAGTATAACCATATCTTAGTCACATAGGATTACTTCAAACAGGCTTTCCCAAAGTTTACTGAAGTAGGCTCTCTTCTTAGGTCCATTTATGAAGAATTTCTGAGCCGAAATATATTTAATGGCCATATCTTTAAATCCCCGCCAGCATAATTTGGTGCGATCTAACCAATTATAAGTGATGTACAGTTTTATGAGAAAACAGAGCGTTATTAGGATATGGAGATGAAATTTAGGCAGGCCATGAGGGGGTATGTTTAGAATAGCCATTTCCCATGAGAGAGTGGAGTTGTAGTAACCCATTTTTTGAGACGCACTTTGAGAGAACACCAAAGTTTATGGGAGTTATTGCAGTGCCACATAATATGTAGCAGGTCAGCTCTCGCACCAGGACAACATGTACATAAAGGAGAGCTATTAGAGTTAAATTTGTTGATTCTTACTGGGGTATAGTAAGCATTGTTATTCAACATCAGTTGAGTGTATAAAAGTTTCTTGAAGGGGGATAGTTCTATGCTAGTTTTTATGGCTAGTTGTTTTTGATCATCTGTAATAGGAGGGTTTTGATTGTCCCAGTATTTGGAGAATAAACAGTTACCTTTATGCAGTAGTGGGTATATTAATTTATATGACAAAGAAATTGTTTTATTATTATTAGCAACTGTATCAATGATTAGGAATAGTTTATCAATTAGTTGCATATCAGGGGATATATTATTGGTTTGTGAAGAAATAAGTTCCCTGAGTTGACGAGGATAACCGTATACCTGTTATTAACCTTAAGAATAGAACGTAATTCGCAAGAGGCAAAGATTTATGTTTAAAAATATCCCATACTTTAAGATCTTTAATGAGAGGGAAGTCAGCAAGATCTATCAACTTGTTGTTGATTTTAAGATTTGGATTGAGATGTAGTGGTTGAAGGAGAGGTAAAAAAAATTGAAGATTAATGTCCTTAATCAGCTCTTGGAAAAGTTTTATTTGAAATTTCAATAGGGAAGATAGTTTTAGGCTATTCAAAGATGTGGGCGATAGAAAGGGAATAGCCTTAGGGTTAATTTTGTTAGAGAGAATATGTCTATGCCACATCTTTAACCAAGCAGGGTAGTGAGTTTGAGCTTTATTATTCATGTTTGCTATGGACCATAGTTTATTAGAGCAAATAATCAAATAGTAAAGATGAAAATTTGGAAGGCCCACCCCACCTTTCTCCTTTGGTAGACTTAATTTGGAAGAAGAAATCCTGACATTCTTGGGAAACCAGAGGAATTTGACCAAGGTTTTGTCAAACTGAGAAAAGAGATTGTTAGATATAATTACGTTTGTTGCACTAAATTGATAGAGGAGTCTGGGTAGGATATTCATTTTCACAATAGCTACTTTTGAGAGAAAAGATAAGTTTAATAGCTTCCATCTTTGTAGGTCTTGACATATGATAGACCATGATTTTAGCAAATTATTTTGAAGCATAGAGGCTTGATTGTGTTCAAAGTTAATGCCAAGGTATTTGAGACCGTATGAGATGTGAAAGGAAGATTCAGGGAAGAAAAAGGGTTTATGCGCCTCAGGATTAATTGGGAAAATATGTGATTTTTTATTGTTGACTTGGTACCCAGAGGCCTTAGAAAAAATAGTAATTGCTTTTAAAATTTTTGGCAGATCTGTGTTAGGAAATTGAAAATAAAGGTTTAAGTCATCGGCAAAGGCCGATAATGCTACGTGTGTGTTGAGAATTTTGGGTATAGTATGATGAGTATTTTGTGTAAGATATAAGAAGAAAGGTTCAATGAATAGATTGAAGAGAAATGGAGAAAGCGGGCAGCCTTGTCTTGTAACATGAAGTAATTTACAGTGGTACACTTTGGAAATGTAATGACTAATCTACAGTTGGTATGAAACATGGCGTTGTATTGGAACATTACCCCACCAAGGTTTCCGCAGAGGAAAGGAATCTGTGGAGGATGAAAAACACTTATTGTTAAGTAACTGCAACAGTGAATTACGTCAAGAAATACCAAAAATAACCCCTGCACCCCGGTCTTTCTTTACTATAATTTTGCGCAGTATCTTGCACCCCCCACCTTTCTGTAAATATATTTCTGGAGATAAAGCAACAAGCAATAATCTGAGGCAGTGGGGCAATAAATACATTAAATAAATGCAGTACGAAAGAACTCCCAGAAAGGTTGCACCCCGCACCTTTACAAAACTGTAATTTTAAGTCTGTGTAATAGTGTAATAGTTTGTATACATGCAGCATATTATGTGTTCGCACCCCTCAACCTTTAAATAATTGTTATTTTCTAGGGTATCGGCCCTAGGGCCTATACAAGCCTAGCCATAACAATCCCCTGGATATTTCTTCCCACAATATTTACTTCCCTGGACCCCTGTCTAGCAGGGTGACTGACATGATCCCCGGGTTGAATTTCCTATCTCCCATCCAATCGTCAACGTTCCTTTTGAAGAGGGCCAAGGAAGCGTTCTGCTTGACATGTATGGGTAGTCTATTCCACAGTATGGGGAGTCTCTGGGTCAGGAACCTATCCCTCCAGAATGTTTTGTTCATTGTGATGACAAGGTTTAAAGCGTGTGGCTCTGAGGGATTGGGATTTCTTTAAGTGGAGCATGTCCAACAGCTCAGGGTTTGACATGGCCTTGTATGTTAAGCAGAGATTTTTTAGATGGTCAGCATATGGCATCTGCTTTAGGCCTGTGATTCTTTTAGTGAGGTATTTCTGTGGCCTTTCCAGCTGTTGCAGATGTCTTGTGAGGTACATACCAAACAGGGCATTATACTCTATAATGGGTCTAATGAGGGATGAGTACAGTGGGACAATGACCTCTTTTTTTCTGGATGAAAATCCCTTAGTGATGAGGTGTCCCATCACACTTTCAATGTTTAGTGTACTGCCACCTATGTGGTAATTCATGGGTACATGTTTTTTTCCAAAGGGGATAACTATACATTTCTTGGCATTAAGCTTGAGCCCATGGCTCTGGCACCAATCATCTGTTTCTGTAAGGCCCTTTTGTAGAATATCCACATCATTTGGGGATTTGATAATGGCTTCCAGTTTGCAGTCATCTGTAAACTTTGTTAACCAGAGTCACTTAGTGTTGGCCTGTACTTCAGAGAAGTAGATGCCAAACGAGCAGTCCCAGGACTCCACTTGTCACTTGTCTGGAGCTGAATTTGGAGTCGGCTACTTTTACAGTCTGGGTTCTGTCAGTAAGCCAGTTGGCAACCCGACGAGTGACATAGGGATTTATGCCCAGCTTAGTAAGTTTATGATTCCAGAGTGGGGGATGGTGTTGAAGGCCTTGGCGATGTCCAGATAGGCTGTGTGGACCGCCTTACCCTCGTCCACAGCTCTGGAGACTGATTCAAAGAAGTCCGTCAGGTTCAGGAGACAAGATCAGCCCTTCACGAACCCAAACTGGGTGAGGTCCAGTGTTTGAAGATTGTCAATGTCTTTGTTTATAAGTTCCATGATAATGCATTCTATGCCCTTGCAGATCAGGCTCGTCAGATTGATGTGACGGTAGTTCCCGGGATCCAAGGTGAATCCCCCCTTGTGGAGTGGGATAACTGTAGCTGTACGCCACTCAGTGGGCACAAAACCTGAGGTGAGGCTATGATTAAAAATGACAGGTGAGGTGCCAGTTCATTTTGTAGTTCATGTAGTACACAGCCCGGGATGTCATCTGGTCTTATGGATGCTGTATTCTTAGCTTTGGAGAGTGCAGTTTCTACCTGTATGACCATGATTACCGGAGTTTGGCAATCTTTTGGTATTGAGATGGGCCCTTTACGGGGTGAGAGGGGGGTGAAGTTGGCACTAAATCAATGCAGCATTTTCTGTGTTTGTTTGAATAGGTAATAGAATACATCAAAGCTTTTGATCACTGGAAGTTGGAGTGCTGTCATGTCACAATCCTGGTACCAGGAAATAAGGGTGAAAAGGGTTTTATTGAAATAATTGCAATGCTTTGTATATTCATTTTGCAGATGATGGTCTTCCTATGTTTATTCAAAGCACTTTAAACCTTATGCTCAGAGTAGTGGGCGGGGTTTTGGGCGATCCTTGCTACTGCGCATCTGGTGGGGTAATGTTCTGATACAAAACCCATTTTCATTTATTTATTTGGCATTTGTTGACCGGGAGAGTCCGACTGGGTCAAGAACCCATTTTCAGCGGAGGCCCGGGGGAGAAAAGCTCCACAAATTAGTACAATTAATAACATGTATGGTAGAACATTTGACAAAGAAAAAGTATAATGGTCGTTTGATTTAAATTTACATTAGAAAAATACAAAGTAAATATTTTGGCTTGAAATAAAAAATATAAAAAAACATAAAAAATATATTTTTATCTTATGAGTTCTTCACTATTTAAATCAGCCAGGACCATAGCAAGGATCTGTTTCCTAAACCCAGATGTGGTTGGGCAGATATTCAGACCTAGTCTCATTTTCCTGGAAAACTGTTTCTTTACCATAATGCAGTGTGAGGATAGCCAATTAGATTATTGTGCAGTATTCTGTTTGATACCAGTCCCATTCACTTAGAATGGAAGTGGCAAGCAAAACTGTCAAGTTTGGGAATCCTCAATAAAAACATCAGTGACAGCTTTTCAGTAACTCTTTTATGTTTTTTCGCTGTAATGTGTTCACGCCATCTGTTTTAAAATCTTCTGAAAGGGGTAGCATAAATAAGACGTTAACCTAGCCCATAGGTTCATAGGAGATTAGAAGGCTAATGGCCTTAGGGCCTTTACAAGCCTAGCCATGTTAAAAAAAAACTGAGCACCTTAATTGACCATAGTTAGATGCTATTGTTAGAGTGATTTTCTGATCAGCACCAGCGGCCTCTATCCTTGAAGGACATAGGTGCCACCCCCAAGGTTGAATTTACAGTCATCCATCCAGTTGTCAAGGTTGCATTTAAATAGGGTTGTTGAGGAGCTCTGCTTCATGTGAGGTGGGAACTTATTGCAGAAGAGTGGCAATCTCTGGAAGATATAGCTGTCCAACATGTTAATGTCAGAGGCTAGGTTGAAATCCCTGGACAAGTGACTCTTGTCCTGTTTGATTTATGGATGTGCAGCATTTCCATTAGGGCAAGGTTGGAGAATGTTCTGTAGGGCGGCACCGATTACCTCAGCCTGTATGATACAGAGTGCAGCAACAGAGCTTTTAGTCTTTTCGTGTATGACATGTTTTGGAGGTCTTGCATTCTCTTTGTTGGACATCTCTGTAATCTCTCCAATTGGTGCAGGTGTTTGGTGAGGCACATATTGTATTCCCCTTTAGGAATACAGACAATTTTACTAATATTAAACATTTCATGCCAGAATCTGTATGTTATTGATTATTGGGGCTACTTTTTTTCTTTCTTTCTTTCTTTCTTTGCTTTTGGAAGGTTTGAAATGTTGGGGTCAGGAAGTGTTTTTCAAGGTGGTAACTTATTTTGCATTTTGGTACTTGTGTACATTTTGTGACAAATTAGTTTCATTACTTCATTTCTGTCAGGGTACTTTTACAGAAAGGAACTTAAATTTTGAGAGGAATTTTTGTGTAGGGAATTATGTGTGTGTGTGTGTGTGTGTGTGTGTGTGTGTGTGTGTGTGTGTGTGTGTGTGTGTATGTGTGTGCTGCTTGTGAACACTTGTCTGACGCCTTCTGACCATCTCTTTCCAGCAGAACTTAACAACAGTCAGGGTTCTTCCTTGGCTGCAGTGTGGATGCTTAACTTTGGTGCTGCTGTTTTCTCTCATACTGTCCCAAAAAGAAAAACAAAATAGGAGCTTTTGTCAACACCACAGGCTCCGTGTGCCTCAGCTGTTGGTTGATGATTATGCAGTAGCCATGTGCTGTTCTGCAGACTACTCACTGGTTCCTCTGGTGTATTGTCGTCTGCCATCCTGGACTGGGGTTTAGCCCTGTTTTCTGCAGCTGTTCCAGTTACCAGTGTAGGCAGAAGAGAACCATCTTTTTTAGGGCTGGGGGATTCTTTTAAGCGTGGCTAGGGAAAAAGACCCATTGCCCAGGATCAAGTGCTGTCTCCTAGTCAGTCATCTTCCAGGGCTGTGTTGGAGAAATGAAACTAAGGGGGGTTGTACATTGTTCTAAGGACACTTTGTTCATATGGGTGATTTTCTTACCTTGGCCACAAGTTTATTATAATTTTTCATTCCTGGGGAGCAGAAATTCATAAAGATGTTCCTGAGGAAATGAGACTTCTAGTATGGTGGCACAGTGAGTAGAGGTTAGATCCCCTCCTCCTGACAGTAGAGTGAAATAATTACAGGTTCATAGGTAGGTACTAGGCTATCGATCCAAAGGCCTAAGTATGCCTAGCCAACAAGGTTCCCTGGCTTACGCCACCCAAGAAAGTTAATTTCCTGTGCCCCTGTTGAGCAGAGTTGCAAAAGTGATCCCCGGGGTGTATTTCCTATTTCCCATCCACTCAAGATTTTTCTTGAAGAGTGCTAATGAGTAACTTTTCTTGACATAGATGGGTAGCTTGTTCCAAAGTATAGGAATTCTCTGGGACAGGAATCTATCCCTCCAGCATGTCCCGTTTATTGTGGTGACAAGGTTTAGGTCCCTAGGGCGTGTAGCTCAGAGGGATTGGGATTTTTTTAGGTGTAGCATGTCCAACAGCTCTGGGTTTAACATAGCTTTATATGTTAGGCAGAAATCTCCTCAGAGTAGGCGATATGCTACAGAGTAAAGCTGGAGTTTTTTTAGACGGTCAGTGTAGGGCGTCTGTTTGAGGCCAGTAATTCTCATTGTGAGGTACTTCTATGGCCTTTCCAGCTGCTGCAGACGTCTTGTGAGGTACATTCCAAAAGGGGCGTTGTACTCTATAATGGGTCTTATGAGTGCCGAGTAGAGGGGAACAATGACCTATTATTTCCTGGATGAAAACCCTTTTGTGATGAGGTGTGCCACATAGAAGGATTTCCTGACTCCTATGTCGATGTGATTATCAAAGGAGAGACTACTATCCACCTGGATCCCAAGGTCTCTTATCACACATTCAGCATTAAGTAGACTGCCATTTATGTGGTAGTTCATGGGTACAGAGGTTCTACCAAAGGGGATGACAATGCACTTTTTGGCATTGAGCTTGAGGCAATGCCTCTGACACCAGGCATCTGTCTCAGTGAGGCCCTTCTGTAGGATGTCCACATCATTTGGTGACTCAACTATGTCTCCTAGTTTGCAGTCATCTGTGAACATCGTTAGCCAGAGCCCTTTTGTGTTAGCCTATACTTCAGACAAGTAGATACCAAACAGGAGAGGTCCCAGGACTGAACCCTATGGTACTCCACTTGTCACTGGTTTGAAGTCAGATTTGCAGTCTGCAGCTTTTACAGTGTGGGTTCTGTCAGTGAGCCAGTTGGAAACCCATCTATGACGTAGGGATTTATAACTAGTTTAGTGAGTTTAGCTATAATTCCAGAATGGGGGATGGAGTCGAAAGCCTTGGCGAGGTCAAGATAGGCTGTGTGAACCACCTTACCCTCGTCTACGGCTTTGGTGACTGCCTCAAAGAAATCGATCAGGTTCAGAAGTCATGATCTGCCTTTCACAAACCCAAGCTGGGTGGTGTCCAGAGTTTGGAGGTTACCAATGTCTTTGTTTATGAGTTCAATGATGATACCTTCCATGGCCTTGCAGACCAGGCTCGTCAGGCTAATAGGGTGATAGTTCCCAGGATCAGTGGTGGCACCCCCTTTGTGGAGTGGGATAACTGTTGCTGTGCGTCATTCAGTGGGCACAAAGCCTGACGTGAGACTATGATTGAACAGGATGCAAACGCGCCCTGGAATGTTGTCTGGTCCCGTGGATGCTGTGTTTTTGGTTTTAGAGAGTGCAGCTTTTACTTGCATAGATGTGATTACAGGGACTCTGCATTCTTCCTGTATAGCTATGGGCCCTTTAGGGTGTGAGAGGAGGATAAAGTTAGCACTGAACCTATCTGCCAGGATGTTGGTAATATCAGTTGGTTCTGTAATTTTTATGCCATTGTGCTGTAACTCAGAGCAGATCTGGGTGTTGCCACTGAGATTCTTGACATAGCTATAGAATGCTTTGTGGTTGCCCTTAGAATCATTGGCAATTTTGTTTTCATAGCTAGCTTTGGAGGATCTTATAAGGGATCTCAGCTTCTTACTGAGCCTGACCAGGGAGCTCTTCCACTCATGGGATTTTACTCTCTTTTGCAACAGTTTCTTCCTTTTGTTGTAGCATTTGTTTATGGCAGGGGACCACCAGATTGGCTTCCTATTTTTTGGAGGATAGCATCTTGGTTCTGTTTGGGATAGCACGATCCATGCACTCGTGTAAGTGCTTATAGAGTGCATTTGTGTTGGATTCAGCAGTCGTAACTGCATTGCCCATCTGCATGGGTGTCATGAAGTTCGCCACTTCTGTCTTAAAAAGCTGAAGTTGGCTTTGGAGAAATGCTTTACCATGGTTTCCTTAATGGTGGGTGGGGGCGACATCTGGATATCTAGGGTGATTAGCTTATGATCGGGTCTGACCAATGAGGAGTTGACTTCAGGTGTGGAACACTGGTCACTCATGTTGGTAATGGCTAGGTCTAGGATATTGTTGCCCCTGGTGGGGGTGTGGATAAGTTAATCCAGGGCACTGAAATTTATGAATCACAGAAAGCGTTGAGTGAAGCAGTTGGTACATGAGTAGTTTTCCCAGTTAATGGTGGGGTAGTTGAAATTGCCCGTTATTAGGGTGTTTGGTTGAACCCTAATATTTTCCAGTATATCAAGAAAAAAGGAGTGGGAATCCTGGGGCATGGTGGGGGATCTGTAGCAAGCTACAGTTTGGATTGCAGTTTTGCCTTTGGTGTTCTGATCCAGGTTAGATGGCCAAAAAGTGTGGTATAAGTTATAGCCTGTTAATACAGGGGTGCTCTCTAGAGCCTTGAACCAGGTCTCAGTCACTGCACAGATGTCGATGTTCTCCATTTTAAGGAGTGCCTTGAGTGAGTGCATTTTGAGATTTAGACTTCTAGCATTGAGTATTTATCATTTGAACCTTGCCTAAAAAAGGCACTAGATGGGTGGCAAGACCTTTAGCCAGTATCCTTAATCTCAGTGGCGACAGGTGCAGGCCATCTCTGGAATTGCATCATTGTCTGTGGACCACGTCGTCCCAGGCAGACAGATACTGGTTCCCCTTAGAATGACACTCGAAGCTTAGCGAATTGTTGAAGTCAATCATTTTGTCTTGTACTGCGGTATCATTCTGGGTGATAGCAGGATGCTACTCAGGGCTAGGGTCATACCTGCCTGGGCTACAAGATTGGAGAGCTCTTCCATGACTATTTTTATGTAGTCCAGGGAGGTATGTCTCAGGTCATTCACACCAACATGGACAATGACAGATTCATATTTGTACTTGTTGTGAAGTGACCTGAGTGCGGGGGACGAGCAGCTGACAGTATCCTTCTCCTTGTTTAGCCTGGTGAGTGGGATATCAGTATGCCTGACTATAACGACAGCTATGACTAGTGTGTTGGGTACGTTGTTTTGCCTTATGGGCTGTAGTTTATTGGCACATTGAGTCTGTAGGCTATGTGTCATTTGGGTTGTGTTGGGGGTGGAGGTCTCTGTTGCTTGAGCAGATTATTACTGAGGGCCTCTGCGAATGTTTTTGTGTTTCTATGTGTGGATCTTGGTGGTGTAGGTTTAGTGGGACTATGTGATGAGTGTGGTGTGGTGCAGATGTTTACCTTCTTCTCTTGACTGTCAGGTTCAGTCTTGGTTGGAGAGAGCTTTACCTCCAGTCTGGCTAGATAAGTGCATCTCTCACAGGTAGTGGTGTTGGGTAGTAAGAGGAGAGGGTTGTCTGTGTGCATGAGGCAATTGCTACAATGCCCAAGATGCTCACATTCATCAGATAGACAGGAGAGAACACTGGGAGCTGACCCTTAGACATGCCTGAATAAAAAACTACTTTCCTCTAGACAAGTCAGGAAAGTGTGTATAAGAGCTGTTTTTCCTCTAAGCAAGTGATGAAAGTAAGTACAAAAACTATTTTCCTCTAGGTAAAGAGGAAGGTTGAGTGCTGTAGTAATTTGTAGCTTATTTAGTGCTAACAACAAGATGTCCTTCATGGTTCACTGTTGCAGTCATGACTGTAGGGTTCTTCCTGCCAGCAGCAGCCCCCGATCGGCCAGAGTCCCAAAGTCTGGATCAGGCATCAGCTGAGGTCGCTTTTATCCTGACGTCAATGCGCCAGAAGGTATAAAGACCTCAGCTGACGCCATTTCCCCAGTCTTTCTTGCCGCGCGGTGCCCTTTGCAGTTCACTGATGCTGGTCGGCCTGTTCCTGTTTGTTTTTGGATTTAATCCCAGGATTTTCGTTTTATAAGATAGGTACCCCGTTGGGGAGGTCTTTTTTTTGCTCCAGTCAGATGTCAGAAAAAGTTAATAATTGTATTTCTTGTGGGAAGCAAATACCTCATAAGAATTTTCACTCTTACTGTATTCCCTGCCTGGGTCCTGACCATGACGTTGCTAATTGTGCGTTTTGTGCTAGATTTAATCAGTGTACTATTAGGCGTAGATATAACTTTGCCTTTTACTATTTTGGAAAAAGGTTTAATTATAACATGTCTTTGGATTTTTTTCCGGCTTCTGGGGTGTGTAAGAGGCGCAAGGATGCAGACAGGCCTCCGAGGTCTACAGCAAAGGATGTTACTCAGTTATTGCCAGTTGCTGGTTCGTCGGTCATCAGTGAGGCGCCTTTGCAGCCCCTGTCATCCGCCTATTTTGAACCAATTGCATGTACCAACTCCGGTTTGGAGCTAATGGGGTCTTTAGAATTGCCAGGGACTGGACCTTCGTATACTGCTCCCTCAGTTGGATCCGGAGCCGGTAGTCAGGTACCGGCTTCTGAGGGAGTTCTCAGGCCTCCGCAGCTTCCTGCAAATGTGGATTCAGTTTTACATTCAAAGACAAAGTCTAAGGCTGCAGCTAAAGTGAAATGGCAAGCACAGACACCTTTTGATCAGAGTCCTAGGCCTCAGAGGCAGATGCTTAGGATGGCTGAAGATCTCTTAACTATGATCAGGGGTTCACATCCCCCTCCTGACAAGAAGCCTAGATTACAGTCCGATTATGACTCTTCAGACCAAATTTCTGTTTCTTCTGCTTCTTTCCTTGAGCAGGATTATTCTTTTCCTCCTTATGAGGATTCTGATGTTGAAGATTCCTTTCCTTCAGCCTCTCTTCCTGAGGATTATTCTTTTGGTGAAACTTTGCATGATATGAGGGTGCACTTTCACTGGGAAGGGCAGGAATTTTCTGAATCCAAGAAAAGGCTTAGGGATTTTCTTCTTCTCCCACAGCATAGGCCTCTGGCTATTCCCCCTGTACTGGACATTGTAGATGATGTTTTTTTTGAAGATTCTCTCCTGATTCTTTTCCCCCTGCTCCGGTCAAACCGGATAGGTATTATAGGGTTCCAGATTCTCACAAGTTTCTTTTTAAGAATTTTTCACCTGATCCGGAAACAATTTCTCAGGGTTCTAAGGGTGTTAAAGCGGCCTCTGATAAAAATCATATTCCCTCTGACCGAGAGTCCAGGGCTTTGAAGAGATGGGGTAAAAAAGTTTATACTTCTGCTACATTGTCTACTAGGGCTTTGAACTGTCAATTTCATATGCTGAAGTATCAGCAATACCTTTTTGGCTGTATTTAAACAAAAGATGTCAGCTGTTTCTATTGGTGCGGATAATCAGGAGTTACAGGATTTATTGCATGCTATTGAACAGGTGGGTAAACATACCCTGCATTGTGGTTTTGATTCTTTGGAAGCTTCTTGTAGGGCTGCAACAACTGGCACAGTTATTAGAAGACATGCTTGGTTAAAGGAACAAAGCTTGCCGGATCAGGTTAAAGCCAAACTTTTGGATGCCCCTTTGCAGCACGATGTTCTGTTTGGGTCCAAAGCTGAAGAGGTATTAAAGAAAATGGAGGACAAAGCCAAATCTATGCAGACGGTTAAGGATTTTCTACAGGTGCAACCTCCTAGATTTAGCAGACACTGGCCAGCTAAACCTTGGTCTTTTCCGGGCTCAGACAGGTCTCAGAGAGGCAGATTCAGGCGTTCCAGAGGTAGGGGACAGGCACAGACCCATTTTAGGAATAGGCAGTGGAGTGCCCCCTCTCCTAAGGGAGGTGAAGATAAGTCTCAACCCTACCAAAAACAGTCTTTATGACTCTCCCTTTCTGGTTCCAGGGGCTCCTCTCCTGGAAGCACCTTTGGGGGGAGGATTTCTCTTTTTTATCAAAATTGGAGCCACATAACCCTGGACAAATGGGTTCTGGACATAGTCTCAAGAGGTTACAGATTTCATTTCCTCACCTTGCCAAAACCAAACAGTTGGCTAGATCTGTCAAGTCATCAGTGGGCAGAGGCGCAACGGCAGGTTCACTCCCTCCTGGCTATGAGGGCCATAGAATTGGTACCAAATTTAGAAATAGGGCAAGGTTTTTATTCCAGACTTTTCCTGGTTCCCAGGAAGGAAAATTCGTGGAGACCAATCCTGGACCTTTCTGTACTAAACACCTTCCTATATATACCAAAATTCAAGATGCTCACTCTGCAGCAGCTGCTGCCTATGTTGGGCAAGAATGCTTGGATGGTGACTTTGGACTTAAAAGAAGCTTACCTGCATATTCCTATAAGGCAAGAGTGCAGAAGGTATCTGCGTTTCAAAGTGGGCTCAAAGCATTACCAGTTCTCTGTGCTGCCCTTTGGTTTATCTACTGCGCCCAGGGTCTTGACAAAGTGCCTGGCACCAGTAATGGCATTTTGCAGACAGAAGGGGATTCAAATATACCCTTATCTGGACAACTGTCTTATTCAAGCAGACGACAAAGACACTCTACTTCAGCATCTAGCTTTTGTGCAGCATCTTCTTCAGTACCTCGGTTTCACAGTGAATCTAAAGAAATCAAATCTGGTACCCACACAACAGATTACTTTCCTGGGTGCTCTTCTGAGTACTACAACCCAGATGGCTTCCTTGACACCAGACAAAAAAGTGCAACTGGCTTCTTCTTTCTGACACCTGACTTCAATGAAACAGCTGACTGCAAGAAAAATGCTGCAGGCTTTGGGTTACATGGCTTCCTGCATTCTACTAATACCATATGCAAGACTGCATATGGGGAAACTGCAGTGGTACCTCAAGAGTGTATGGTCTCAGCATTACCACAGTTTGGAAACAGTGATCACAATTTTGCCTTGTCTCCAGCAAGAGTTTCTTTGGTGGGCTGAAGCCTGTCTACAGAACAAGGGGAAGCCGTTTTGTCCTCCACCGGCCAACCAAGTTCTGACAATGGATGCTTCAGATTATGCCTGGGGAGCCCACATGCACGTGAGATGTCTTCAGGGTGTTTGGACAAAGGGGCAAATACACCTGCACATAAATTTGAAGGAGATGCTAGCTGTACAGAATGCCCTGATAGCCTTCAGGGACCTTCTTCTACCAAGACAATTGTTGATGCAGACAGACAACACTACAGTGATGTGGTACATAAACAGGCAGGGGGGGCTCTCTCTCTTACCCCCTGTGCAGATAAGCCATGACTCTATGATACACTGCTCTGACCTACAGTGTCGACTTACAAGAGCAATTCCTGCCAGGAAAAGACAACACTCTGGCAGACACATTGAGCAGACACATTTCAGATCCACACGAATGGATGTTGGATGTTCGGATATTCAGGATGATTATAAAGGCGTGGGGATGTCTGGACATAGATCTCTTTGCATCCCCTCAGAATCATCAACTTCCAACATTCTGCACAAGGACCTACCACAAACTAGCATGGAAAGTGGATGCCCTCTCATTCAGTTGGAAACACCTCTTAGTATATGCTTTTCCTCTTCTACCTCGGATACTTCTGAAGATAAAACAGGACAGACCGCAAATGATTTTACTGGCTCCCAATTGGCCTCGGCAATTCTGGTACTTCACTCTGATGAACCTGGTTCAGGAGCCTCCCTGGATTCTGCCTCAAATCCCTCATCTACTGTCTCAACGGGATGGCCGGATACTGCACAGTCATATCAAAACTCTGAATCTAGCTGCCTGGCGGATCCAGGGTCTGTAAACACCTCTACCGTTTCCAAACAGGTAATGGCTGTAATCTTTGAAGCTAGACGGCCCAGCACTAGAAAATCTTATGCGGGTAAATGGAAAATATTTTGCTCCTGGAATCAAGTCCAGGGTGGTGATTCTGCTGTTCCGAACATTCCTCTGATTTTACAGTATCTGACAGAGTTGTTATATACAGGCCTATCTTTTTTGTCTGTTAAGCTACATGCTTCTGCTATTTCTGCACATTACGATACGGATCCTCCGATTTTTTCTCATCCATTACTTAAACAATTTCTTCGATGGGCTAAGAATATTTGGCCCCCTATGAGGGCTCCTGTTTCCACTTGGGATCTTAACTATGTTTTGGAGAAATTAACTTTGTCTCCTTTTGAACCTGCAGCTTCCACGGATTTGAAATTTTTGTCTTGGAAAACTGCTTTTCTTTTAGCTATTACCTCTGCTAGAAGAATTTCGGAATTGCAAGCACTCATGGTTGTGGAACCCTTCCTTATTTTTCATCAGGACAGGGTATCTCTACAGACTAATCCCACCTTTATGCCCAAGGTGGTTTCAGCAGTGGCCTTGAATCAGTCTATTCATTTGCCTACCTTTTATCCTAATCCTCAAAGTGAGGAAGAAAGTCTTTTGCACTCTTTAGACGTGCACAGGCAGCTTTGTTTATACCTGGACAGGGCCAAGATATTCCGGAAATCTGATCAGTTGTTTGCGCTTATGCTCCTACTGCTCAAGGGAAAGCAATCACTAAGCAAACTATTTCCAAGTGGATTGCCCATTGCATCAGGTTCTGTTACTCTTATCATGGCAATCCAGTTCCTGTTAATGTTAGGACTCATTCTACCCAGGCTACTGCTACTTCAGCAGCTTTTCTTTGTGGGGTTCCTACCAAGGATATTTTGGAGGCTGCTACTTGGAGTTCTGTACATACTTTTTCTAAGCATTACAACCTCCCTCTCTATTCTAAATCCAGGGCCGGTTTTGCTTCTGCGGTTTTGCAAGGTTTTGTGACCGCTCCCTCTGTTTCTCCTCCAGCCACCCTTTCTTAGCTTTGGGACTCAACCCTACAGTCATGACTGCAACAGTGAACCACGAAGGACATAGTACAGTTGTGTACTCTTACCATAAATATAGATGTTCGAGTGTGTTCACTGTTGCAGTCTGGGTTACCCTCCCTCCTACCCCCTTTTTTGTTTTTTTCTTTGAGTATTATCTGTTATGAGGTATTTTGGCTGATGAGGTTTTGGGCATGATTTTATTTTTAGCCTTTTCTTTCTGGGCACCTGACATCTGGGACAAGAAAAACTGGGGAAATGGTGTCAGCTGAGGTCTTTATACCTTCTGGCGCATTGACGTCAGGATAAAAGAGACCTCAGCTGACGCCCGATCCAGACTTTGGGACTCTGGCCGATCGGGGGCTGCTGCTGGCAGGAAGAACCCTACAGTCATGACTGCAACAGTGAACACACTCGAACATCTACATTTATGGGAAGAGTACACAACTGTATTTTCTGAACAAGTGGTGAGCACAAATAAGCAAATTCAAGTGCTAAAACTAAGAATCTATACCTGGCTCTTGTGGTAGATAGGCTACCTACTGCTTACCACTCCCACTGATAAGCTAGAATGCTTCCCTCCAACACAGAAAGGCTTGGGGGGCTCAGAAGCTTACAAACAGTCCTGGATACAGCAAATATGTATCTAAACTAGACTAGTTACAGGAAAGGTGGGAAACAAGAGCAAACACGGGCTTTTAAACCAGAAAGTTGAAAGAGATGGAAACACTGCTCAAATTGCCAGTAAACTACAATGTCTGGACCAGAAACCACTCTTGTGGTAGATAGGCTACCTAGTGCTTACCACTCCTACTGATAAGCTAGAAGGCTTCCCTCCAACACAGAAAGGCTTGGGGGTCTCAGAAGCTTACAAACAGTCCCGGATACAGCAAATCTGTATCTGAACTAGACTAGTTACAGGAAAGATGGGAAACAAGTGCAATGATGAATTTGTAAAAAAAAAAAAATAATATAAATATATATATATATATATATATATATATATATATATATATATATATATAACCTGTGCATTGTGTGTCTAGAAGTTTCTCTTTTATCCATAAACTCAAAATTTGTGCTTCTTCCAGATCCAGAGCCATGGTGGACAGGAGGAATAAGTGATTTTCAGGGCCCTTTTGTAACCAGATCCTGAGGTCTCCAAACCCAAGAAGACAAGTCACTGAAGCACAAAGAGTTGGATCTGAAAAAAAAAATAGACGCAGTAATCTTTCAGCTCCGAAGTCCAAGGTTTGAGGAGCATAAGGCTGAACACTTACCTATACCTGTCCTCTGGAGCCGGAGCTCATGGATCCTGTCATCCATGACTGCCCAAAGAAGTCCTTGTCAATTTCAAAGAAATTGGAGCACCCTTTTTCCAGACCTTTCTCAGCTCTTTCCTTGTGATCTTTCAGGTCTTACAGCAGTACCTTTAAAGATAATTTGAATTGTCTTATTGTAGAAGTTTCTCAAAACTCAGAATGAGATAGTGGTCATTCCATTGGTTTTGTCTCCAAAAGTGGTTGGATCTGCCCAAATGCTTCAAGCTCTCGCTTCCTCACCGGTCTGCATTTCGGCTCCAGTTACTTCATAACTGTTGTTCCTCCCAGATCCCGTGGCCCAGGGGCTGCCCTTCTATGTATTTTAGTCTCAAGGGAATATTGCTATGACTCATTTATATCTGGCTTTGTTGGATCCTGTTGAGTTTTCCCCAAAGATTTAGGTTGGCATCTTCATCTCTGTTAGCTCCACAGCTCAAGGCTTCATTGTTGGTATTAGAGACGTCTGCCTTTGAATCCTTGGTGCCAGTTCTCTTATTGGGGCCTGTTACCATCTCATGTTTGGGCATCCCTTCAGGGGTGGTGTCTGCTTCTCCAGTGAGAGGGTTGGATGAGTCAGCTGGAGTGGTATTTCTAGTTCTGATGGAGGTTGGTTCAGTCTTGTATGTGTTGGGAAAGATCATTTCTTCACCCAAGAGAGTGGATCCACAGGTACTACCAATCTTAGTTCCTCCCCAAGACCCCTCTTCATTCTCATCAGACAGCCTTCAGTCAGTATCATTCTGTTGACTTCATACCAACTGTTTAAAAGCAGAGTCCCCTGAAGAGTCAGGGGAGATGCATCCCTGATCATACAAAAAGATGATGTAACAGGAAACACCTAGAGTCTCCACCTGAGCCTCCCTGACTTGGAAGATAGAGAGGGTTCCCCACAGTCCCCTCCAGAAGATGCTTTGTTTGGTGAAATTTTAGAACTGATGTGCCAAAAAGGAAATTGGCCCATTGAGCCCCCAAAGACAAAGAATGAGTTTTCATCATGGGTGGTTTCTCCAGCCAAGAAGTTAATTGTCTTAGCAGCTAGGAGGTCTGGGTAGGAGCCTGACAACTCCAAGGCAGTCCCTTGTAAATCAAACAAGATCCTCCATCTTCAAAAGAGAAACAATACTGGACCAAATCATCTGCAGAAGAATTGTGGAAAGAGTGAGCAGGATGGTAAGCCATCTACGGTGGAATCATGTTTTAGATCCCTGCCATTAATTTTATAACAGGAACCAAAAAGGACCATGTTCTGTCTGCTTTCAAAAGTGTAGCCAGACTTTGACTTTCCCTCAGACAGGGACAGCTGTGGCAGAGGTGGCCACTTTAACACAAACAAGCTGAGAGGTTAGAAGTAGGTTCCGCTCTTGAGCATTATAAGTAGTATTTTTCTTGTAATATTTACTACCTTATTAAGATAATTTTTTTCTGAAATCTTTTAGTTTTTCTGTCTTTATCCTCCCTCTTAGTTTTTGCTGGCATTAGGATTTCTCCCCATATCATTTAACTTTCTACTCTGTTTGAGTAGTCTTCGTTCCATTGTTGGTACTTTTTCCTTACCTTAAGGTATTTTCTTGTCACCATAGCTGGTATTTGTACCTTTCCTTTTATTATGCTGTTTTTGTCCGAAAAAAAGACCTTTCCTTTTATTATGCTGTTTTTGTCCGAAAAAAAGGGTTTTTTTTTTTTTGTTATTGCTGTTGGGAACTTGTTTCTTCTTTGATTCTGTGGTATTCTCCTTGACAATGTTGGAGAAACCAACTGGATTTAAAAATTGCACTTCTTGTGAGCATACGATCCCAAACTCAGATGCCTACAAGAAGTGCATGTATTATTTAGGACCCAATAATTTCAATATGACCTTTTCCATTTGCACTACCTTTAATCCCAGAGCATTGTCAGACAGGCACAATAAACTGATTCTAAAACAGTTGTTTCCTGCTTCTTCAGGGGCTGAACCCCATCTAAAACATCCAAATCCGTTTCTTTGGATATCAGGAAAAGATCTCCTCCAAAGGCCCAATGGGCTTCCTCGGAGCTGCTGGAAAAAATTAGAAACATTTTGGACCTGACCTTCTCAAATCTGAAACTTTGTGGGCCATCGTCGGATCCAAATGGTTTGGCTCCTATCGTCATATCCCCTTTACCGTCAGTTCTTCTTTGGATCCTAAGTCCTTGGATCTGAGAACTAGTTTGGTCCATAGAAGCTGTATGTCAGAGTACACACTGAAACCTGTTTCCCCTTCTCTGCCCAGTCATCTTTTTCAAACTCTGAAAAAAACACTCTTAACCCCCTTCCAAGGTGTCTTCTAGGTCTTCCAGAAGTCTGTCAGAGACAAATGTGGGCAGGATGATGCATAAATTCCTCAGAGCTCAGCTCCATATGGGAGTCCTTCCAGCTCCATCTCCTACTCAGTCTGTGAGTGCACCTATGAAGTCTTGTTTCTCCCTCTCCACTCTTACCCATAGTTTCAGAGACCCAGGAACTGAGATCCCCTAGAGTTTTGGCACCAGATCTGAGAATAGTTCCTTCCTCCACTCTGCTGATTTCCCTGACTGGCTCCGCTCTGGTACCCTCAGATTGGAGCAGGTCTCGGAGCTGAGATGTCAGCGACAGATCCAAGAGGTCGGATTCTGTTCCTTTTTTATTAGATCCATCCCTTCCTGTTGGAGCTTTGGTCCTCAACAGCTCAGATCCAATTCTCCCCTTGAGGCTCGGATCTGGGGGTGGCCCCAACCTGCCTTCTTTGGAAGCTTCAGCTCTGAGGAGGTGAGAATGGGTTTCCCATGGGTCCTTGGCATTTAAGGTGGTAGGAAGGACCTTCTCTCTTCATAGGGAACTGTCACCTCATGTCTTGGATCCTATCCCCTTCTCCTTTTTGGCTTTGAGTTCATCAGACCTACTCCACAGGGACAGCCAGTTCCAGTTAGTCTCTAGATGGTTCCAGTAGAGGAACCCCCTCCCTCTCTTCTGATACCTCCCCTGAGCATCCCACAGTGGAGGTTCCTCGAAAGAGGAAGTGTAAGAGGAGACACATAGACTCCCTCATGGAGTCTCTCATGGAAGACACTGATTTTGATGAGGGAGAAGGATCCCCCAGAACACCACCTGATGCTATCTCATTTGGAGATATCCTGGAAATCCTTAAGAAAAAAGGTGGCTGGTTGACCCAGACTCTTTCTTCTGAGGAATCGGTGTTCCTGAAGGCTTTTGGTATTGGACCATCTATGTCTTGGGTGCCCCCCAGTGGATGGACTTATTGACCTTGTTTTCCATCAGGCATGGAAGGAGTTGGACACTGTTGAACCTATACCCAAGTGCCCAGACAAATGTTTTAGCTCCCCCCTTGGACAACCCTCAATGCAGGAAAGGCATCCCTGTTGATGCTGTGTGGTGGCAACAGCCTCCAAGAAAGAGCTAGCAGACCAAAGATCTTCTGTCCATCCACAGAACAGGGAGGCCAGAGTGTTGGACAGATTTGGAAAGCAAGTGTTTGCCTCAGTCACCTTCGTCCTGATGTCACTTAACTATTTGGCACATTTTACTAGGCTTCAGAGGGATTTGACTAAGGAATTATCAAACTCTCTCTCCGAGTCCATGTCTGCTGAGGATTTTAAATGGACTTCTTCTCAGCTGACCACTCTCTTGCCTATCCCAAATGCTTGGATGAGGCTAATTTCTCATACAGCTGAAGGTGTATCACAAACTCCCAGTTCAGGTATTGCCATAAAGAGACATGGTTGGATGCTGCTATGCAATTTTGTGGAGCCCTTTAAGACGTCTTTTATTAGTGCCCCTTTTGATGGCACTTCTTTGTTTGGGCCATCTGTTAAAGATACGCTTATCCGCAGTGGAAAGGATGGAAAAACCCTGTCTGCCATATGAATCAAGTTATCTGCACCTCAAAAGACCTCCCAAAACTAGAGAGGTGGTAAGAAGATGTGGTTCTGTAAGTCTTGGGCCATTCCAGGATTTACAGGAGTACTCTTCCTCCAGAGGCAGAGGAGGCCCACAGATCCAGGGCTTTAGGGATTCTTTTTCAGACAGGCCCTATCGGCGCTCCTGAAGTACTGCCTGACTGTTCTACTCTGGAGGGAGTTGGGGGTCATTTCTCTTTGCACCTAGACACCTGGACAATAATCACAAAATATTTATGGGTGCTAAGAATTATATCCAGAGGTTACTACATACCCTTTTTTCTTCTTCCTCAGTGTTACAAGAAGAAGCTTTCCTAGGTTCCACTCAGTCACAGGAAGGAAACACGATAAGAAATAGAGTCATCCAGATGGTTCCACCCAACCAAATAGGATTTGGAACTTATGCTTCTTTTTAGAGCCAAAAAAGATCTTTGGATCTAAGTGGTTTGAACCAGTTGGTGAAGAAGGCAAAGTTCCGAATGGTAATGGTTCAGTCCATCCTGCCATTTCTGCACAAGGTTGACTGAATGTGCTCCATAGACCTTCAGGACACGTACTATCACATAAAAATAGATAGACGATCCAGGAGGTATCTTCACTTTCGGCTAGGAGCCAATTATTACCAATTCAGAGTTCTGCCCTTTGGATTCACCACAGCCCCCAGGGTGTTTACCAAATCATGGCAGTAGTGGCAGCTCACTTGAGACTCGAAGGATTCCAGATGTTTCCATATCTGGGTGATTGGCTTCTCACTAACCCCTCCAGGCATCGACGCCTACATGCCAGGGACTGTTTGTTCCACATTTGCAACACCTTAGGCATTTCAGTCAATCTTACCAAATCTCTGGATGCTCCAGTTCAAAGCCTGGAATTCATCGGGATGCTTCTGCATACTACAACCCAGGTGGCATCCTTACCTCTGCACTGCATTGCTTCCTTAAGACATCAAGTTCAGGATATTCTCTTGCATCCTTCTCCAGCAAATTTAGTGCTACGAGTTTTGGGGACTATATCAGCTGCCGTAGTGTTGCTTCCCTTTACTCACTTCTTTATGCAAAATTCTCCAGTGGGCCATAGCTGTAGAGTGATCTAGTCTGCATCAGCCCCAGTTCTTTCAGATAAAAATCACCCCATCTGTATACGCCACATTTGTTAGTAGATTCAGTCCAATTACCTTTTTCTGGGCAGACTCTTTGTTCTTCCAAGTCCAGTTGCCACAGTGACCATGGACACCTCCCAACTGGGGTGGGTGGGTCATTTCTTGGGGAGGAAAGTCCAAGGCACGTAGTCCCCCAAGAGATCAAATTGCATATTGGTGCTCTAGAAATGAGAGCAGTACTTATAGTGTTTCAGGCATTTCAAGAGCCTCACCCTCTGGGGACTTTTCCAATTCAGACAATATGTACATTATCAAGCAAGGAAGAATTTGATCTTACCCCTTGTGCATCGAGGCAATGAGAGTGTGAGAATGGGCGATCTCTTCAGTTTGCTTTCTAACTGCAATGCCCATTCCAGGGAAAATCAACGTGCTGGCAGACAAACTCAGCAGATCTATTCTGGTGCCTCACAAGTGGTCTTTAAACCAGTAAGTAGTGAATATGATCTTCAGGTGTTGGGGCCAACCTTGCTGCAACCTATTTGCTCCCCCCCCCCCAACAAGTGCAACAGGTACTTTGATCTGATTCCCCCTCAGAGTAAGTTACTGAGGGATGCTTTGCTTCACTCCTAGCCCCCCAGTCTCCTTTATGCCTACCCGCCTCTTCCCCTAATTCCAAAATTTCTACAGAAAGCAAGCAGGTTGAAGAGCTCTGTAATCCTCATTGCTCTTTTCTGGCCTTGGCAAGTTTGGTTCCCATTCTTATGGTCCCATCTTCATTATCCTGCATGGATACTGTAGCCTCATCAGGAACTCCTAACTCACTTCTCAGATATTCAACATCCCAACCTTCTAGCCCTCAGGTTAACCACATGGTTTCTCCTCTTCCAGTAATACCAGACAAACCAGGCACTCTTCCCCAGTTCATGACATTATTTTTTTGGCATCACAAAAAACTTTCTGTAAGAAAGTGTATAAGAGCAAATGGAAAAAGTTTTCTATATTGGCTTCAAAGACATTGACCCTTTTTCAGCCCCAAATTCTGCAGTTTTTTTTCTCACAACCCTCTTTAATCAAGTAGCCATTTTTGTACTATTAAACTTAAGTCGGCAGCAGTCTGTAATTTCCATTCAGAAAACACATCTTTCTCACTGGCTTCCTCTAGAATATATAAAGCTTTTATGGAGAGCATTTTTCTCCTCGGATCTCCGGTAAAGGATCCCTCACCACATTAGGACCTTGCTGTGGTTCTTCAGGGTTTTACTCAGAAATCCTTTGAACCATCAGCACATGTGATCTAAAAGTTCTGTCATGGAAAACAGTCTTTCTAGTGGCAATAACTTCAGCAATAAGAATTACTGAACTCCAGACTTTCTCAGCTAAGCCCCCCTTACATCATTTTCACAAAGATTGGGTATCTCTATGGACTAATCCTTCTTTTGTGCTTAAAGTGGCTTCTGAAAATAATATCAACCAGTCCATTAATTTACCAGTCTTTTTTTCAAACTTATCCAATAAGGGAGAGTACATGCTACATCTCCTTGGTGGTGCAGCGGTAGCGTTGTTGCCTCACAGCAAGAGGTTCTTCTGTTCGATTCTCATCTGGAGTACAGGGAGTGCCTTCTGTGTGGAGTCTGCATGTCCTCCCCGCGGTTGGGTGGGCATTTGAAAGACATGCGTAAATGGGCGTGCCTTTGTTGAAGGTTGAACGTCGAGCTGGCACCACGGCGTTCGTCAAAATCTACTGCCAATCATTAGCGGACCGGAGTTCTGCTGTGGTGACCCCTAACCGGGAAAAGCCAAAAGACAACAACAACAACATGCTACATCCCCTTGATGTACCTAGACAACTGCATTTCTATCTTAACAGGACAAAGCAATTTAGAAAATCAGACCAGCCTTTCATATCTTCTTCCTCCAATCTTCTGGTCAAGCAGTTTCTAACCTTACCATGGGCAAATGGACTGCAGACTGCATTTCACTAATTTATTCTCAAAATGGCCTGAGTTCATTCAAGTCAGTCTTTGGCTGCTTCATCGGCCTTTTGTCATAAACTTCTATTGATGACATTTGTGCAGCAGCCACTTGGTGCAAAGCTCATACCTTTATTTCACACTACAAATTGGGCATCATCTCCAGAAGTAGAGCCTCCTTTGGCTCGTCAGTGGTCTGAAATATCCTTACATGAGGGCCATCCAAGGTTTATATAGCTGGGGACTCTGTCCCCTTAATCAGGAAGAATAAAAAAGGCAACATCAGATTTATAAGTTATGTACTCACCATAACTAGGCATCTGTGTTTCCATTTTCATTCTTCCTCACCTTTCCTCGCATCCGTCCCCCATTCCTTGTTTTCTTCTGAAGGAACCTATTGGACTATGTTTGGAACCTACTGTTCCAGGCTTGAGCCCTGTATTTATTTTCCATCTATCCTTTCTCTCTTGGACCGGGTCGATTAGGCAGCAAATTCAATCTGAGGCAATGGGAATGGAATAATGCATTATGGATAGAGGGAAATGCTGAAGAGCTGGATCCTAAGTCTAGTGTATGTGGCAGGGTTGGATCTGAGGATCGGATCCAAACCCATTAGTGAGAAGGAAAGAAAATGGGCAACACAGATGCCTGTTATGGTGAGGACTTAGAAATGGGACTATATTCTTTTGTCAATGAGTGTTTTCATCATTGGGAGGGGGGAGACAATGCATTTGATCTAAAGTCATCCTTTTGAAAAGTGCCAGCTGTTTAAATTATAGAGACTGCTGTACAGTGAAGACTGAGGAATACGGCCTTTCTCCACTGTAGTGCAATCTCAGAGTTGGTAATATAATCAATAGGGGATGCAGGGGAGCTTGCCCCCTGAGTAAAACACTGTTTTTCCATGAAAATTCCATCAATTTTACATTTTTTTATCCTTTGTGTATTGATGTATGTCGGAATCAATGAGTGGTATTCGATGTTATATAGCTCAATGAAGACTGTGCATGAAGTCCCTGGGTTGCATACATTATAAGCATTTCCATTCCCATAGCAGCTAGCAGCTCATCCTCTGTCCAACAGATGTCAACAGTGCTGTGGGCTGATGTCGACCCCCCCCCCCCCAGAATGGATGAGCTTCTTCTAGCCATTCATTTCCATCATCCCAATCACTTCATCCAGCATCCCTGTCACTAGCTAAATACTGGCCTTCTGAGTCATAGTCAGTGCTTTATCTCTTGATACTGTAGGAGGCATAGGTTCTCAACTGCCATCTTTGTTTAGTAGGTTCTGTTCTTAGGAGTATGGATTGTAGCCTAGTTACTAAGCAGTTATTTTTTTCTGTTTTGCTAAAATATTTGATTTAGTTAACTATGTACTTCACACTAATAAATTGAAACATGGGTTTTGAAGAAGCACAGTAGATAGAAAGGATTCTAACCTTTATAGTATTAGTAATCTAGCACAAAGGACAAAGAAAATACAGAATGTAGCAAACCAAAAATGGCAATGTTGCAATGTATATCAGAAGCAGTACATAAGTAAAAACACCACAAATCAGTAAAATTGTAGTTGTAAAGCAACTGATCAGACATATTGGCTGATCCTCAAAATCCTAGAAAAAATAGACCAATGTGATGCAAAATCAAATTGTTCAAGTATAAATTTGGGTTCCCCTTGAATCCCCACTAAGTTGCCATTACAGATTTGGGATGGCACAATGTCTAGGAAGAGGGAAGATAAAGTATTCCCTCTTCCTGTAAGTTGTATGGCCTTAGAATTGTAATGTCTAAGTGTCAAGAATGTGTGGAATGCATCCTCCTATGTGGTGCCTGTGAGTTTGTTACATTGCTGAGTAAACAACAGAGACCGTGAGGATGCAGTCTAATGTTCATGAGGTCATTAAAAAGAATGAACTATTGAGAATGACTGAGTACTGCATGATATCCAGCTTTCTGTAGCTAACTCATCAGCATATAGAACTATGCATATATTTTATCTCTCTCTTTCTCTCTCTCTCTCTATATATATATATATGTATATATATATATATATATATATATATATATATATATATATGGCTCTATATTGTTTTACCAAAGTTTCAAAACTTTGAAGCCCATACGTCCGGGACCATATGATTGAGGTTTTGAAACTTTGAAAACACAGCCAAACCACCAAACAAAAACAAAAAAACTTTACCTTTATGTTTTTGCAGGGGGACAAGCCCCCCCCCTCCCCGCAGCCCTCAGACCCTCTGCTACTTAAATATACCAACTCTGAGATCACACTGCAGCAACAAAAATGGTAAATCTCCCATTCTGTGCTGAGCAGTGATCTCAGTTCACAGTGTTCAGAGTTTCAGAACTTCGATCATATGGTCTCGGCCATATAGGTTTTGAAGTTTTGAAACTTCGATAAAACAAAGTAGACCCATATATGTCATATATAACCCCATATTTGTGACCCTCTACAAAAATAATTTAATTATGTAGAATTTAAGTATGTCTTAGCTGATTTTGCTGTATGCCATTTTGTCAGTTATTTTTAGGATTTTTTGAGAGTTGGAGAAAAAATGCCCTCAACCCGAATGACTAGTCTTATCCCTTCCCTATCTTCTATCATATATATAGATTCAGATCTTTGAGAACATAATCTGTTCTATAAAAAGAAGTGAGAACTGTTTCCTTTTTTTTTTTGAAGTTCTGTATATCAGGGTCTGTACTGTGTCAGTGAAATGTAAATACATTGAATACTTCTTTATCGTCCCATTTTCAGCGAAAGCGAAACTCTGCGAACGATCATTACATTGAAACTTTCCTCACAGTCAGTAACCAGTGGGCCAACATAACGATCACATAAAAATTTAAAACCCATCCTGGTGGGGGGGTATTCCCCCCGCACCCCACCTAACTAAATATACCAACTCCAAGATCGCACTACAGTGGGGAAAAGGGAAAATTCCCAAAGATGGCCCACTGGTTACTTACTGTGGGAAAAGTTTCGATGCAACGATCATTTGTGGAGTTTCGCTTTCACTGTAAATAGGTTGGTGAAGAGATATTCGATGTATTTACATTTCGCTGTTATAATATATTCCTGATTCAGATATGTGAAAACATAATCTGTTCTGTAAAGAGAAGTGAGCAGTTTCCTTTTTTTTTTTTTTTTTGAAGTTCTGTATATATTTATCATTTCTAACTCAGTCTTGTAGTAAAGACAAGTATAAAAGTATATTTTGTATGATGTTTTGCCTGAACCTGTTAGAAGAGCTCCTAAAAAGGTTTTCTTACTCTTTGACATCAGCAATGTAACCTAGAGCTAAGTGGTTGTGCATTGCCGTGTTTCCGTTTAAAAAGCTGTACTAGAATATAATTGTAGAGCATGCAAAACAAGTTGTCTTATGATATGATAATGGCATATACCAAAAGCCATTTTAGACTGTGGGCATTAATAAATGGAAAAATTGGGGCACAAATGGCTAGGCTTAAAAAGGCTGTAGGGCTGTTAGCATAGTAGCCACCTATGATTCTACAATGCCAAACTGGAAAAATATTTCACGCCTTTTGTATGTTATGTAAGCAACTGAAATTATATCACTTGATACATTGAAGCTGACTCTGCCAGGATGTCCAACTTCACCGAATATCACTGTTGACCTGCTTACCCTTCTCCCATCAAAATAATTACAACAGTTTTACAGACAAAACCTCTTCACTTATCACATCATGTCGCTCTTCTTATGTGCATTAAGAAGACATTAAGGCTTGTGTGTTTGTTTAAGTAGTTTATTGTATACAAATACATCATAATGAATGACTAAAACACTAAACAAACTATCTGACTACATACTTGCATGCTCACACTCTGGGTGCTGACTCAAAATGGCACTCTTGCTTGCATGTGCTCAGTACTTATATGTATGTGCTGACTCACTGGAATGCTTCTTAAAGGTATGTCACACACTCTGATCTACATCCTCCCTCTTTACTGAGATATCTCATATAAATAATGGCATTTCAATAGACATGCAATTATACAGACATTATTAAAGAAAACAACAGTCACGTCCAGGTTGCTGTGTATCTGGAAGTAGGTTTCGAGATGAGACCTGATCTCTTGACCTAATAGTTAGGACTGGATTTAGCTACAGGGACAGTCACTGGTGAATGTTCTGGGGGATTGCTGACGTAATGTCCTCTGGAACAGGAACATTAGACAAGTCACTCTTAGAGTCTTTCTCATAGGCAAGATGCTGTAACACTGGTTCAGACACTAGTAGCAAATATTTCCAGTTTTATCTGAATTCTACTCGTGATTCCACAATGTATGATCTCGGCTCTTGACACAAACTTTTCACAAATCTGATGCGGTCAAAACCTTTTGATGTCTGCATCCTGGGTCTATATTAGAACTGCGAAAGCCCATTTAAGTGAATAAGTAAACGTCGACACATATTGCACGAACCGCGAGTACACCGAACGCCCAAAACCACAAAATTCAAAATATCGAACCAGCATAGTTGGCCAACCCCACCACTCTCTACATACTACCCACCCAAACAAAATAAATAAACCACATACATACACTAACCGAAACCCTACTTCTAACCCTACACTAAACTTTACATACATTACTATTTATGCACTTACCTTAAACCGCACCCTAACCATAAGGTCCGTAACTATCGCACACTTACCTTAATGAGCTATACCCAAACAAAATAAATAAGCCACACACATACAATTAACAAAACCCTACTTCTAACACTACACTAAACCTTACATACATTACTATCTATGCACTTACCTTAACCCACACCCTAACCCCAAGGTCCGTAACTATCGCACACTTACCTTACGGAGCTATACCGCAGAAGGGCCAACCATGCTGATTCAAGATTTTAAATTCTGCGGTTTCAGGCGTTCGGTGTACTCGCAGTTTGCGCAATGTGTCGACATTTACGTATTCGCTTAAACAGGCTTTTGCGGTTCTAATATAGATCCCTGCATCCTCACCATTTCATCTTTTGTAAAGAATGCAGCAGTTTGCTGATTTTATAATAGTAAGACTTTTGGGACAGTTTTTCAACAGTTGAGCTTTTACTGCTTTGTTGCTTTTGGCACTTGGAACCAATAAATTACTGCTGATTGGTAGTGTGGTTCTGGTTTGTCTCGACAGTCTCTGGGCAGGTGAAAGAAGATGATTATTATGAGGAATGTTTCTGACATTTATCAAGTTTAGAAAAACATCAGTATTGTCACATCATCTGTACTTCTCTAACAGCTGTTTTGCACTTTGAACTGCACCTTCAGTCAAGATGTTTGACTGAGGGTATTCAGGACTACTCGTAATATGAACAAAGTCCCACTCTTCTGCAAATTTCTTGAACTGCTGACTAGTAAACTGTACACCATTTTCAGAAATAACTCTGTGTGGACTACCATGGATGGAAAAATTACACTTCAACTTAGTAATGACAGTAGTGAAAGTTAGGTTGGAAAGTAGGTCAATCTTGAACCAATTTGAATAAGAGTCTATTAACACCAAGTAATGTTGACCATTCCACTCAAAGATATCTGTGGCTACTGTCGACCAAGGTAGATCAGGAATCTGGCTTAACTGAAGTGATTCTTTCTGTTGATGCAGCTTTGTACTATTACATACCGAACAAGATGAAACTACTTTCTCAATATCTCTTGACATAGAAGTCCAGAATACTAGTCCTCTTGCCCTTCTTTTGGTAGAATCAGTTCCTGTTTGGCCACAATGCAAGATCTCAATATACTCTTGTTTGAAGGATTTTGTAACAATCACCTTAAGACCTTTCATAATGATACCATTGTCAGACAAAAATCTCATCTCTGTATGGAAAATATGGTTGCACTTCTATTGGTAAACAAGATTGCTTTGAAGGCCATCCTCAGCTGGTAAAGTAGTTTAGCTTCTGGAGAATTGGATCTGAAGCTGTGTCAGTTCTGAGCTCATCAAGGCGTGTGGAAGAAAAATTTCTCACTTCCATGACCTTAAAATCAAGTTGTTCATTGTTATGCTGTTCTGTGTTTTTTTCTGGGTGATCTGAATAAGATATCAGCAAGCGCTCTGGATAAGGTATCAGCAAGAGCCTTGGACGGCACAGTGGTGTAGTGGTAGCATTGTTGCTGCACAGCAAGAGGTTCTCCAGTTCGATTGTCAGCTGGAGTGCCTTCTGTGCGGAGTTTGCATGTCCTCCCTGCATTCGTGTGGGTTTCCTCTGGGTGCTCCGGTTTCCTCCCATGTTCAAAGACATGCATCTGGAGTGTTTCTCCCCGTGGCTTCACTGAAAATTGGCTTTGTTCCAAGTTGGACTTTCCCAGTTAAAAAAATGATAAAAAGATAAATAAAAATAAAATAAAGAAGTTTGCCTTTTGTATAAACAAGATTGACATTGTACTTTTGCAATTTGAGCATCGTGCATTACAATCTAGCTGGAGCTGTATGCATAGACTTTCTCAAAATAGTAACTAAAGGTTGATGATCAGTTTTTGTCTGGATAGGTCAATTTTAATCATAGAACTTCGAACATGCAAACACAATTACTAAAAGCTCTGTCTCAATATGGGCATAGTGCATCTCAGTCTGGGTAAGAGTGCTCAGTGCATAGGCTACTGGTCTAACCTCTTGAAGAATGACTGCATCTAGACCAAACTTAGAAGCATCACAGGAAAGAGTAACTGGTTTGTGAACATCATAGTAGCTGAGAGTTGGTGAGTTGGAAATTTTCTGTTTCATGACATCAAATACTCTTTGGTGCTGTTCTGACCATGACCAAATTACATCTTTACGTGTCAGCTGCCTGAGCAGTGATAAAAGTTGGCTTAAATCTGTAATGAACTTGCTTAGATAGTTGACTATGCCAAGAAAACGTTGTAGGGCTTGGGCATTGTCTGGAGCTGGCATCTCAAGAATTGCTGTTTGTTTTGAAGAATCTGGTTGTAAGCCTGAACTGGTAAACAAGTGATCAGCATAAGTAACTTCTCATAGCCTGAATCTGCACTTCTGAGCATTCAGTTTAAGATTTACTTCACATGCTCTTTCCAGAACTTTCTTGATGTTACTGTCATGTTCAACTTCACCATGGCCTCCTGCTAGAATATCATTCACTATAATAGCACAGGGACAGAGAGAAACAATTTGGTCCATCACATTCTGAAAGTCTTCACTGGTAGAATTTATCCCAAATGGCATTCTCAGAAATCTGTGTCTTATAAATGGCGTACTGAATGCAGTTAACAATGAAGATTTTTGGCAGGCAAAATTTGCCAAAATGAACTCTTTGCATCTAAGACAGAAAAAACAGTGGTATTTGGCATGAGGCCAGCAACCTCTTCAACTGTGCACATTGGATGATAAGGCTTTTTTAATGCTTTGTTCAGATTTTTTTGGATCAGTACATATTCTGATATCATCTAATATTTTCTTATGTGCTACCACCATGGAGGATACCCATTCAGTAGGTTCTTCTACTGGACAAATTACTCCTAGCTGCACTGTTTTGTCTAGCTTGGCTTTGACTCTGTTCTGCATAGTTACTGGGACTTTCCGTGCTAGTCTGATAACTGGGCTGACTGCTGGGTCTAACTTCATAGAGTACACAACAGGTAGTTTGCCTAGTCCATCTGCAAAAATATTAGCATACTCAGAAAAAATAGTTTGGGTGACATTTGAGCTATCATGCAGGCTTGCATGGTGGACTTCTTTATTAAGTGTAAGCAGTCCCATTTTCAAACTGTCTCTGAGGCCTAATAATGACTGCACATATCTCGACCACGTAAAACTGCAGGTCATAGCTGTTTCCAGCAGAGTAATATGAAAGCACTACTGAGCCTTTGGTTTCAATCTCTTCACCACCATGAGCGACAAGCTTTGCACACTTTGTCAAATCAAGTTGTTATGCAGCTTTTACTCTAGCAAAGGTTTCTGCTGACATAACATTGCACTTTGAGCCAGTATCTACTCTGAGCTCTACAGGATTTCCATTAATCCAAACAGTACAGAAGATCTCATTCTTTGCCCACAAATGTACTGCACTGACTGTTTCACCTAGCACAGACACACCATCAACACACTGTAAAAAGTACGCTTGCAGCTTTTCAGTTGATGAACTTGCCTCTTGGAATGCCATCTTTTAATAAAAGAATGTGCCGTATTTGATTTATAAAACCTTTTGAAATGATTCCATGTATTGTAAGAATGACACTGCTAACCAAAAGGTAAGCACTTTTCTCTTTTGGGTTGGTGATTACCACCACAATTATGACAGTTGACTATGAAAGTGGGTGGGGGCCCATGTTTTAACTTTGCTGACTCATCCTTATGCTTCACTGAGCAGGCTCTGGAATTTGCTGGAAAGGCTCGGGGTTCCCCCATGGACTGTTACAGGACCTGCAGTAGCTGCCATGTGCCTGGGCCTGTTTCTTTTAACCATGTGCTGCATACTATCGACATGAGCTTTGCCTCTGTGCCTTCCACTGCTATTCTCATTTGTAAGCATACTTGTGTGCTTTTCTGTAAGCTCGTATATCTGACAAATCTCAATGGCCTTATTTAAAGTTAAATCACTGTCTTGAAGTAAAATCTTTCTCACTGTGTAATTAATAATACCACGCACAAGCCTGTCCTTTATCAACTCATCTCTCAAATCACCAAATCTGCACATTTTAGCCTTCTTTCTCGAGTCAGTTATATATGCTGAAAAGTTTCACCAGGCTTTTGATCCCTTGTGTAAAATAAGTGCCTTTCCATTGTAATATTTGTTTGGGCATTGCACATTTCTCTAAATGTATGTTTTAAGCACTCTGGTTCTACCCTTGTTTCACCTGGTACCACTATATGGTGGTATTCCCATTCCCCTGCAAACACAGCAGGTGCATACAGAAATGAATGCTTTCTTCATTGGCCTCTGAACCAGCTAAATTAAGCAGAATAAGGGCCAACCTGGGATTAACATAGCTAGGCTTATAAAAGCTCTAGGGCCACTAGCCTAGTAACCTCCTATGAACATATAAATGCATTTTGTGCATGTGTCTTTGTCAGAAAAAGCAGCCTGTATGAAAATATATTCCTGATCAAACACTCTGCAGTTTTCTGCAGTATTATCAAACACGATTGGTGCAGGTCTGCGACAACCTTCTGCCATACCCACAGATTATAGTAAAAGACAATGCAAAATGGCCCTTGTAATTATGTACAAACATTCACACATACCAGGTACTTGTAATAATACTCAAATGCACAATAAACTCTTTGAAATATTGTACTTTGCAAAATATGCCTTGAAACAACTGCACTTTGTGAAATATTCTTTGAAACAACTTTATTTTGCGAAATAACTGCACTGTAATACTGCACACACTTGTAAACACTTTGCATACTTCAGATAGTTTGCATAGCTTTAGTTAATACGAAAAAGTAGCACATAGCGAGCAAATAAGGTTGTTTTCCCTTTTTAATACATTTTATGCGATTCAGATATTGTTTCAAACATTTTCATAATTACTTTGAATATTTTATCAATATAGTTTATAGGTTCATAGGTGTTTACTAGGCTAATGACCACAAGGCCCCTTTTAAGCCTAGCCATGCATCCCATATCTCTGACAAGTTCTGATACCTTTGAGAAGTGTAAGCATGGGCCTGGAAGAAGAACCATTTACAGGTTACCTGTGTCCATTAGAGACATAGATGCCAAACCAGGGATGAATTTCCAGTTTCCCATACAATTGTCCAAGTTGCACGTGAATTGTGGTTGGGAGGATGTCTGTTTCACATGGATGGGGAGCCTATTCCATAGACATGGTAGTCTCTGGGATACATACCTATGTCTCCAGCAGGTCCCGTTTATATCACAGGCAAGGTTTAAGTCTTTGGAATGGGTAATTCTGGTGCTGTTTGTTTTGTGGATATGCAGGAAGTCCATCAGAGTGGGGTCTGACAATGCCCTGTATGCCAGGCATAGATCTCCCCTCACGCTACAAGCTGAGTTAAGTACAAGCTTGCTGTGTTAAAGATAGTACTGCATTTTATTTTTTGTTTATTTATTTGTTTCATTGAATATTGTGTTAAAGATAGTACTGCATTTTATTTTTCTGTTTATTTGTTTCACTGTATATTGTGGCCTCTCTGTCTCTCTGCAGTTAGTTTCCCACCCGCTCTCCCTGTTCTTGTTGTGGTATTAATCTTGGTGGCTTTGGAATTGCTCGCCCCTCCTGTAAATTTGAGTTTGAACACTCCTCCTGGGTCCATCTCATTTGCTCACTCAACCGAGTACAGTGAGATCATATTTTGATTTCAGACACTCCTACCAGTCTCATCTGTTCAGCTCTATCCCAGCTCTGTCCCAGTCAGTGTCATTAGCTCATTCTACCTAATACATAGAGAACATCTGAGAAAGCCAACCCACTTAGGTCCTTAACCTTGAATTATCTTCTGTTTCTCCTTTCTCCCTTTCTACTTAGAATTTTTTTAAGCGTGTTTCCTGCCTTTCCTGTAACTAGTCTAGTCCAGATACAGATTTGCTGTATCCAGAACTGTTTGTAAGCATCTGAGCACCCCCAGCCTTTCTGTGTTGGATGGAAGCCTTCTAGCTTATCAGTGGTAGTGGTAAGCACTAGGTAGCCTATCTACCACAAGAGTGGTTTCTGGTCCAGAAATTGTAGTTTGTTGGCTGTTTGGGCAGTTTTTCCATCAATTTCAACTTTATGGTCTAAAAGCCCATGTTTGCACTTGTCTCCTGCCTTTCCTGTAGCTAGTCTAGTCCAGATACAGATTTGCTGCACCCATGACTGTTTGTAAGCTTCTGAGCCCCCCAAGCCTTTCTGTGTTAAGGGAAGCCTTCTAGCTTATTAGTGGGAGTGGTAAGCACTAGGTAGCCTATCTACCACAAGACACAAGAGGAGTGGTTTCTGGCCCAGAAATTGTAGTTTATTGATTGTTTTGGGCAGTTTTTCCATCTCTTTCAACTTTCTGGTTTAAATCTCGTGTTTGCACTTGCTTCCTGCCTTTCCTGTAACTAGTGTAGTCCAGATACAGATCTGCTGTATCCAGGACTGTTTGTAAGCTTCTGAACCCCCCCCCAGTCTTTCTGTGTTGGAGGGAAGCCTTCTAGCTTATCAGTGGGAGTGGTAAGCACTAGGTAGCCTATCTACCACAAGAGCCCAGAAATTGTAGTTTGTTGGCTGTTTGGGCAGTTTTTCCATCTATTTCAACTTTCTGGCCTAAAAGCTGCATTTGCGCTCTTCCCACCTTTCCTGTAACTAGTCTAGTCCAGATACAGATTTGCTGTATCCAGGACTATATGTAAGCACCTGAGCCTCCCAAGCCTTTCTGTGTTGGAGGGAAGCCTTCTAGTTTATCAGTGGGAGTGGTAAGCACTAGGTAACCTATCTATCACAAGAGGAGTGGTTTCTGGCCTTGAATTTGTCATTTATTAGCCGTTTGGGCAGTTTTTCCATCTCTTTCAACTTTCTGGTTTAAAAGCCCATGTTTGCGCTTGTTTCCCATCTTTCCTGTAACTAGTGTAGTCCAGATACAGATTGCTGTATCCAGGACAGTTTGTAAGCTTCTGAAAGATGCTGAAGTCTGCTCTTCAATTTTTCCCTTAAATTTGCTAGTTCTCTCCTCTCCTGCACTTTTACTAGCTTATTAGTCTAGCACTTTACCATACCAGACTTCTTGTAGCAACTGCGTCATGTACACCGACAACCCTCTCTTTTTACCTCCCAACACTCAGACTTGAGAGAGATGCACTTATATAGCCAAAGTGGAAGCCATGCACTCTCTAGCCAAGACCGGAATAGCTGGTCAAGAGGAAAAGGTCGACATTTGCACCACACCACACCACATGATCCAAATTGGAAGCCATGCATTCTCCAGACAAGACCGGAATAGCTGGTCAAGAGGAGAAGGTCAACACTTGCACCATACCACATGGAACATATTGCCCTCCAGTACACACACTAGCACTGCCTTTACATAAAAACACAAACCACACACCCACCTTCACAAAGGCTCTCAATATAAATCTACCCAAACAGCAGAGACCTCCAAGGAAGAAATGCACTGGACCACCACAACACAACACTAATCACTGGACACATTAACTCTCCTAAACAGTGTGTCACTCAACCAAAGCCCCTAAGACAAAATAGCATGCCCAGCACACTAGTCATAGGTGACTCAATAGTGAGGCACACTGATGTCCCACTCACTAGGTTGAATAAGGAGAAAGTAACAGTCAGCGGCCTGTCAGGTGCCTGGATCCACCACATAATGCACACAATCAGGTCCCTCAACAACAGGTACAAATATGACTCTGTTATTGTACATGTGGGTGTGAATGATCTGAGACATACCTCCCTGGACTACATGAAAAGAGACATGGAGGAGCTCTTGGATTATGTAGCCCAGGCGGGTATGACCCTAGCCCTGAGCAGCATCCTACCATTACCCAGAATGATACCACAGTACTAGCAGAAAATGATTGATTTAAACAATTGACTACGTTTCTGGTGTCATTCTAAGGGGATCCAGTATCTGTTTGCCTGGGATGGCATGATTGACAGACCTCAATGCTTTGCAAGAGATGGCCTGCATCTGTCACAACTGGGCTTCTGGATAGTGGCTAAGGCTCTTGCCACCCCTATAGTGCCTTTTTAGGCAGTGTTCCAAAGGCCAAATTACCACTGTAACAGCTACAAACAAATGCAATCTGAGGGTTATGCTGCTCAATGCTAGAAGTCTAAATCTCAAAATGCACTCACTCGAAGCACTCCTTAAATGGAGAACATTGACATTTGTGCTGTAACAAAAACCTGGTTCAGGGCAGCAGAAGGCACCTATGCTCTACCAGGCTATAACTCATTCCACACCTTTCGGCCCCAGAACTTGGACCGAAACACCAAAGGCGGTGGTGTTTCCATTTGCACACACCTCCAGACTGGTAGCCCAACATAACACATCAGAGATACTTCAGGTGCAGCTAACATTGGATAAGACAGCAATTCAAGTCATAGCCTGTTATAGATCCCCAACCATGTCCCAAGAATCACACTCCACATTCCTAAGCAACCTGGAGAATATTATGTCCAACCTAACACTCTCATACTGGGTAACTTCAACTACCCCTCCAGTAACTGGTAAAACAACTCATGTACCAATACACTTGCCCAATGTTTCCTGGACGTCATTAATTCCAATGCCCTGGACCACCTTGTTCTTACCCCCACTAGAGGTAGCAATATCCTTGACCTGGTCATTACTAACATGGGTGACCGTTGCTCTACACCAATAGTCAACTCCTCCCTGGTTAAATCTGACCACAAACTAATCACCTTGGAAATCCACCCCCCCCCCCCCGCAAAGGTAACCACCATGAAAAACTTTTCCAAAGCTAACTTATGGGCTCCTAAAACAGAGGTGGCTAACTTCATGAAAACAGAGGTGGCTAACTTCACAGCACCCATGCAAATGAAGAATAGTTGCATGACTGCCGAATCATACATCAATGCACTGTACGAACACATACACAAATGCATAGATCTTGCCATACCCAATAGAACCAAGATGCTCTCCTCCAAAAAAAGGAAGCCAATCTGGTGGTCCCCTGCCATAAACAAACTCTATAACAGAAGGAGGGAACTAATGTGGAATAAGGTGAAGTCCCAAGACTGGAAAAACTCCCTTATCAGCCTCAACAAAAAGTTGAGATCAAATCAAATCTAAACCTAGCTATGAAAACAGAATTGCAACAGATAGTAAAGACAACCACAAGACCTTCTATAGTTATGTAAAGAATGCCCATGATAATACCCAGATTTGCTCTGAGCTACTGCACAATGGTACTTCCTATACTGAGCCAACAGATATTGCCAATAAACTGGCTGACAGATTCAGTGCCAACTTTACCCCTCCCCCGAAGGACCAATCAAAATACAATTAGATTGCCAGGCACCCAGTATTACTGCTGCACAGGTTAAAACAGCACTGTCCAAGGCCAAAAATGCAGCTTCTATGGGACCTGACAATATCCCTGGCAGAGTTTTACATGAACTACAGAGTGAACTAGCACCTCACCTGTGTGCTCTGTTCAATCACAGCCTCACCTCAGGCTTTGTCCCTACCAAATGGCACACTTCTGTAGTCATCCCTCTCCACAAAGGAGGAGTGACTACAGACCTTGGGAAATGTTGCCCCATTAGCCTGACAAGTCTGATATGCAAAGCTATGGAACGCATCATCATGGACCTAATAAACAAGGATATAGGGAATCTCCAAACTCTGGATCCCACACAGTTTGGTTTTATGAAGGGTAGATCATGCCTGCTCAACTTGGTCAACTTCTTTGAGTCAGTCACCAGAGCTGTGGATGAAGGCAAGGTGGTTCATACAGCATACCTTGATCTGACCAAGGCCTTTGATACCATTCCCCACTTAGGAATCATAGAAAAACTCACTAAGCTAGGCATCAACCCCTACATCACTAGGTGGGTTGCAAACTGGCTCACAGATAGAACCTACAGTGTGAAAATAGCTGACTCCAAGTCAGACTGCCGACCAGTCGTGAGTGGAGTCCCACAGGGATCGGTCCTGGGTCTTCTCCTGTTTGGTATCTAACTTCTCTGAAGTCCAGGCCAACATGAAGGGACTCTGGCTGACAAAGTTCGCAGACAATTACAAGTTGGGAGCCATTATTAACTCCCCAAGTGATGTTGACATCCTACAGAAAGGCCTCATTGAGACCAACGACTGGTGTCAGAGCCATGGCCTTAAGCTCAATGCCAAAAAGTGTGTCATCATCCTCTTTGGGAAAAACCCAGTTCCCATGAATTACCACATTGATGGTAGTCCACTGAACACAGAAGGCGTTATAAGAGATCTGGGAACACAGGTTGACAGCAACCTCTCTTTTGACCACCACATTGCCACTGTGGTCAGAAAGTCCTTCTATGTGGCACATCTCATTACAACTGGTTTTGCATCCAGGAAGAAAGAGGTCATTGTCTCCCTCTATTCTTCCCTCATTAGGCCAATCATTGAGTACAATGCCTCATTAGGCATGTACCTCACTAGGCACCTGCAACAACTGGAGAGGCCGTAAAGTACCTCACAAAGACGATCCTAGGCCTTAAACACTTGTCCTACATGGACAGACTCAGAAAACTCCAACTATTCTCTGTCTCATATCGCCTACTTAGAGGCAATCTCTGCTTGACTTACAAAGCCATGTCTGACCCAGCTCTGTTAGAAATGCTACATCTAAAGAAATCCCAATCCCTCCACACCACATGCTCCAGAGACCTCAGCTTCATTACCATAGTCAACAGAACGTGCTGGAGGAACAGGTTCATAACCCAGAGACTGCCCATGCTATGGAATAGACTTCCTATACATGTCAATCAGAGCACCTCACTGGCTCTCTTCAAGAGAGAGCTTCTTGTATCCTGTCTGTACGCCGGTTGGCTATCCAGCGGGTAACATATGGATTTGTACCTTACCTCTTGAGTTTGTCAACAATGCCCGAGTGGGTTAGTTGTCAAATGCCTTGGCCAGGTCAAGGTATGCAGTGTGAATGATTTTGCCCTCATGCATTGCTTTGGTATGCTTCTCAAAGAAGTCCACCAGGTGGAGTAGGCATGATCTGCCCTTGATGAAACCAAACTGGATTGGGTCCAGTGTTTGGAGGTTTACTGTACCTCTGTTGATCATCTCCATGATAATTCTTTCCATGGCTTTACATATAAGACTAGTGAGAGTAATGGGTCTCTAGTTTCCTGGGTCTGTACCTTTGTGCAGAGGGATGACTGTTGCCTTTCTCCATTCATGAGGCATGAAGCCTGTTTGGAGTAATTCCAGAGGCATTGATAGGTCATGTTTCATGCTATTTAGAAGACATCCTGGGATGTTGTTTGGGCCCATTTATGCAGTGTTCTTGGTCTTAGAGAGCATTAAGGACCTGTTCCCTATTGGTAGTTGTGGGGGTTATATTTGATGATATTTCCTGAGGAAAGGTTGAGGAGAGAGAGAGGAGAAAAGTTGGAGATGATTTTATCAGCCAGGAGATTTGCTATATCTTCTGACTCAGTATAAGTGGCTTCATTTACAATGAGCTCTGCACACAATTGTGTATCGCCTTTGAGGTTTGCGACATAGCTAAAGAATGCTTTGTGGTTGCTTTTGGCCTGGGAGGCCAAACTTACCTCAAATTTGGCTTTTGTAGACTTTATTTGTCCTCTGAATTGTTTGTTTAGTTTAACGAGAGTGCTTTTATCCTGCTGGGTGCTGCACCTCCTAATTTTTGCCATGATTTTCTTCCTCTTGTTATACAGGAGATCAATTTTGTGATTCCACCAGATTGGCTTATTTTCTGAGTTAGTTCTGTACTTCTTCCTGGTGGGTACATCTGCCTCTGTGCAGCTGTTAACATGCTTGTACAGGATTTCTGTGAACAGTTCTGCATATGCAGAAGTGTTCTCAGAGTTTATGAGGGCTTGAAATATGTCACAGTTTCGGACATTTTGTTTAATAGGAAATTTGTTTTGAGCATTCTGAGTACTTTGTTTTATATTTATAACAAAGAAATCATTTAGTTTTAGTACCTGGAAATTGTTTCTGACCTGTTTTGTGAGTTATTTGAGCAGTAGTGATGATCCACTCTTGTATATTCCTCCAACTTTAACCAGTTGTCTCATGGCTGTAATTCTAGATGCCATTCTGAAATCATGTCACTCTTCTTATGAAGACATTGAGGCTTGGGTGTTCATTTAAGTAGTTTATATATCAGGATGAATGGCAGGAACATTAAACTTAAACTAACTGACTGACTGACTACATACTTGCATGCTGACACTCTTGCTGCTCACTTTAAATGACACTCTTGCTTGCATGTGCCCAGTACTTATATGCATGTCCTGACTCACTGGAAAGCTTCTTATAACTACATAACACACTTTGATCTACACATCACACATGGAAAACAGAAAAGTAAATAGCTTGTGAAGGACTCAGACAGTAAAACAGCTGATTTCAGACCTGAATCTCAGTGTAACTTAACTCTCGAAAATGTTGATACCTTTATTCTCTGTTTAAGTTTTTCCCAGATGCTAAAGTTGGTAAATAGACATATTAGTGTTAGAAGCTGTATCACATGATCATCCAAACTACAAATGATTTAAGTCAGAATTAAAAATCAGGCAGTACAGATTATTGCCTCAATTGTTTATAACGTCTTGATTCACTTCTCTGTTTAAATTACACAGAGCATCCGGCTTAATGGAAATTTCAAGTGTTGTATCTCTAGTACTTTTTCACTGGTTTTGAAGTCTTCATTAAAGTTACAGCTCTCTAGGTAAATGTAGTATCTCACAACCTCTGAGCATTTAAAGTCATAGCCTTGGCCTTTAAAAATCAGAACTGTGGGTCTGTGAAGAGGAACACTTTTTATTCTTTATATTAAAAGATATTCATATACTAAACTCTGTACAGTTAAAGATTTGGAGTTTTTGTACAGGCATAATTTATTTATTTATTAAGGTGTGAACATATAACTAGGTTTGACTTTTTGACGAAAATCAATAAGTCTATGAGGAGCAAGTCTAAATCTGAGGGTCAAAGTCATATTACTACATCTGTTACTATACTATATCTAATTATAGTGGTTGAGAGTTAATCAAAAGTAGCAAAAGAAACTTCTGAAATGAAAAATATTTTAGTATACTATATCATGATGATTAATAATAGTAATAATAAAATAATGATGATAATAGTGTTAGTAGTTTACTTTATATGAATGACCAAATCGTAGATTTAAATAAGTATGTTTTTCTTTACCTTAGAGCAGGTTAAAATCAAGTACAACTCTGCTAGTTGTGTTGTATGACAATGTAAATCTTTGAGTTTTGAAACCAGCTATTGATTATTTCATCTAGCCAGTATTATATTTGTCTACTTAATCTATTTTAACTTGTTTCTGTACTTTGGATTGAAAAATGCTGGGCAGGATTCACGATGGCTTGCACGGAGTCTAAGAGTAGTGTAAGACTCCATGCAGCCATCGCGATCCAGGAACAGCCTGATTGTGCATGTAAGAGAGCACCTAAAACGGCTCTTACACGGACAGGGCGTGGATATGCTAATTACCTCACTTGCAGCCGAAAGGCATGCAAATGAGGTAATTTCGCGATCCAGGAAGCAGAAACCTGCCCGTGTAAGAGCCGTGTTATCTGCAGAAATGTACTCAGTTGATAACTGAGTACCGCTCTGCAAATAACACAATGGAGCCTTGTCAGCTCCAAATAAAGTTTGCAAATGTCCCAGGCAGCATGCCAATGGCCAAATATGTGGCCACTGGCAACGTACCCTGATGCAAACATGAAATAAAATCTTTTTTTTTTTTCGTCGATCGTAACTGTTTAAACGTAGCGCCGCGCAAATGGGCTGCACTATAAAAAAACAGAAAAATAAAAAAATGGGTTTATGCAAAGCATGAATATACAATGGAAGGGAGTAGCAGGCTAAAACAACATGGCCACCGAGTAGGGGTTGCTAAGGGGGGAAGCTGAGTGTAAGACATGTAACTAATCATTAGTAGGCAATCCTATGTAAATGAGTGGTAGGATAGTGAATCGCACTGTTACATAGAAAATGAGCACATTCCGTGCAGTGTAGGAGTAGGATAAGAGGGAGTAACAGAGTAGGAGATAGGTGACATCACAGGGGGGAATGTAGGAAAGGAATGCAGCTCATTGGAGCACAGTGGCATGTGAAAGCTGTCAGTCACAGATCATGGAAAGAGGAGTGTCAACTAGTAGGCATGGGAAAGCCAAGAAATGGAAGGTGTACACTATGGATAACACCAAAGTTTCTTGCATGGCATGCATGCATGTGTGTGCACGCTGGTAAGCACGAGTGAGCTAGGGTGCGCGTGTAAGTGTGAGTGTGCACGTTTAAGGCAGAATAAGCATGTAGGAGCCTGTTTAAACACCTATATGCTTGTTTGCACTGGTGTGCGCGCGTTTTAACCCGAATAAGCAGATTCTAGACTGTCTAAGCATGTGTGCGCGCGTGTTAGCCACTGTGAGCGTGTTTTTGCTGGTATGCGCGTTGCTCCCCCCTGAGGAAACAGAAGGGGAAAAGGAAGCATGGGAAATAGTAGGAAGCTAGCAGAAATTACTGGCAGAGCTAGCAGATGAAAACAATCAGAAGCAGGCAATTACACAGGCAGAACAGTAGCCCAGCCCAGCACTTAAAACTCTGCAAACAACAGTGCAGAATGTTTCTCTCAAGAGACACTGCAACAGAGGAGTAAGCTACTAGAAGTGAAAACTGAAAAAGCTTCACTCAGACCAAAAATGCTAGGGGCTGCCATAGCTGTTATAAGAAGACATATGCAACTTGCTGAGGGTAGTGACTATGCAAATGCTGCTAGACAACCCACAGTGAGGAGACGGAGAAGAGTGTACAGACCCAGGGTCACCTACCAGGGTTTACATGAACTGGAGATAGTGAAGCGCTATAGAGTGGACAGAGACCTCCTGCAGCAAATTGTTGAGCTGTGCAGGCCACTCCTCACACACAGAACCAACAGAGAGGAACCCATCCCAGTGGAAATCAAGGTATGTATTGGCCTAAGAATACTAGCAACAGGTACCTTCCAGAGACCAACTGGTGATATGATGGGGATATCACAGGCATCAGCATCCAGGGTACTGCACCAGTTCCTGGATGCCATGTCAGCACATGTCAGTGAGCATGTATATCTCCCCAGTTCCCGTGAGTTATTGGCCAGCAATATGCGTCTCTTCCAGCAAATAGCGGAATACCCTGAGGTAGTGGGTGCAATAGACTGCACGTATAAATGCATCAAAGCACCAGCCGGTGAGCGGGGTAGGGCCTACATTAACTGCAAGGGCTTCCCCTCCATCAACTGCCAGGTCGTGTGTGATGCCCAGGGCATAATAATGAATGTGTGTGCTGGCTGCCCTGGAAACTACCATGATTCCCATATCTGGCATCTGACGCAGCTGTACCAGACATTTGCCAATGGGGACATCCCACATGGTCACTTAGTGGGGTATGCTGGCTATGCACTGGAGCCGTGGCTGATGACACCCATCAGAAACGCACACACACCTGAACAAGAACACCATAATGAGGCACATGCACAAACACGAAATGTAATTGAGCATGTGTTTGGGCTGCTCAAGTCACGGTTCCGGTGCCTGGACACATCTGGTGGAGCCTTGCAGTACTCACCAACTACATGTACCCAAATCGTCATGGTATGTGCTATGCTACATAATATGATTCTGCGAAAACAGCTGCAGCAGGACCAGCATAGGGCTGGACCAAACAGCCCCCCACCATTGCCAAGCCAATCACAGGCAGAGCGTGACTCGGAGGAGAAACAACCTGAGCCTGCCCCAGTAGGCAGAAGGAGGTGTGCCCAGTATGCCTTGGCCTTGGCAAAGCAGCAATGCATAGCACATACACTAGCTCAGTAGGAACCCAGGAAATGATACCTCTCTCTGACTCACACATATAGTAAAAGGGATGCCTAAGTTGACACAACCTGCTATCAAACATGTACAGGGAGTGTAGTATGTGCGTCCAACACAGACAGCCCTGCAGCACCACCTGAGGCATGATTGCCATGTGTTAAGCAATGTAACACCATGTAGTATATGCAAACATGATGACCCTGACTAACATCCTACCCTCACCAAGCATGATGCCAGAATATGGGGACGAGATGATCAATTACAATAATTGGCTTAAGTATTGCCATTAGTCAAAGGGGATCCAATGCGTGCCAGTCTGGGATGACATGCTGAGCAAGACACGATGCTCCACATCCATAGGTATCACAAGGGATAAGAACCTAGATATAATGCTACCCAATGCCAGATGTCCAAACTGAAAGATGCATGCAGTCTAAACTCCCCTCAGCATGGGGAATGTTGATATCTGTCCTGTAACAGAAAACTGGGTTAAGGCTCACAAGAGCACCCTAACACTACCAGGTTACACCTCATACCATGCTTTACAGCCCCAAAACATGGAACAAACTACAAAAGGAGAGTGAGTAGCAATAATTGTCAAGGATAACCACACCCCCATGTTGGTACCACAACAAGAAGCAGCATGGATTATCCATGCTCAAGTAACAGTGGCTAAGACTACCTGCCAGTTTGTAGCCTGCTACAGACTACCCTCCTAATGCCAGGAACTGCAGTTGGTCTACATTGGAACACATGGAAATATCAAGCTCTCAGAACAACATTATATTGGGTGACTGAAAATACTCAAACATAGACTGGGAGCATTATCCCAGCACCAGCACCCTAGGCCAAAATGCTCAGGAACAATGTACCACTCCCACAAGAGGGGTAAGCATACTGGATGTGATAATCAGCAACATGGGTACTCTATGGCCAGATGAGAAGTGTATTCCTCACTGGTAAGATCAGACCATAGAGTAATCACACTGGATATTCACATCCAGACCACAGTCCCTGGCCAGAAAACCACAGTGAAAAAACATGTGTAAAGGAAATGTTGTACTCCTACAAACTGATGTTGAATCCATTAAAGGCCTTGTGCCTGTGGAAAATATGGGCCACACCTCAGAACCCTTTATAAATGCATTCTATGAACACAGTCAGGAATGCATGGATTATGCAATCCCAAATAAAACCAAGGCCCAATACCATGCACACAGGCATCTGGCATGGTGGACCACAGCCATTACCAAACCATGCAAGAGAATGAGGAAGTCACCACATGATAGAGCAAACCCAAAAAGGGAAGTCATCTCTGATCCGTATTATGGCAATAAAGTATGGCCAGTCATAAAATCCACTAAGGCCAGCTACAACAAGTTGAATCTGTGAATCTTTGGCAATGTTACACCTGCCCCATGTACACAGACAACCCCCTCCACCCCCCAAGAAATACAAATATATGTGAGAGATGCAAGCACGTCTTCAAACTGGAGGCTGAGCTCTCTTAACTCAGTACTGTCTAAACTAGTCAGGAGGAGAAGGTAACCACACACACCACAAACCCACTCACATAGACCCATCACAACTGCAAACCAAATACATAAACACACAAAAACATTCCTGGAGGCTCTAATTAAAAACCACCAAATCAACAGAGGCCTCCAAAGCAGACACCCAAGCAACCACTACCCCCAAACATAGCACATGCAACACATAGTACACAAAGTCGGTGTGCCAAACAGTCACAGCCCGTAAGGACAAACAACATGCCTGATACACTTCTAATAGGTGACACCATAGTCAGACACACTGATGTCCCGCTCATGTGACTGAACAAGAAAAAGTGTACAGTAAGCTGCCTGTAGGCTGCTACAATCCGCCACATAACACAATCATGCAGGTCACTCCAAAGCAAGTACAAATATGACTCAGTCATTGTCCATACTGGTGTGAATGATGTGAGACGTACCTCCCTGGACTACATGTAAAGAGACATAGAGGAGCTCTCCGATTATGTAGGCCAGGCCGGTATGACTCTGACCCTGAGCAGCATCCTACCCCCACCAAGAATGATGCCACAGTACAAACACAGAATGATCAGCTTTAACAATTGGCCCAATTACTGGTGTCATTCCAAGGGGATACAATGTGTGTCTGTTTGGGATGTCATGCTTGACAAGCCACACTGCTTTGCCAGGGATGGCTTGCACCTGTCACCCCTGTGTGTCTGGATATTGGCTAAGGCCCTTGCCACCTCCATAGTACCTTTTGTAGGCAAGGCTGAAAAGACAAATCCACCTCCCCAGAAAACATAACTGGAAAAAACATGAGGGTAATGCTGCTCAATGCCAGATGTCTAAACCACAAGATGCACGCTCTCGAGGCCCTCCCCAGTATGGAGAACATCGATGTCTGTGCAGTGATGGAAACCTGCATCAAGGCTCCTGAGAGCACCCCAGCACTACCAGGTTATACCTCAAATCATGTTTTTCGGCCCCAAAACCTGGACCAAACCACAAAAGGAGGGGAAGTATCTATATTAAGCAAAGATACCCACACGTCCATGTTACTGACAATGCACAAAGCATCAGAGACCATCCATGTGCAAGTAACTGTAGGCAAAACCGCTGTACAGTTTGTAGCATGCTACAGACCACCCTTCCAGACCCAGGAACACCACTCAGCCTTCCTGAAGACACTGGAGAGTATGAATGTCTCCCCAAATACCAAACAAGGTACTCACAAATCACCACATAGGTGGTAATCCATTACGTATGGAAGAAGTAATCAGGGACCTAGGGACACAAGTGGACAGTAACCCCACATGTGACACTCACTTTGCCAACGTGGCTAGGAAGACCCCCTATATTGGCCACCTTATCATGAAAGGATTCACATCTACATCAAGAGAGGTCATTGTGCCCCTATACTCTTCTCTTATCAGGCCCGTAAGTGAGTACACTGCCCCATTTCAGATGTACCATACCCGACACCTGCAGCAGTTAGAAAGACCTCAAAAGTACCTCACCAAGAGGATAAAGGGTGTCAAACATTTGTCATATGCTACCTGGCTGACAACACCCCAGCTGTATGCAGTCACATACTGCATACTCAGAGGCGATGTATGCCCGATGTACAAGGTCATGTCCAATACAGAATTGATGGACATGCTCCACCTCAGAAAATCCAAAGCCATCAGAGCCGTGAAAGCGACAGATGTCAACTTCAGCACATAAATAAATCGGATGTGCTGGAGGGACAGATTCCTAACCCAGAGGCTCCCTACACTCTGGAACAGAATCCCACTCCATGTTAGGCAGAGCCCCTCACTGACTCTCTTCAACAGGAATCTTGCCAAGTGGATGGGAGATCGTAGATTTACACTGGGTGTCTTCAGTGTGTCACATCTAGACAGAAGCACAGTAAAGTGAACCCTAAATGGCCATAATATTCACATAGCAAGGGGTGGCGAAAGCCACACATGCTCTGGCTAGGCTGATAAATGCCCTAGGGCAGATAGCCCAGTATGAGCCTATGAACCTATGGAAATACAGGACACTAAGGATAATCACAAGGCTGTCTTAACTGATGGTAGGAACCTTGTTGGGAATTCACAGATATGCTCTGAATTACCAAATATTACAAACAATACACCAAACCCACACACATTGCCAACATCCAACCTGACCGGTTCAGTGCAAACTCCCCTCCCCCCAAAATGACAAATATCTATCCCAGCAGAGTGCTGGCCCCCTGACATTGCAGATGTTGAGGTAACAGGCAGCATCTTCAAAGCAAAACACACAGCATCAATGGTACGAGATGGTGTCCTGGGCTGTGTCCAACACGAACTCCAAGAAGAATGGAATGCCAAATAACACTACTGCTCAGTTTCAGCCTTACCACAGGATATGTACCCAAAGAGCAGTGTACAGCAACAGTGGTCCCTCTCCACAAAGGTGGTGCCTGAATGGATACTGCAAACTATCACCCCAGAATCCTGACAAGCTTGGTCTGCAAAACTATGGAAAGGATCATCATGGACCTCAGAAATAAAGATATTGGGGACCTACAGACACTGGACCCTACCCAGCGTGGCTTTCTTAAGGGCAGATCCTGCCCCTTAAACATGTCTGACTCATGTGAAACAGTCATCAAGGCCATTGATGAGGGGAATGTGGTCCACACAGCCTATCTGGACCTTGCAAAAGCCTTCCATACAATACCCCACGTGTTCATTATAGATAAGCTCACCAGCTTAAATATAACCCCCTATGTCAGTAGATGGGTTGCAAACCAGCCCAAGGACAGAACTGACATGGTCAGACATGCTGCAGCCGTGTCAGACTACAAACCAGCTACAACTGGCATCCCACAAGGCTCAGTCCTGGGACCTCCCTTGTATGGTATATATTTCCCATAGGTACAGGGAAGGACTGTGTCTGAACAAGTTTGCAGAGGACTACAAACTGGGCACCTTATCTGACCCTCCAGCTGACACAAGCATCCTACAAAAGGGCCACATAGAAACAGACAACTGGTGCCAGAGCCATGTCATCAAGCTAATTGCAGAAAAGTGTATAGTCATCCCCTGTGGATAAACAGTAAGTGCCCACCACTTACCACATAGGTGTTAACCCATTAAGTACTTTAGAAGTAATAAGAGACCTGGGGACATAATTTGATAGATATCTTGCATTTGACAACCATGTGGCTGTAGTGGTTACAGAAACATACCATATACCCACCTAATCATGAAGGGAGTCAGATTTAGATCAGGGGAGGTCATCGTGCCTCTTCAGTCATTCTTCATCAGCCTCACAATTGAGTACAATGGCCCCTGTGGGATGTACCTCAGCAGACACCTCCAGCAACTGGAAAGACCCCAAAAGTACCCCAACAGGAGGATCAAAGAGCTCAAACAGATGCCATGTGTTGCCTGATTAAACAAACCGCAGCTCCACACAGTGCCATACTGCCTGCCCAGAGGCAATCTGTGCCTGATGTATAAAGCCATGTCCAAGCTGGAATCAATGAACACGCTGCACCTTAAACAATCTGAATGCCAGTGAGCTATGCACATGACAGACCTGAACCCCAGCACTGACATACATAGGGCATGCTGTAGCAATTGATCCATAACCCAGAAGCTCACTCCACTCTTGAGTAAACTCCCAGTATAGGTTAGCCAGAGAGTCACTCATTGACTCTCCTCAACAGGAATCATGATGAGTGGATGGGAGATGGTAGGTTTAGCCTGGGTATCACTGTTATGTCACGGGTAGACAGAGGCACAGTATACTAACCTTGAAATATGTCATGTCAAATTCCAGTTACAATGTGTGTTGAAGGGCAAACACACTCTCTGAGTAGCAGTAGAAATGGCCTAGGGCACATCGCTAGTGTTTGTCAATGTCCACCCAAGTTGTGGAATACACTACCAATGTTGGACAAGCCTGGTGTAAGTAGTCCATATCCGAACAAAATGCAGCATGGTCATGTGTGCAAAACTGGCCCTTAACCAGTCTGGTGTGCTCACTATGAATATTTAAATCAGTGATAGTACTGAAACCCAGGATACTGTCCACCACAGTGAAAGTACTGAACCAGTACACTATACAATATGACAGTGTATGGTCAGTATGAAAGGATGTTGACAACTGTATGCAAACTATCCCATGGAAACCCTGCAGGCACAGTATAATCCCTGTCGGGTTCTGACACAAAGCAGTTGGGCAGTATGTACACAACATGACTCCTAACACACAACTATAAATGTGAAATATTGTTGAAGTTCACGCACACCCACAAATGTGGTGGACTGAAGATCTCAACATATGGAAAGCACACACTGGGCATGCTCGCACACTTTGATAAATGAGACATATGTCAGGCAACAAGCCATGGAATATGCCTGAACTGGGCATGCTCACACACTTAGGCCATGTCTCAGTTTAGCAGTTGGCCACACATATCTGGTATTTGTATGTGTTAAACCAGGAACCAACCACAATACAGCAATCTGCCCAGTGCACACAGTTAAATGACTACAGAGACAAAAGTTAAATAGTGGATCCCACACATATTCAAACATCATACACAAGTTGTACATAGAAACAGGGAAAGCTATGGCAATAAAGACCTGCAAACAGTTTATCAGCAACAAATATTGTGCATCTGAAAATTAAACATATGGGTGTAGAGGTCAATACTAGGTTGTTTGCCCTAGGGAATACAAGCTTAGCCAGAGTGTGCTTGGCATCTGCCTCCCCAGTACAGTAGGCTACTGTGCCTCTGTAAAGTAGGTCACAGAAGGCACCATGTAAGGCTAGTGTGCTGTGCCTCTGTCAAGCAGGGACACAGTGGAGATCCCAAGGGTTGAATGTGCAATGTCACATCCATGTTTGAATCCTGCAAATGCTCAGTGTGTGTGTGTGTGTGTGTTTGGGTGAGGGGGGTTAGTGTGTGTGCAATTCTGTGTGAAAGAAATGTCCCTTTTGCCAACTAGAAGAACACACTGCATGATGCACACTCCTCTTTCTAAACACTGATGATCTCAGCACCCTATAAGTACAGCAGGAGAAGGGAAACCTCCCAGTAATTCAGATAGCGCGCTATACTAATGCGTCTCTCACAAGTGTCATAACATAGTTAGGTAGGGATTTGAATCCTGCAAATGCTCAGTGTGTGTGGGTGAGGGGGGTTAGTGTGTGTGCAATTCTGTGTGAAAGAAATGTCCCTTTTGCCAACTACAAGAACACACTGCATGATGCACATTCCTCTTTCTAAACACTGATGATGTCAGCACCCTATAAGTACAGCAGGAGAAGGGAAACCTCCCAGTGATCTGAACAGTGAGCTCTGCTAATGCATCTCTCTCAAGTGTCATACCATAGTTAGGAAGGGGTTTGAATCCTGTAAATGCTCAGTGTGTGTGTTTGGGTGAGGGGGGATAGTGTGTGTGCAATTCTGTGTGAAAAAAATGTCCCTTTTGCCAACTACAAGAACACACTGCATGATGCACATTCCTCATTCTAAACACTGATGATGTCAGCACCCTATAAGTACAGCAGGAGAAGGGTAACCTCCCAGTAATGTGACTAGCATGCTCTGCTAATGTGTCTCTCTCAAGTGTCATAACATAGTTAGGTAGGTGTTTGAATCTTACAAATGCCATATGTGTTTTTGTCACACAGTTTGTCCATGTGTGTAGGGTGTTGCTTTTAATATTGTATGACATAGATCACATCAGTAATGTCAATGCACACATGAGGTATGTGTGTGCCACATAGACATATGTACCTGTGACTTGAAATAGTTCCCATGTGTGAAGCCTGCCTCATGTGAATACATGTAATTTGCATTACACACCTTTATGATTGTGTTTTTCTGTGCAGGGGCTGCATTTGGTATGTGAATATACAGTGAGAGTAGTCTATGCTGTCATCTTACCAGCGAGGGATACACTTCTGGTCTGGAGCATATAGTCCACATGTTGGTGATGAACAGGTGCAGCATGTATTCCCCACTTGTGGGAGTGGTAACAAGTCGTTCCACAGCAATTGAGTGTATGGATTCTAGGAACTTTACACCTAGAGTGTTGGAGCTACAGTAATGCTCACAGTCTATGTGTGGGTAAATGAAGCTGCCCAATATATTGTTGTTTGGAGACACCTGCAGATATACATGTATTCTTAAGTAGGCCAAGTGGGTTACCTGAGTTTGGGAGTGTGGTGTGTGCCAGGCTATGAACTGGAAGGCAGTCTTACCCACTGTTAGTTGCACAGGGATAGTCTCTGATGCTTCGTGCTGTTTCACCAACCTGGAGGTGTGTGTATCTTTGATGAATATTGATACTCCCCCTCCTGTTCTGTTTTGGTGCAAGTTATGTGGCCGACAAGCATGGTATGAGGTATAACCTGCCAGTCCTGGGGTGCTTTTGGGGGCCTTGAACCAGGATTCTGTTACTGCACAGATATTGATGTTCTCCATGCTAAGGACTGTTTCCAGGGCATGCATCTTGAGGTTTACACTGCTGGCGTTGAGTAGCATTACTATTAGTTTCCTATCCCTTGTGATACCTATGGAGGTGGTCTTGTCTGTTGAGCCTTGCCTAAAAAAGGCACTATGGGCGTATCAAGAGCCTTTGCCAATATCCGAAAGCACATGGGTGACAGGTGTAAGTTGTCCCTAGCAAAGCAGTGTGGCTTGTTGAGCATGCCATCCCAGGCTGACAGGCATTGGATCCCCTTTGAATGACACGGAAACATAAGCCAATTGTCTGAATTGATAATCTTGTCTACATATTGTGGCATAATTTTTGGTGAGGGTAAGATGCTACTCAAGGTCAGGGTCATACCAGTCTGGGCCACATACTCAGAGAGCTCCTCTATGTCTCTCATCATGTAGTCCAGGGAGGTATATCTCAGGTCATTCACACTGGCATGGACACTGACTGAGTCATATTTGTACATGCCTTGGAGTGACCTGTGTGCTTGTGTTATGTGGCAGATCATAGCGCCCAACAGGCATCTCACCATGACCTTCTCCTTGTTCAGCCTGGTGAGCGGGACATCAGTGTACCTGATGATAGAGGCACCCATCACAAGTGTAGCAGGTGTGTTGTTTAGCCTTACATGCTGTGACTGATCGGCACACTGGCTTTGTGAGCTATGTGTTTCACGCGTTCTGTTCTGGGGTAGCGGTTGCTTGTGCGTCTGCTTTGGAGGTGTCTGCTGCATAAGCAGACCTTTATTTAGAGACTCCAAGTATGGTTGTGTGTGTTTATTTGTTTGGATTGCTGTCGTGGTAGGTCTATGTGAGACTGGAATTGTAGTGACCGTGGTTTCCGTCTCCTCCTGACAGGTTTTGCCAGTACTGAGTTGAGAGAGCTTAACCTGCAGTTTGGATATATGGTTGCATCTCTCACGTGTGGTGGGATTTGTTGGGAGGAGGAGAGGGTTGATTGTGTAAATGAGGCAGTTGTAACATTGCCTCTAGATTCCCATATTCACCAGCTGGACCGTGGAGGAGATTGACAACTGACCTTTCAACATGCTAGGATAGTATTGGGAATTCCTTTATAATTAACAACAAAAAGGGCCAATGGGGAACAAGGTACGCAAGGTGAGTTTGTGAGGGTGTAGTGCTTTTAATTTGTTAGTGCTGGTATATATAAATGCTTTAGTGAGCAAGTGCCAGGTATCTCAAATGCAATGTGTTACAGGTAACTTAATTGCATAAATGACAAACACTAACTTTCTGTCAAGTGAAACAAGGACATACATACAGTAAGCAATGCACATGTCACTAGGGATCCACAGAGGCGCTGTAAAGCTGCATTTCAAGTGGAATTAGTGTTTCAGGGAAATAACAAGCAAACAAGCATACAAATAAAGCTACAATCAACAGGCATGGATCTAGTCTATGCTACAGCAAACAAGGTGTACCAATTTCAGTAAGAAACAGTTCAAATATGCAGGCACTATAAGCCTTTAGCCAGAAATTCCCAGCTCAGACTGGCAGAGTCCAACCTCTCCTCCCACAAGAGTGCAGACCATGAACCTTTGTAATGTCAAATAACTGGCCTGAAGCCCAACTGCTTAAACCAGAACTAATACACATTTATAATGACAGACACTGAGCCCTCAATCAGCATTCCCCAACTTAGTAGGCTGTATGCTACCTGTCCTGCCACCACAGTATCTCTGGCATTTAATGAGACTCACCTCCTGTCATAGTTAGTTGTGTGTTTTGGGGCTGTCAAGCATGGTATGAGGTGTACCCTGGTAGTGCTAGGGTGCTCTTGGGAGTCTTGAACCTGTTGTCTATTACTGCACAGATATCAACATTCTCCATGCAGAGTAGAGGTTGTACTGCATGCATCTTGTGGTTTACATGTCCACCATTGAGTATCATAACTTCCATTTACTTATCCCCTGTGCTACCGATGTAGGTGGCCTTCTGTTTACAGCCTTACCAGCAGAATGCAAAGATGTGCAGCCATTACACTATGGTAATTAATAGGGGTGTACCAAACAATACAATGACAATCATACTGTTAATGCATCAGGCATGCTGGGATATACCCACAATGATATCATTACACTGTACAGTTGACAACATGATAATATCACTACACATCTATGTAGTCACCCTGTGCATCAGCACCATGTTAACCGGTCCTGCAGCGATGTTACAGATTGCAGGAGGTGGCACAGTTTCATCATATGCATAGGGTGTGTACTTGGTATGCCTGAGTCTGCCACTGATACAACCAATCAACATGTATGTGTGTGTGTTAGTGAGGGACAACCGTAGAAGATGGGGCAATGTTGATGCAGTGTGTGCGTGTATGTGTTAGCCCTAGGTGTTAGCATTATGCATGTGTGTATGCATGCACACAGTTCCACCTTGTGGTCACCATATACGGGTGTTTGTGGACAGCCACAGACTGTACCTGCCAGGTCATACAGATCACTGTCTCTGGCCACGGACACGGTACCTGTGCCTGGCAGGGGTGCTACGGACAGTATCAGGTACTAAGCCAGACTGGGTACTGTCATCAGAAGCAGGTGGTTGTTGACTGGAGACATGTCCCTGCTGGGACTGTCCAGAGCCACGTGCACGTGGTCTCCTAGCGCAGTCTGATAACAGCACAGACCCAGCATTGCTGGGGCTGGTACTGGCACTATGGGAGCGGCTGCGAGTTTGTTGTCATCCGCGACGACTGCCAGCTGCTGCTGTTGCTGGCATTCATCCACATCGATGCCTCAACTGCCCTGCGTTGCCCTGGCTCGTGGACATGTAGTTGTGGAACAGATCTAATGTGTCCCCCCAACGTCTGTCAATGACCTCGGTGAAATTACGGATGGCAGCCGCAACGTCACTCATAGTGTCATTCATAGCAGTGCGATGTGCTCTCAGCTCCCTCAGACCCTGTCTGGTGTACCGTTCCATACGTGACTGTACCTGCATTACAGCCCGGAACATAGCTGAGGTTGACAGACCTCTATGGGCACGTCTGACAGGGGCAGTACGACCACGGATGCTCCCACGAGAACTCCTGGACATCTGCCTGTGTGTTACCATGTCAGGACTCTGGCCATGGCTGCTGTGAGGGGATGCATGTGCCACTGATACCACATTACCCTGGTCAATGCCCACTGTATGCTGTCCATCACCTAGGGATATTGGTGACAATGGATGTATTGGCAGGATGACTGTGTGCATTGATGGGGTTGACAGCTGTGTACTGTCGATTGGCTGACCAACAACGGACCCTGGCACACCTCCCTGTGCCATTACACAGGTATCATCATTATCACTATCCCCAGCAGCAGATTCAGGTTCCCTGCTGCACACCACCAGAGCAGCACCAGAACCTGTGAGAAGAAGACAGAAAACACAGTTTACAATGTGCACACAATGTTACCACACATGCACACACGCACACATGGGCACATGCACACATTCACACATGGGCACATGGGCACATGCACACATGGGCACATGCACACATGCACACATGGGCACATGGGCACATGCACACATGTGCACATGCACACATGCACACATGGGCACATGCACAAATGGGCACATGCACACATGCACACATGGGCACATGCACACATGCGCACATGGGCACATGCGCACGTGCACACATGCACACATGCACACTCCTCAGTACATGAGATACAAACACACAGACACAGACACACCTGCAATCACACACATAGCAATACCATTTTAGGGTATTATTACTATTACTATCATAAGTATTAAAGGAATGTTATTACACACTCACCAGCATGGATTGGCTGCCTTGCTGTTACACCAGAGGGACCTGCACAAATAAGACATTCATTGTCAGTGGGCACAACTGTGCCATTGATACTATGAGTATGATACAGTAAAGTAGTACAACAGTTGGCTTTCGCAGGTCTACTGCTGATATTGAGAATATCACTCTTGCACAATTATTACCAGGATAATAGCTACAAACACAGTACACACCTCACACATGCATAAACTACTAGTGTAGAGAACAGTCAACTATAGATATGGCATGTTACCTGCATGCTCCAAGTCCTCCTGCTGGGTGGCTCCAGCCTCCATCATTACACATGTGTGTGGATGTTGTTGTTGTTGGGCTGGAGCCACAACACTTAGGAGGAGCCCCTCCAGTCTGGTGAGGGGGGGTGTATAGCCGCCCCACCACCTGTGGCAAGCTATTGCCTGTGGATATCAGACGCATGCTGATGGACATTTCTAATTAAATCACTGCAGTGATGGCATACCTGCTCATATGTCCAGTTGTGCATGCCTATGTCATTTACCCGACGGACAAGGTCTTGCCACAGTACAGCCCTCTCCTGCTGGTTCTAGCTGGTGTGGGAAAAGAGTGTGGCAAAATCCCGCACCAGGCTCTGGTGTATCTCTTCTTCCTCTGCAGCAGAGTACGTGGGATTGCGCTGGTGCACCATTGCCCTCGAAGGAAAATAAAAATATGTGAGCAAGTGATATGGCCCACATAAAACTCTACTGTAGTGATATCACTGAACTGCCATATATAGCATCTGTCTGTCTATTGGGGGATACACATGTGAATGACCACATATCAGTGCTCAGCCGACAACTCTGTGACAGTGCCTGGCACACTCCATACAACAAACAAGTATATTTCAGCAGTCGGCACACTGTTTGAGGTCCAATGCACAGCCTCACACTGGGGGTATGTATCAAGGTAATGTATGGGGAACATTGTCAACCCATGCAATGCATGCAATGCACAGTACAAATGTCACTGGTAATGCACCGTACTCTTTGTTGCCATAACCATACCTATACCACAGTCACATACAGGGAACCACAGCACAACATATGGCAATGTAGTATGCTTGTATCCCAATACCTGACACATCTTTCTCTGGCCTCACACCAAGGACACACACTACCATGACAGACACAAAGTCATGCTGAGCAATCACACCATTACAGACCTTGCACACAGTCAGTGGCACACGCATTCCACCTCACATAGTTGGTATTGCAATGAGTACATGTGTGTGTGCATTGTGTCATAGGCAGGTAGTATGCTATTGGGCCTGGGCCTACAGCAGCATACTGTTATGCTACCCTGCTCCTTGGGACACATGTAATGTGGTTGTACTTGCTCCTGTCAAACAGTTACACAGGGTGACTCATATGGCATTCTACCTATCTGTATAACATTCAACAGGGGTATGTCTGACATCTACTAATGGGGAGCCTTGCTTCGTAATGCTGGGTGGTTTACTCCAGGGTATGGCCTCTTTGTGGGTAGGAACCTATACCTCCACCATGTGCTCTTTACTGCGGTGCCAAGGATGACAGACATAGGTCATTTATGCTGGGGATATTGTGAGGTGTTACCATGGTTGTTGGACAACTGTTATGGGTGTGACTTAACTATGTATATCCAGCAGTGGTATGCTCTGTGTCGGTAGTTTGAGAGGCACTCTATCTGTGGTTTTGTCAGTCACTCTGCATAGGTAATGTGTTTGAGGGCATTGTCACTGTTTGTTAGGTATGACTGTATCCTTCTCCCTTTCTGTAGTTGTCATGGGAGGTACATACCATGTAGGACATTGTGAGGTGTAGAGGGGTACAGTGACCTACATTTCACTAGCTGACACACCATTTCTGCTGACATGTACCATGTACAGGTATTACAAGACTGGTGTGCCACTGTGAATATCACAGGGGAAGCTATTGTACACTTGTTTCCCATGTTCCCTCCTGACACATCCAGTAGTAGGCAGGCAACCACATATGTGGTGGTTAGTGGTGTAAGTGTTTTGGAATGGGGTATGGTACTCCTGTATCCACACTGGTGTTCAGTACATGCCTTTGTCACCAGGCACCTGTTGCAATACATCTGCACACATGTGCCTCTCAATATATATATATATGTATATATATATATATATATATATATATATATATATATATATATATATATATATATATATATATATATAGAGGGGGGGTGAGAGATAGAGAGAGAGATATTCATATACATACATACCTGTACACATTCATATCTGTCTGTATATGTGTATGTATCTATATATATCTATATATGTATGTGTCTATTACATAATATGTGTATATACATATTCTATCCATCTATCTATATATGTTCATAGGTTCATAGGTAGGTACTAGGCAATCGGCCCTAGGGCCCATACAAGCCTAGCCAATAAATGTACCCTGGCTTTCACCACCCAAGAAAGGTATTTTCCTATGCCCCTGTCGAGCAGAGCCACAGACGTGATCCCCTGGGTGAATTCCCCATTTCCCATCCAATCATCAAGTCTTTCTTGAAGAGTGCTAATGAGGAAATCTGTTTGACATAGATAGGTAATCTGTTCCAGAGTATGGGAAGTGTCTGGGACAGGACTCTATCCCTCCAGCATGTTCTGTTTATTGTGGTGACAAGGTTAAGGTCCCTAGAGCGTGTAGCTGAGAGGGATTGGGATTTCTTTAAGTGGAGCATGTCCAACAGCTCTAGGTTTGACATAGCTGTGTATGTTAGGCAGAGATCACTCCTGCGTAGGCGATATGCCATGGAGACAAGCTGTAGTTTTTTGAGACGGTCTGCATAGGGCATCTGTTTGAGGCCAGTAATCCTCTTTGTGAGGTATTTCTGTGGTCTTTCCAGTTGTTGTAGTTGTCCTGTGAGGTACATACCACACGGGGCATTGTACTCTATTATGGGCCTAATAAGTGATGAGTTGAGGGGAACAATGACCTCTTTTTTCTGGATGGGAATCCTTTTGTGATGATATGAGCCACATAGAAGGATTTCCTGACCACTGTGGCTATGTGATTATCAAAGGAGAGACTACTGTGCACCTGTGTCCCAAGGTCTATTATCACATTTTCGGCATTAAGTAGACTACCAGCTATGTGGTAGTTCATGGGTACAGAGTTTATACCATGGGGATGACGATACACATTTTGGCATTGAGCTTCAGGCCATGGCTTTGATACCAGGTGTCTGTCTCAGTGAGGGCCTTTTGTAGTTTGCCCACATCGTTAGGAGTTGCAATTATGGCTCCTAATTTGCAGTCATCTGCAAACTTTGTTAGCCACAGACCTTCTGTGTTGGCCTGCACTTCAGAGAAGTAGGTACCAAACAGGGGAGGACCCAGGACTGCACCCTGTGGTACTCCACTTGTCACTTGTCTGATGTCGGATTTGGAATATGCTACTTTCACAGTGTGGGTTCTGTCCATGAGCCAGTTGGCAACCCATCTTATGACATAGGGATTTATACCTAGTTTGGTGTGCTTATCTATAATTCCAGAATGGGGGATGGTGTTAAAGGCCTTGGCGAGGTCTACATAAGCTGTGTGAACCATTTTACCATCATCTATGGCTTCGGTGACTGCTTCAAAAAAGTCAATCAGGTTTAGGAGACATGATCTGCCTTTTACAAATCCAAACTGAGTAGGATCTAGAGTTTGGAGATTACCAATGTCTTTGTTTATGAATTCCATGATGATATGTTCCATGGCCTTGCAGACCAGGCTCGTCAGGCTAATGGGGCGGTGGTTACCGTGGTCCGTCGTGGCTCCCCCATTGTGGAGTGGGATGTGTTGTGGTGCGCCATTCAGTGGCTACAAAGCCTGAGGTGAGGCTATGATTGAACATGGTACTGCGGTAGGGTGCCAGTTCACTCAGTGGTTCGTGAAGAACGCAGCCTGGGATATTGTCAGGTCCCATGGATGCTGTGTTCTTGGCTTTGGAGAGTGTGTATTTTACCTGTGCAGCCGTGATTATAGGGACTTTGAATTCTTCCAGTATAGAGATGGGCCCTCTAGGGGGTGAGAGGGGGCTAAAGTTAGCACTGAACCTATCTGCCAGGATGTTGGCAATATCAGTTGGTTCTGTATATTTAGTGCCATTATGCTGTACCTCAGAGCAGATCTGAGTGTTCCCATTTAGATTCTTGACATAGCTATAGAATGCTTTGTGGTTGTCTTTGGAGTCAGTGGCAATTTTGTTTTCGTAACTAGCTTTGGGGGATTTTATGACGGATCTCAGTTTCTTACTGAGGTTGACCAGGGAGTTCCTCCAGTCATGGGAATTTACTTATTTTTGCAACAGTTTCTTTCTTCTGATGTAGAGTTTGTTTATGGCAGAGGACCACCAGACTGGCTTCCTTTGTCTGGGGGATAACATCTTGGTTCTATTAGGGATAGCATGATCCATGCACTCGTGTAAGTGCTTATACAGTGCATTTGTGTAGGATTCGGCAGTCATACCTCTATTGTCTGTCTGCATGGGTGTCATGCAGTTTGCCACTTCTGTCTTAAGAAGTGTGACATTGGCTTTTGTGAAGTTTGTTACGATGGTGTCCCTAATTGGGGCTGGGGGTGGGATGTGGATGTCTAGGCTGATTACCTTGTGGTCGGATCTGACCAACGAGGAATTGACCTCTGGTGTGGAACACCGGTTTCCCATGTTGGTGATGACCAAGTCTGGGATATTGCTGCCCCTGGTGGGGGTGTGAATAAGCTGATCCAAGGCGTTGGTATTTATGAATTCTAGAAAACGTTGAGCAATAGAGTTGGTACAGGAGTAGTTTTTCCAGTTAATGGTGGGGTAGGTGAAATCGGCCATTATTAGGGTGTTGGGTTGTACACAATACTTTCCAGTGTATCATGAAATGAGGGGTGTGAATCCTGGGGCATGGTGGGGGGTCTGTAGCAAGCTATGATTTGGATTGTGGTCTTGCCCAGAGTTAGTTGCAATTGGATACCTCCGATGCATTATGCTGTGCAACTAGCCTGAAGGTGTGGATATCCTTAATGAATATGGACACACCTCCGCCTTTAGTGCTTCTTTCTGGGTTAGGTGGCCAAAAGGTGTGGTATGAATTGAAGCCTGGTAATGCAGGGGTGCTCTCTGGAGCTTTGAACCAGGTCTCTGTTACTGCACAGATGTCACAGATGTCACCGTTTACAGTGGTGAATTTGTCATTTGAACCTTGCCTGACAAAGGCACTATAGGGGTGGCATGAGTCTTAGCCAGTATCCAGAATCCTGAGGGCAACAGGTGCAGGCCATCTCTGGCAAAGCATCATGGACTGTCAATCATGTCGTCCCAGGCAGACAGATGCTGGATCCCCTTAGAATGACACCAAAAGCTTAGCCAATTGTTGAGGTCAATCATTTTGTCCTTGTACTGCGGTATCATTCTGGGTCTATCTATTTCTACATCCCTCTCTATCTATGTATACATATATGCATATTATATATAGATACATATATAAATATACATACATATATATATATATATATATATATATATATATATATATATATATATATATATATACCTTTTTATTTACACATATGAATACACACAAACATACTGCTAAACATTCATTACTGTACAACCTACATTGTACGTCGCACTACAACCTACATTGATATGTGCACATAGCATCCTTCACATACATATGTATGTCCAGCCTTCACTAACAGTTGCAGTATGTCCCCTGCCCTATGCACATCTTCATATATATATATATATATATATATATATATATATATATATATATATATATATACAGACTGCTAACACATATGGAGGGTTTTGTTTCGGCAGTCTGTGTCTCTTATTCGTTTTTTTTATTATTTCTTTGTTTTTATTTATTTTTTCTCTCTCTCTCTCTCTCTCTCTCTCTCTCTGTCTCTCCCTCCGGCTGTTGCAATGAACGTATTGCATGTGTGGACTGGGAGTACAGGCTGCTTTTGTAGGTATATGCAGATGTGCATGTGATGGCCTCTGCACCAATTGTTAGCCAGCATTTGCTAATTGCATGCAGCCTGCTGTGTGGTAATTGCAGTTCTCACTGTGATTTCAGGACAGTGCTATAAAATGTTAGGTGAGGTAGGCATAGCCCTTCCAGATTTTCAAGGTGGGGACCATGCTGGTATGCTGTGGACACTGTTGTGTGAGCATAAAGGTTGGTATGTCTCTCATATCTCAGGCTGTGCTGTAGGCACTGACATGCATGTTGTACTGACACCTGACTATTGCTTCCTCCAGTTTATTCTTCTCAGTGTGTATGTTAACTGACACCTAATAATACTAATACTGTTTAAATGGGAGTATGTGCTTTCATGTGGGACTTATGGAGTAACTGGTTTACAGCAGTGACTCTTGCAATTTGTTGCTATGGCTTCATTATTTAGCCTTTACATTCACTCCTTGGAGCCCTGCTAGGTGTCTTTACTGGAATGTGTTGCTATGGCTTTTCTATTTTCCATTCACATTCACTCCTTGTAATGCTTGCTATATTTCTTTCAGCAGCAATTCCTTATATGTTGGTTGTGGTTTGGTGGTACTGAATGCAGTCTGGTCTGGTCAAGGTGTGGGGCTTGACACCTACAAGGGTATTTTATTTTGCTGCTGAGCAGTAGTGGCACCTTGTACTTTGTACTAACAGTTATGGATAGCAGGCACATGCAGTGCTTGTAAACTGCTATACTGTCCTTCTGTTATTAGTTGGATACCTCCTTAGATATTTGTGGATTGTACACCTACATCTGGGTGTGCTTGTGGAAGCTATTCTACAGCTATTCACAAAGTGTATGACAGCAGACGGAATGATATACCTGTGAGTTTGTGACACTTGCAGGCCTCAGATACTCTCAGGTGTATCTTTTATCAGCCTCAGGGAATGGTCCATATCAGTGGGGTACACCCGTGATATTTTTCAGATATTCTGCAGTTGTGACTGTGGGGTATTTTGAGCATGTGTATTAATACACCATTTCTGATATGCACGTAGTGCATACTTTCAGTAGTTGACAGTTACCATTACGTGGGACAAAACACCTTTCTGCCTACTGTTAGTACATTTCACAGGGAGTCAGTGGGGCACAGTTAACATTTATTTTCAAATCAGGGACATCCCTGTAAATCAGTCCCAGTTGCGAGGTCTGGCCTCTTACCTGTTCAAATATGGCAGTGTTTATCCTGCTCTGATAGTGTGTGTGGTTTTCAAGATGCTACTGTCACATTATTACCTACTAGCTACTGACTAGCATGGCTGTTTCTCTTCTCACACTAATGTTATACAAATCCACAAGAATTGCCAGTAAAGATACAAGAAAAGCTTTGTGTAATAGCCTTCCTATATTCCCTTTATATTCAGTCCTACTATTTCATGATATATTGCTTTCAGCACAAAGTTCTTGTATATCAGTTATGGCTTAGTGGTAAGTCATGCAGACTAGTGTTTCCAAGGTCCTGGGTTCGAAACTGACAGAGGAATTTTATTTTGCTGCTGAGCAGACTACAGGCCTTGTCAGTCAGAGTGACTAAGGCACTTTTAAGCAGTTGTAAGCGGGTTAGCGCTGGTTTGCGTGGAGCTCATGTATGCGCACTGTCGCTTAGCTTCGCGCACACATGCTTAGCTAATCGCACACAAGCGCACTCCCACTTACAACTGCTTAAAAGTGCTTACTCTTGTGCACACCCACGCTAATTTCTTTGAAAGAAAAGAAAATGGGGAGATAGGACAGTGGTGAAAAAGGGGGCACAAAGAGGGTAGGACAGTAGGAAAACAAGCTCGGGATTTGCAGGAAGGATGTAGGAAAGGCCCATAGCTGCCCATTTCTTTATCAGCAACAGCTGTGCATATGTGTGTAATTTGGTGTGAAATTTGAAACCTTCCACCCCTGAGAGAGGGGTGAGGACAACAAAATATGTTGTACAGCCAATTGTAATTACCACTTCACATGTCCAGCAGACATGTCTGCAAAATGGGCAGTTATGTATGGGGCGTGATGTTTTTGCAGGAACAGAATGCCCTTTTTTTTTTTTTTTTTTTTTTTTAGGCGAGAGTGGAATGTGAGGTACAGGAAGTAGGTATATTTGGGGAGGTAGGTAGGGGAGGTTAACAGACAAGACAAACAAGATGCATACAGAGGCAGAGTATGACACATGTAGGGGGGAAACACAATTGACGGGAACGGATGTTGGGATATCGCGAGCCCATGAGCCCACAGATGGCAACAGTGGAACTGAGATCGCCACCCATGGACAGTTGCCACTATGCCTTCACAGCCCAGGACGGGGTTGTGCTGGGGGCTGTGTAGGATGGGCAGCAGGGACACCTATGAGTTGTGCCACCCGAGCCTCAAGCTGGCGTAGAGGTTCAAGCACAGAATGCCTGATCTCGCTACGTACCACAGGCCGGACACTTTGGAGGGTGAGTGGACGGTCTCCTCTGGCCACCCTTGCAGAGGGGGGATGAGCCCCATCCCCTGCAGTGCTTCCACCCGAAGGTGGCACAGGGCCACCAGAGGAGGTTCTGGCCTGGGCACTAGTGCCAGGTGCACTCGCCAGCTGAGGTGGGAGAGGTTGGTCCGCTGGAACCCGCCTTCCCTGTTGACCTATGTTTAGAAATATTTTATGACATTTTGGGTTAGTAACAAGCAATACCATTCAAAATTAGTTGTAACAGCATGCATCAGTTTTCCCATTAACCAAACACCCATGAATTCCAAACATTGAACAGCAAGCATAACACATGCATATTTTGAACAACAGTACACAATCCAACAGCATGCAGGGTCGATTGATGGCAACAGGTCATCAGGTTTGGATATGTGAACAGGGCACATGCAGCAACGTACATGCAAATATGTTTGAACCAACAGGACAAATGTCCATAGGAATTGATTGTGAATACACATACCCAGTTTGTTGTGGAATGGCATTATTTGTGAATATAGGGTAGGGTGAAGAAATATTTCATTAACAACTTCAACTACATATACATATGCTGTACATCTCTAGTAGCTGCAGATATATATACCCTACAGGTCTTAGTATAGTTTCCTATATGTAACCTTAGGAATGTTGGTGATGGGACTGTTACTGATACATTAATATACATTGCATTTTTATTCATACATATTTCATATCTGGCTATGTTCAGGTACAGCATCCTGCTACATTTGATTTATATGGCTCTAGACAACTGTGGATGTTCATTATTTCATACAACCATACTATCTCCATATTGCAAGGGTACAGCAACATATACAAATTGTGGGACAGACACATTCCAGCTTCAGTACTTCATTTCAAACATTTCACTTTTTGGTTGTGGCTGTCTCATTCATTTCATTATGTACTGACTGCAGTATACTTTATTCAGAAGTTATAACAGCTTTCTTGGTCGATTCATACCTCTTTCTCACACTCACTTGTTTTATTTTTACAATTCAAGTTGGTACTTTATTCTAGGCGTTATTAACATGTCATACCTGATTACATCAATCCTTTCCAACAGACTCACTTGTTTCATATGGCAAGTTTTCTAAGGGGATGTATTTGACACATGTCTATTATCTTTAGCTTGTTTACCACTGATTTTCAGGCTGCTGAAGGTTATCTGATATAACACTTCAGGTGGGTAATCACTATTTCAGACTTGTTTACTTTTTATTTCTGGATTACAGGCTGCATCACTTATCTAATCATACAGTACTAGCAGAATCTTTCTTCTAGTGTTATTTGAACTTTATTAATATGTGACTACACTGACCTCTTTTACAAGCTGTCTCACTTATATTGTATAACAATTACAGGAATATAATTACTAACCTGCCTGGTGGCGCAGCTGCTCCAGCCTATCACCATAGGCTCGCCGATTCGCGGAACGCACACCTGCAGCTGTAATATAAATGAAGTAATATTGGAACATACATCTCCATAATATCAGCTAGGATACTTCCTTACATACATAATTACATGGATACTTACTCAGTAGTGGGGCATTGGGCATCTGCCGGGCCTCCTGGATCCAACGGTTCAGTTGGTCCTGCTTCCGTCTCTTCAAGTCCACATGGTGATGACGGACCTGTTCACCAGTCCTTGGTACGCCTGTGGCACTGGTGAGATCATGTGCCAACCGGTTCCACGCCTCTGCCTTATATGCACCCCACAGAACCTGGCCCTGCATGAGTTGAGCCTCATGATCGTGGACTAGGAGCCAAACCATGTATTTGGATTCCTCAACACCCCACCTCTGTGATCGAAAGCAACTACCCTTTCCTACACCTGCCATCCTGACTGCAAATAGGTTCCACAATCAGTTATGCTGTGTATTCCCGCCTATGGGGCTTATATATGCCGTTTTTCCCGCACTTATCTGAGATTGGCCATTCACAAAACCTGCTTTATCATGCTTCTATTTCCATTCATTCCTATATATATGCTAATACTGCATTTTTCAGTGCAGCTGTCATGGCTTAGTGGTTCAGTACTTTGACTCTGATGCACAGTATCCTGGGTTCGAGCCTGGCACTTGCCTTTTATTTTTATTTTACTACTGTCTAGACAGGCTAGGAGGTGTGTCTGTTTAAAGGCGGCTTTGATACAGGTTGCTCAATGTTGCCCGCCGGTAAGCCGGTTGGCGCGCTGGGCAGTTCCTGCAAATGGGTTACGCTGGTTAACGCGTTATTTGGCTGTGAGCATGCATATTACGCTGTGAGAAATGTTGCGCAACTACGGGCAGACACTTTCAGCGTGTTAAAGCACTACTCAACTCCTGGCACTCCTATTACACCTGTTAAACCACTGGTCACCTGTGGGCAAACATACTCAGCTTGTTGGAGCACTGCTCAGCTATGGGTACTTATCAAATATTTTATTTTTTTATTGTGTCAGAGTTCTTCATAAAACATGGCCCATTTTATTGCATTTTACTTAACTTTTAATTGTATATATATATATATATAAATATATATATATATATATATATATATATATATATATATATATATATATATATATATACATATATGTCAGGGGATTGTTTTGTGCTTATTTCACTAAAAATAAAAAATGATGTTGTTGGGGCTCGAACCATGACTGCCTCCTCAATGGCTGACGTCTCTACCGCTACACTATTGGTACTTGGCTTATTTTGCATATTTAGAGCTTATATGCTTTTTCAATGACTGCTAACTGTGGCTGAGCGAAGGGCACACCCGCGCAAACGAGCGCAATTACGGGCAAACATTTTTGAAATAAAAAAAAATAAATAAACTGTTCATTTTTACGTTTTACATTTCAGTTGGGTTAATAGTCTGTAGGGGCATGTGTGCTGTTGTGTTTCTTGACATTTCCGCGGACTCGCTTATGGGAGTTTCCTTTTGAGGCTGTGATTTTTCTGGGGGCGTGTCCCTTTGCAGGTCTCACCATGCGGACACGCCCACTACATTGCTTCATGGACAGTGTTAGCCTAGGGTGTGATTCAGCATGCCCTCATGAATATGCATGGCATGCTGACATCACCCCGTTTAACTGCAGCCTCCGTGTAAGGCTTGCTAACTCTTACACGGAGGCTTCGTGAATCCTGCCCGCTGTTTATTTTCCAATATATATCAGAAGTGAGTTGGGGAAAAAAATCTGTCTGGTTGCAGGCCAATTGCATTATTTTCTCTACTCTCAAATATATTTGGGAAATGTAATAGTACAACTTATTTTTTGAGAAAAGTAATCAATTTGATATTTTCAGCATGTTTTTTGTTGATTTTATTCTCTGGATTCTGCAAAACTTACTCTACATAATTGAATTTACAAGTCTTTTGACAGATTTGAGGAAAGCTGTTGTCCCTTTGTTAGTATGCCTAAAGCTTGACTGTGAAACTCATGGTGACATTGCTTACAGCCATTGGGGTTACTATGAGATATTTTAAAATGGTGGGGTACATATTTGTTAAATAAGTTCTGTTTTTCCTAAATTGGTAAGTCATTTTGGATTATCTTTAGTCAATTTCAGTACTGCTTTTTGATGTTCTGCAATCTTTGACAAATAACAGTCATGACTTGTAGAACATTGTTTTATCTATTATTGTTAACTAAACAAAAGCTAAGATATTTTTTATAGTTATTTAAGTCATTTCATGGTAGATCTCATTTCAAATTGTATTGAGTGGATTGGCTCATATACCTATTTAGGTTTAACCTTTAGTGCATGTTTGCTTTTTCCAGTTTATATTGATTAGCTATACCCTCAATTATATTAAAAATTAGTTAGCCTGTAAAATGTGTATAAATATTTATCTGATGAATTAAAAAGGTATTTGGGAAGAGCATTATTGCTGTAAGATTTTGAAAGTAATTTAATATATTGTACTGGTTGTAGTAAAAACTATATGAAGAAATGTCCCAGGCTGCATCCTACATGAGCTCAAAGATGAACTAACCCCTCACCTAAACACACTGTTCAAACTCAGCCTCTCCACAGGCTACATACCCATAGAGTGGCGCACAGCAATGGTTATTCCACTCCACAAAGGTGGAGCCACAACAGACCCCGGGAACTATCGCCCTATAAGCCTGACTAGCTTGGTCTGCAAGGCTATGGAGCACATCATCATGGAACTCATTAACAGAGACATTAGGAACCTCCAAACACTGGGCCTACTCAGTTCAGCTTTGTTAAGGGCAGATCATGCCTCCTAAACCTGGTGGACTTCTTTGATACAGTTACCAAGGCTATAGACGAGGGACAGGTTTTACACACAGCCTACCTTGACCTCAATAAGGCCTTCAACACCATTCCCCATTCTGGTATTATAGACAAGCTCACCAGCCTGAACATAAACCCCTATGTCACAAGATGGGTTGCCAACTGGCTCACGGACAGAACCCACATGGTGAGAGTTGCGGGAGCTAGGTCCGACTGTAAACCGGTTACAAGTGGCATTCCCCAGGGCTCAGTCCTAGGACCCCCTCCTGTTCGGCATATACTTCTCAGAGGTACAGGCAAGTACAGGAGGACTATGGCTGACCATATTTGCAGATGACTGCAAACTAGGGGCTATAACTGACTCTCCAGCTGACACAGACATCCTCCAAAAGGGTTTTACTGAGACGGATACCTGGTGTCAAAATCATGGCCTCAAGCTAAATGCCAAAAAGTGCATAGTCATCCCCTTTGGAAAAAACAAAGTACCCACAAACTACCACATAGGTGGTAATCCCCTAAATACGGAAGACGTAATAAGGTATCTGGGGACTTAAGTAGATAGTAATCTCACCTTTGATAATCACATTGCCAAAGTGGTTAGAAAATCCTTCTACATGGCCCACCTAATCACAAAAGGGTTCGCTTCCAGATCAAAAGAGGTCATTGTGCCCCTCTACTCATCATCATCAGACCCATCATAGAGTACAATGCCCCATTTGGGATGTACCTTACAAGACACCTGCAACATCTGGAAAGACCACAGAAGTACCTCACCAAGAGGATCACTGGCCTCAAACAGATGCCCTATGCAGCTCAACTGAAGAAACTCCAGCTGTACACGGTTGCATACCGCCTACTCAGAGGTGATCTCTGCCTGACATACAATGTCATGTCCAACCCAGAATTGATGGACATGCTCCACCTAAAGAAAATCTTATCCCCTCGAGCCACATGCTCTAGGAATATAAACCTCACCACAACAATAAATAGGACGTGCTGGAGGGATAGATTCCTGTCCGAGAGACTTCCCATGATTTGGAACAAGATTCCAATCTACAGTAGGCAGAGCTCTTTGTTAACACTCTTCAAAAGAAACCTTGACGAGTGGATGGGAAACAGATAGTTTACCCCTGGGATCACTTCAGTGGCTCTGCTGGATAGAGGCACAGGGAACTAATCTAAGGGGGGCGGCGAAAGCCAGCACATTCTGGCTAGGCTTATAAATGCCTTCGGGCAGATAGCCTAGTACCTACCTATGAACCTAAATATAATTGTATTGTAGCATATTATACTTTGGTTTATGCAATTCCTTTCATATAATACATATTGTTGTCTGTTATATACAAATTTTGGTCAATTACCTTTTATGTAAAAAAAACGATAGATTATTTTGTATTTGATGTTTGTGTTTTTCTTCTGCACTTTGAATTTCTAGTATTTCTGTATTTCATAGCATAGACTATATTCAGATTTGCTGAATTTATGCTGTTTGGTATTACCTGAGCACTAAAACCTTCCACCCTACATTAAGAAGTCCCTCCTGAACTCTTGTGGCAGAAGTGTGTAGCCCATGACCCATCTGAGTTGGGGATTGCTGGAATAAGGCTCAGTTTTGGTTAATTTCTATTAAAACTGTTCAACTTTGCTTGCATTTAAGCCCTGCATTTGTGCATAGCTGCGCACCATGCTGTGGGGTTTAGCACTGCCGTGTATAGACACAAATGCTTAGAAACACAATTTTCCCTTGATATCTGTTAGAGAACCCTCCTTAGCTCCACTGCTTCTCTGTGCAAAATGCAGTTGTGCATTGCTACCTAGCAAGCAACTCATTTGCGCATTTTGAGGGTTTGACACAGTCTTCCACCCTTAGCCCTCCACAGAATAGCCACCTTTGTTAGTCTCACAAACAAACCCTGCTCCATCTATCCCTTCCCCACTAGTTATTACAATATATACCTGTCATAATGGACAGACACAATTTTTCCAGCCACCCTGATTGACATGGGCATCCTGAAGCAATGTAGTAATTGCCTCATGTATACTGACAAGCACTTCCTCCTAAAGCAAACAAACACAGCATGTGAGAGATGTAACTATACCATGAAATTAGAATCAGTCCTCTCATATAACAATATACAAGATATACAACAGTTTGTCAGCACACAAAACTCCCCTCTCACACAAGATAAGGTCAAGACACATAAACTCACATATGGGGAGGAATCACTAAAAGCCTACCAAAAGACTAGAGACCTCTCAAGTGCAAACAACATACACATACTAGTACATGAACAGAATCCACCACTACACATAACAACACACATATCACTGTCTCAACAATTAAGCCCTTAAGGCAAAATATTTCAAAACCTAGTGTTCTGGTCATAGGTGACTCAATAGTGAGACACACAGATGTCCCAATATTTCAAAACCTAGTGTTCTGGTCATAGGTGACTCAATAGTGAGACACACAGATGTCCCCCTCACCAGGTTGAACAAGGAGAAGGTCACGGTCAGCTGCCTGTCAGGTGCCAGGATCCATCAAATCATGAACGTACTCAAGTCTCTCAGCAACAAGTACCATTAAGACTCTGTCATAGTACATGTTGGTGTGAATGACTTGAGACATACATGTCTACTAACTGAAGAGAGACATGACCGAACTCTCAAATTATGTGTCCCAGGCAGGCATGTCCCTAGCCCTAAGCAGCATTCTACCTTCACCTAGGATGATGCCACAATACAGAAAAAAAAAATGTTTGATTTCTGTAGATCCGTATGTGTGAATATACGTTTAAGAAGCTCTACAATTTTTGCAACTTGATGTAGAAAGCAAGGTGAAGCCGGTGCCAATAAGGAGATGAAGCAGACTCAAAAACCAAAACTGTAAGTTACCAACCAACTCGAAAAAGCCACAATACAAACTCCAGTACAAACACTGCTTTATTGACCCAGGTTTCGTCCTTCCGAACTTCTTCAGAATACAAACTCTCTTTTCAACTCACTCATTTTATACATTGCCAATTATTCAATAATCACTCAATTAATAGCCTAATTTCCCACCAAAAATTCTTAAAAAGGAAATGGCATTTTTGTAAAAAAATTCATTCTGTTTAAATACAAACATATTCATACAATATTAACACATATACATATATATATATTCTAAAGTAATATACTAAGTACTCTTAAAAACTACTGATTAAGTACCTAAACTATTTATTTTAACTATAAATTACTTGTTTGTATAAATACATATGTAGGAACCTATTTAATGAATAATTTATCCAAAATGTATTATGTAATATGTACCTGTGCGTATATTAATATACTCGACTGAGACCTATATATTACTAAAATATCCCTTGTGAGTATATTATGTATGATGAAATATGTATAAAATAAATAAAAATACAATTATACAACTAGTATGCATGTATAAACATAACCAGTATACCCAATATAATTATAGTGAGATATATAATGTACATATATTATTTAAATACAATTGATGTATATATGATGTTGTATACTATAGTATGCAATCTAATATTTATGAAATTAATTATACCACATATTATATTATGAATTATCCTGATCTGTTAATATAATAATTATGTATATATGTAACTATGTAAACTATATGTAACCAATTTGATAATGAAATTAATATTAATAAATATGATATAATGTTGTATGTAATACCATATATCATTTATTATATATTCTATTCAATTTTAATAATGGCATGATGGTCATATATTCGTTTATATCCGGAGGTATACATGAATTAAGTTGAATCTGCCATTTAAGTTCTTCCATATCTAAATGATACATGGTTATTCTTCCTTGTAGATCCTGTTTAATTTGATTGACCACCAAAAATTTGAATTTATGATCATTATTTTCTATAATGTGTCTTGCTAGAGCATTACTATTTTTGTGGTGCTGTATATCTAATAAATGTTCTTTAATTCGTTCTCTAAATTTTCTTTTTGTTTTTCCCACGTAAAAGGCTTTACATTGTTGACACAAAGCTATATATACCACATTTGTTGTAAAACAATTATAATGTCCACTTATCCTGATATTACATTAATTGATCCTAATATTAGTACCTGTTTCATAAATGTGACTACATGTGCTACATGTCCCACATCTATAATTCCCTTCTTTTGATCTTTTGTATGTTTCAATATTTCTTTTATTTTCTAATATATTTTTTGAAAGAAGGACTCTTCTTGTATATAAATTTTATTGGTTCGTTAAATATTTGTCTCCCAATTTTGTTGTTGACAAAGAAGTCCCAATTTCTCTTAATGATATGTTCTATGTCTTTAGAACAATCATCAAATTTAATAATATATAATGGGATGTTGTTATAACCATCTTTATCCAATATCTCTTCATTGTCAAATGATATTTTATTTAACGAACCTGTTTTTAAAATTGCCGATAATGCTCCATTTTTTCTTTTATTTATTACTTCATTAAATATTTTAACACAAAACTGTTCAGGGTATCCCCTGTTCATAAATAATTGCATAATGTATTTCATTTCTTCCATGAAATCTACTTCTTACATTATTCTGGCAGCCCTGACCATCTGCCCTTTAACAATGGCTTTCTTCTGATGGCCAGGGTGCCAGCTATCGTAATGCAAGTACGCATCTGAAAAAGTAGGTTTCCTATGTATTTGTGTTTTTAAATTGTTTGTTTCTTTATCATATGTTATATCTACATCCAAATAATTAATTTTATTTTCTTGGACATTATAAGTGAATTTCAAAAATTTGACTGTGGTATTAATATATTCTAAAAATTTTTCTAATATATTTTGATCTTTATTTTTATCTTGATCCCATATGATAAATATGTCATCCAAATATCTGGTATACATTATAAGATGGTCACGAAACTCTGTTGTAAATAGATAGTTGTGTTCCCAATAACTCATGATAAGGTTTAGATACATGGGGCACAAGTTGCCCCCATGGCTACTCCACTTATTTGTTGGAAATAACTACCTTCAAAAAATATGTAATTATTGTTAAGTACTATTTCCATAAGATTTATTAATATGTTAATTTGATCTTGTTCATAAAGATTCGTCCCAAAAAGTTGTTCTTCAAGCCATAAAAGGCCTACATCATGAGGAATTGTGGTGAATAAATTTACAACATCTATTGTTATAAAAACATATTCTCTCTTCATAGAGATTTTATTAAGTCTACTCAAAAAATCCCATGAATCTTTAGTTATGTAACTGAAACATTTCATACTTTCCTTAAAAAAATGATCCAAATACATACTTATATTACATGTTACACTTCTGTGTCCATCTACTATGGGTCTAAATTCAAGATTATTAAGGCCTTATGTATTTTTGGTATTCCGAAGATACCACTGATAACTGGATGTTCATTTTTTAAAAATTCATATTCTTTTTCAGTGATACCCCCTTGGTATAACATATCTTCTAACAAGATGTCTATTCTTTTGTAAGCTATATGCACTTGATTTCTACTTATTTCTAGATATGTCTTACTCATTAACATGTTAATCATGTATAAGCTATAATCAGTATAGTCCAATATGACTATACCATTACCTTTGTCAGTCCTCATAATTCTTAATTTTGGATCATTTTTTATGTCATTGAGTAGTTGTTTTTCAATTGTTGTAATATTGACATGTTTATTATATTTATATTTCTTATAATATGTTCTCATATCATATTCACTTCTCCTTTCAAAATACATAATTTCATCATTCATGGGTGGATTGAATAGGCTTGGTTTCGTGAACATTCTATCTACCCCATTTTGACATTCAATACTGTTGTTAAAATATACTTTTAAATTCAATTTCCTTGAAAATAGCTTTAAGTCTAATATAGATTCTACCATGTTGCCTTTAATACATGGGACATAACTAAGTCCTTTTGAGAATAAATCAGCATGTTCTACTGTTATATGCTTGGAAGAATAGTTATATATTTTGTAGTCTTGTTTTGTATTCATAATAATTTGTGGGTTACTTAAAAAATGCTCATTATGTTCTACTGTTGAATCTATATTCAAATTTGCTTCTACTTGTACTTCTTGTAATTGCATACTATCATCATTCCTAGTTATATAATTATCTGGATTGTGATCTATATAAAAATTAACTAAATGGTTGTGATCACTGGAATGTTCTAATATATACTCTTTACCAAATGTATTTCTTTCAATACATGTACCATCACTTATCCCATCTTCATTGTACTGATATGTGCTTAATTCTAATAACACTTTATCATGCTCATTGTCATCTTTATCTTGTGACTGTTGAATATTTGAACAACTGTTATTATCATAGTGATGCATACTACTATTATCATGTATCACATCTATAATGGGTACATAAACATCGGAAGAAGTCGTTGGTACAATGTAATTATCCTTGTTACAATTAGGCATGATGTAAAAGTCTGTGTGGGACTTACTCACAGTATAAAATTGATGTTCCGAACTATCCAAAGAAGGCATTACATGAGGTCCAAAGGTGAGTACGAGATGTGTCTGTACTCCCGTTATTCCGTCGATGGTATCAGTTACAGTCTCCGTTTTTTGCCCGCTGTAAGTCCCAAAAAAGTCTGTTTAGGTCTGGTGCCTGTTTTGTGAAATTCTTGCTGGTTATTCACTTCATGTTGGTTCTTTAAACGATCCGAACGCCTTATGCCTTCTTCCGCACTCTCCTCGCCTTCATTACAGATGTTGTCGTCATCACCCTCGAACGGCGGATTAGCGTCATCAACTGTGGCCAATGATGGCTGTGTTTGAGCGTTGCTATGGTTGTGACCTTTGGAATTGCACGATTTAGGATATGCTTGGTGTTGTGCATATCTATGTAGATCTCGTTGAATTTTATGACATTTCTTCCGAAAAATGGTATCACAACATGTTGTTACATCAGAAATGATGTGTGTATACTGGTCGTAAACATGCTCAAACAAAAGATCTTTGGATATGTTGCCATTTAATTCTTCTAATTGGGTTAATAATTCTGTGATTTTGATATCATTGTGTTTGACTATGATTTCCAACAGTCGGATACCACAATTATCAAAAAAAGCATGTAAGTCATGCTGTGCTGTGGGGTTTAGCACTGCCGTGTATAGACACAAATGCTTAGAAACACAATTTTCCCTTGATATCTGTTAGAGAACCCTCCTTAGCTCCACTGCTTCTCTGTGCAAAATGCAGTTGTGCATTGCTACCTAGCAAGCAACTCATTTGCGCATTTTGAGGGTTTGACACAGTCTTCCACCCTTAGCCCTCCACAGAATAGCCACCTTTGTTAGTCTCACAAACAAACCCTGCTCCATCTAGCCCTTCCCCACTAGTTATTACAATATATACCTGTCATAATGGACAGACACAATTTTTCCAGCCACCCTGATTGACATGGGCATCCTGAAGCAATGTAGTAATTGCCTCATGTATACTGACAAGCACTTCCTCCTAAAGCAAACAAACACAGCATGTGAGAGATGTAACTATACCATGAAATTAGAATCAGTCCTCTCATATAACAATATACAAGATATACAACAGTTTGTCAGTACACAAAACTCCCCTCTCACACAAGATAAGGTCAAGACACATAAACTCACATATGGGGAGGACTCACTAAAAGCCTACCAAAAGACTAGAGACCTCTCAAGTGCAAACAACATACACATACTAGTACATGAACAGAATCCACCACTACACATAACAACACACATATCACTGTCTCAACAATTAAGCCCTTAAGGCAAAATATTTCAAAACCTAGTGTTCTGGTCATAGGTGACTCAATAGTGAGACACACAGATGTCCCAATATTTCAAAACCTAGTGTTCTGGTCATAGGTGACTCAATAGTGAGACACACAGATGTCCCCCTCACCAGGTTGAACAAGGAGAAGGTCACGGTCAGCTGCCTGTCAGGTGCCAGGATCCATCAAATCATGAACGCACTCAAGTCTCTCAGCAACAAGTACCATTAAGACTCTGTCATAGTACATGTTGGTGTGAATGACTTGAGACGTACATGTCTACTAACTGAAGAGAGACATGACCGAACTCTCAAATTATGTGTCCCAGGCAGGCATGTCCCTAGCCCTAAGCAGCATTCTACCTTCACCTAGGATGATGCCACAATACAGAAAAAAAATGTTTGATTTCTGTAGATCCGTATGTGTGAATATACATTTAAGAAGCTCTACAATTTTTGCACAAGTGTATAAATACTGAGCATGTGCAAGCTATACTGTCATTTTGGAGTTAGCTGTTGAGATGTAAGCATGTATGTATGTAAGGTCTGTCTGTTTGTTTGTTCATATTTAGAGACACTGCTATCCATCCTGATGTGTTTCTATGTATTAAAGCATCTAAATGAAATCCCAAGCCTTTTTGTCATATGTATTAGAGGTAAATGAGCTGCATGGTGCCAGAAGTGGAATGTAAAGGACATGGAGTTAGAACCGGCATATCTAAAGGGCATGAGGTTAGAAACTGCTTGGCTGAAATGATTAGAGGCACTTGCTTAGAGTTGGTGGAATATACAAGAGTGGATCATCCCAAAAACACACATACTTTGCAAAACAGGTCAGAAATGAATTTCATTTATTAAGACTTGCTCAGCACTATTTCTTTTCATATAATATGAAATGGGGCATACAGGACATTCTAAATAACATTTGCATAAACAGATATGTATGACATTGATAAAATATTTGAATTATCATGGAAAATGTCTGAAATAAAGTCAGTATTGCATAAAACAAATAAAATAAGGGGAAATGACCGAGTTTTTGTAAAGTATATATTTTTCATATTAAGCAAAGATATCCACATTACCAGAAGTGTATAAAGTGTTCGCATGTCTGTGCAATATTACAGTAAAATTATTTCACAAAGTGCAGCCATTACAAGGCATATTTCACAAAGTGTGACCTTTAAAAGGCATATTTCACAAAGTACAGCCATTACAGGGCATATTTCGCAGATTACAGCCATTACAGAGCATATTTCGCAAAGTACAGTATTTCAAAGAGTTTATTGTACATTTGAATGTTATTACAAGCTCACAGAACAGTTTGCTCGCACATAATTACAAGGACCATATTTTCAGTGTGGTTGTATGTACTTTGTGGGCATGGCAGATGGCTTTCGAAAACCCAGTGCACTTGTGTTTGACAGTAGTATTGTTGAGAACTGGAGAGTGTTTGACCAAGAGTAAGATATTTTCATACAAGCTGCATTTTCTGATAAAGATGGCTGCACAAAGATATTTATTCTACTTAATTTAGCTGGGTCAGAAGCTATAGAAAGGAAGCGTTCATTTGTGTATGCACCTGCTGTCTATGCTGGAGAGGGGGAAAACTGTCATATTGTTGTACCGGCTGAGTCAAGGGAGGACCCAAAATGCTTAAAACATAAATTTAGAGAAATGTGTAACCCCCAGACATATGTTACAATGGAAAGGCATTTGTTTTACACAATGGATCAAAAGCCTTTTGAAACTTTTGCAGCATATATAACTGACCTGAGAAATAAAACTAAAACATGCAGATTTGGTGACTTAAGGGATGAGTTGATAAAGGGCAGACTTGTATGTGGCAATAAAGATGATGCTGCAAGAAATATTTCACTTCCTGACAGTGATTTAACTTTGAATAAGCCCATTGAGATTTGTCAGATATACAAGGTCACAGAAAAGCACACACATATGCTTACAAATGAGAGCAGCTCCAGAAAACGCAGTGATAAAGCTCATGTTGATATCATGCAGCATGCAGTTAAAAGAAACAGGCCCAAGCACATGGCAGCAAGTGTAACCCCTGCAGCACTCACTGGTAAATCGCAGAACTTTCTAGCAAATTCCAGAGTTCGCACAGTCACAGTGAAGCATGAGATTGAGTCAACAAACTCAAAGCATGGGCTCCAACCTTATGGAGGTGAAGAAATTTAGACTGAAGGCTCAGTAGTGCTTTCATGTTACTCTGCTGGAAGAAGTTATGACTTGTTGTTTTATGTAGTTAAGAGGCACATCCAGTCATTATTAGGGCTCAGAGACAGTTTGAAAATGGGACTCCTTTCATTTAATAAGGAAGTCCACCGCATTAGTTTAAAAGACCTCTACTCTAATTTTGGCCAGCACATTTTTCTACCTTTGCTGATCTTTTCAAAGACAAACTAGGCAAGCTTCCAGTTGTGTACTCCATAAAGTTAGACCCAGAGGTCAGTCCAGTTATCAGGCCAGCATGTAAAGTTCCAGTAACCATGCAGGACAGAGTCAAAGCTGAGCTAGGTAAAATGGTGCAACAATGTGTGATTTGTCCAGTAGACACTCCAACTGAAGGGTGTCTTCCATGGTGGTAGCTCATAAGAAAAGCTCAGATAACATTAGAATATGTATTGACCTCATCATCGAATGCACACAGTTGAAGACGTCATAGCGTTGATGCCAAATGTTACAATTTTTTCTGTCTCAGATGCAAAGAGTTCATTTTGGCAAATTCAGCTTAATAAAAAATCTTCATTGCTCACTACTTTCAATACTCCGTTTGGCAGGTACAGATTTTTGAGAATGCCATTTGGGATAAATTCTGCAAGTGAAGTCTTTCAATGTGCAATGGAGCAAATTTTCTTCTGGGTATCCTTGTGCTGTCATAATAGATGATATACTAGTAGGAGGTCATGATAAAGCTGAACATGACAGAAACTTCAGAAAAGTAATAGAAAGGGCATGTCAAGTGAATCTTAAGCTTAATCAACACAAATGCAAGCTCAGGCTACAAGAAGTTACTTATGTTGGTCATTTATTTGCAAGTACAGGCTTACAACCAGACGTTTCAAAACAAACAGCCATTCTCGATATGTCAGCTCCAGACAATGTTCAAGCCCTGCAGCGTTTTCTTGGCATAGTCAACTACCAGGGCACATTCATTCCGGACTTGAGCCAACTTTCAGCTCCACTCAGAGAGCTGACATGTAAAGATGTATCCTGGTCTTGGTTAGAGCAACACCAAAGAGCATTTGATGTCCTGAAACAGAGAACTGCTAGTCCACCTATGCTCAGATACTATGATATTCACAAACCAGTTACACTTTCCTGTGATGCTTCAAAATTTGGTCTTGGTGCAGTCATTCTACAAGAAGATCAACCTGTTGCCTATGCTTCAAAAACTCTTACCCAAAATGAGATGTAGTATGCCCAGATTGAGAAAGAGCTTTTTGCAATTGTGTTTGCATGTTCGAAGTTCCATGATTATGTTTATAGTAGGCCTATCTAGATTGAAACAGACCACCAGCCATTGATCACTATCTTGAGAAGGCCTACGTATTCAGCTCCAGACAGACTGCAATGCATGATGCTGAGATTGCAAAAGTACAATTTCAATTTTGTCTACAAGAAAGGCAAACTTTCTTTATCTTGCTGATACATTATCCAAATTACCCAGAAATACCACAGAACAGCACGAGAATGATTTTGAAGTCATGGATGTGAGAAAACTTATTTCTACATGTCTTGATGAGCCGAGAGATCACACAGCCACAGATCCAGTTATACTAAGGCTCGTCCACTTTATCAATCATAGATGGCCGTCAAAGCAATCAACTTTACCTCAAGAAGTGCAACCTTATTTTCCATACAGAGATGAGATTTTGGCTGACAAAAGGTATTGTTCCAAACGTAATTGTTCCAAAGTCCTTGCAACTAGAGTACATTACTGTAGAATAGCAGGTGTGTTGTACCTTTAAGAAGCATTTCCAAGGTCTGTGTGTGCATATAAATACCAAGCATGTGTTAGCTTCAATGTCATTTTGAAGGTGCAGCCAGAATGTTAACATCCATGTGTATGATAGCTAATCTGTTTATAAGTTAAAGATACTTTACCTCATTTATGATGTTTGCATGCACCCAGGATGCTTGCCTGTTTTACCCTGACCTGGCGAGTGACATGGTGTCAGAACCGGAATTGCGAAGTCTATTCTTTAGAGACACGAGGTGCAGAAGTAATGGCGAAGGCAAACAGAACCAATAGCAAAAAAAGGCCAGCAACAAGTGGGTTCCGGCATGTAGCTCACAAGACATTTCCCTGTGAGCTATATCGCCGAAACCAAATGGCTGCAGCAGCAATTTGCCATAGAGCAATATGGCTGAATAGCATAGCCGCTGCAGCTGTACACTATGCACAGTAATTTTACAACTGGTGGCGATCCTTGCAGAGAGCTGCCTGGCTGTATTCTAGCAGAGACAGCCATACTAGATGTGTACCACGTTCCATATTCTCATGTAAGGAATGCATTTCTTTTATTGTTTATTTATTTTATTGTCTGACAATAACATATAATAAAAGAAATGCATTCCTTACAATGAGGATACAGAATGTGGTACACATCTAGTATGGCTGTCCCTGCTAGAATGCAGCCGGGCAGCTGTCTGTAAGGATCGCCACCAGTTGTAAAATTACTGTGCATAGTGTACAGTTGCAGCGGCTATGCTATTAAGCCGTATTGCTCTACAGCAAATTGTTGCTGCAGTCATTTGGTTTTGGCGATGTAGCTCACAGGGAAATGTCTTGCGAGCTACACACCGGAACCTGAGACAAGTTAAAGGTAAAGCGAACACATAAGAATGATTTATTTGTTGAAAGAGGTTTAACGGAGCATTACAAGGGCACAAAACATATTGTTAAGCAAACGAATAGCACAGAAAAGTTTATTAAGCAAACGAGAAATAGAAAAGGGCTCATTGATCAGACAAAATGTTTGCAACCAAGTCATTTGCAACCAAGTAGCATTGGTGGTATAGTGGTGAGCATAGCTGCCTTCCAAGCAGTTGACCTGGGTTCGATTTCCGGCCAATGCAAGAAATTTGTACATTTAAGCATTCTTCTGAATCCTGCTGCAAAGACACACAGCATATTAAATCCCAGTCCAGGTTAGGCAGAGTCCCTCATTGACTCTCTTCAAGAGGAATCTTGATGAGTGGATGGGAGATCGTAGGTTTACCCCGGGTATCACTTCTGTGTCACTGTTAGACAGAGGCACAGTATACTAACCTCGAAAAAGGGCATAGCAAAATTAATTTAAAATGGGTGGCGAAAGCCAAACACACTCTGGCTAGGCTTATAAATGCCCTAGGGCAGATAGCCTAGTATGAACCTATGAACCTATTTGATAAAATGAGCATTAGAAAAGTACATAAAGGGTTCAGAATTGCTTCAGAATTGTAAAATGAGCATGTTTAAAGTAAAACGAGCATGTTTAGAGTTAAAACGAGCACAAGAAAGTACAATAAGCATGAAAAGAGATTAAATGAGCAAAGCAAATATAACACAAGGGCATAAAAGGCACATTAAGAGATTCAATGAGCGAAACAACTATAATAAGAAGGGCAGAAAAGGGCACATTGAGTATAAATAAAGCAAAGGCAACTGCATGTGTTTTGGGTGAATTACTGTGTTTGGTACAAATTGCTACTCTGTATTGATTGAAGCCTTGAATAGCGTAATTAGAGTTGTTCAAATTATCTGAAAGTGTGTAAAAGTGCAATATGTGCTTATTGCTGTGCATTAATTCCGAAGAGATTGTTGTGTGCAAAGCACAACTATTTCATGAAATGCAGTCACGTGAAGCCATTTTGAAAAGTTTCTTGTGCCTAGGTGTGTCTGTTCACAGAGTGCCACCATTACAGAGTGTCTCTCGCACTATACAGAGTTGTTTGGCAAAGTGCAGCCATTTTGGGGAGATTTCAGTGTGCTGTGTACTGATAATTCACAAAGTGTAGTTATTATGAGGTGTTTCTCACTCTGAGTTTCTTCTGCCCAATACTTTCATAAATTGCAGTTACTTCAAAAAGTTAATTAACAAAGTGTCATTACTTCGAAAAAGTTTATTTGCAAGTTGCAATTACTTTGAAAATTTCATTTGTAAAGTACCATTACTTTGAAACCGTTCATTCACAAATTGCTTACTTTGAGATAGCTTCTTTGCAAATCGCAATTACTTCATAACAGTGCATTCTTAAAGTGCCATTGCATCGAGATAATTTTTTTTTTTTTATTTTATTTTACATTTGTTGACCGGGCTAGTCTAGCTGGATATATGTCCATTTTCAGTAGAGGCCCGGGGAGAAAAGCTCCAAAAGAGACAGAGGAATTTAAACATAAACATCAGAAGAGCACTTAATTATTATTACATTCAAAGATATAGTCAGAGGAAGTTTAACAGAAACATAAGAAGATTAATTGGTTATTATTACATACAAGAATAAAGCAATCAAACAGGATTAAAGATGTTAGTTAAAAGAGGTACAGGCTTAGAAATGTATTTGCAAAGTACAGTTACTTCAACATGTTGCTTGCTTTCTGCTTCTATTGTTCAGTTTATTCACACTGTGCAGTTGTTCAAAATGTTTCTTAAAATGATGATAAATAACTTTGGCAGTAAAATGTTGATAAGTGGCTTTGGCATTAATGCAATTACAAGACAAAAGCTTGTACAGTAAAATGATGATAAATGACTTTAGTATTTTGTCTTTACAAGATAAATTACTCATATGGTAAATAAATAATTTCACAGCAAGTGGCTTTACAGTAAAGAGATTTCAAATTGTTGCAGTGCCTAGGAAAGTTATTTTATGAAATTCAGTTATACAGAGGCTCGTTGTGTTGTTACAAGAAGTGGCATAAACTTCAAGCACATGTATACATGTATGTACAAGTGTGTGTGTGTGTGTGTGTGTGTGTGTGTGTGTGTGTGTGTGTGTGTTTGTGCATATTTGCAAGAGCTTTTCACCGAGATATATTAATATGGCAGGCATATTTTGCAAGCCACAACCACTTGTGTTTAATCAGAATATTGGAGAGAATTGGAGAATAGTCAGCAAGAATACAATATATTTATACAAACAGCTTATTCTGATAAAGATGCATGTACCAGGGCATTAATTTTGCTGAACCTAGCAGGGTCAGAAGCCATTGAAAAGGAGAGTTCATTTGTCTGTGCAGTGTGCACCAGCAGTGTATGAAGGTGAAGAAGAAACTTGTCATGTTGTTGTGCAGGCTGAATCAAGGGAAGACCCTGAGTGTTTAAAGCACAAATTCAGAGATGTGTAACCCTCAATCTAATGTCACACTAGAGAGCCATTTGTTTTACACAAGAGATCAAAAGCAAGGGAAAGCTTTTGCAGCTTATATTACTGATCTGAGAAACAAGGCTAAAATTTGTAGGTTTGGTGATTTAAATTATGTTAATAAATTTAAAACAAATAATAATGCTGCTGTGAGAAAGATTTTGCTTCATGACAGTGATTTAATGCTGAGTAAAGCCATTGAGATTTGTCAGATTCATGAAATTACAGAAAGGCACACAAGGCTAGTGATTACAGCATGGTTTCAGTGGGCTCCAGAGCTCATGTAGACATCATGCAACATGTGACAGGCAAAAGCAGGCCAAAGCATGTGGGAACAGCCTCGTGGGACTTCTATGTAAAACCCATAGTTTTCTAGCACATTCCAAGAACAGTTCAGTTAAAGAAGCATGCTTAGTGCAAAACCAAGGATACTTAGTACAAAACAAATGTTGCCCAGTACAGCATGAGTGAATCAGCAAAATCCAAATCAAGCTTTTTTGTTAATTGTCATAATTGTGGTGCTAACCATGAGTCCAGAAGAGAAAAGTACATGGCATTTGGTCAGCAATGTTATAAGTGTAAGAAATGGAACCATTTCCAAACATTTTGTAAATCCAGTAAGCCTCACACAGTTGCAAAGAAGGGTCACTCCAAAAAAGCAAGTTAATTAAATAGACCTGCAACAGTCTGCTTTCTATGTAGCTGGTGTATCAGTAATTGGTGAAAAGATTGATGCAATAGATTTGTTGAGGAGAAATGAAGTGGTTTGTACTGTCCAGATCAATGGTAAATCCACAGAGCTTAAAGTAAACACTAGTTCAAAGTGTAATGTCATGCCTGCAGATACTTTTGCAAAGGTCAGAGCTGGTGAACAACTAAATGTGACTAGTTGTGCGAAACCTATAGCTTATGGAGGGAAGAACTTCAAACACAGTAGTGCTTTCATGTTATGTGGCTAAGAGCTATTACAGCCTATTATTCTATGTGGTTCAAAGACCTGTGCGGTCATTATTGGATCTCAGAGATAGTTTGAAAATTACTCTGCTTTCTTTTACCAAAGAAGTTCATCAAATAAGCACATGTCCTAGTTCCAGCTTCACTGATGATATTTTTTCAGAGTATGCTGATGTGTTCGATGACTTGAGCATACTTCCAGTTGTGTATTCCATTAAATTAGACCCAGAAATCAGTCCGGTAGTCAGATCAGCAAGAGTTCTGATAGCTCTGTAGCATAATGTCAAAGCTCAGTTGGGCAAAATGGTGCAACAAGGTATAATTTGTCCAGTTACAGAACCTACCGAATGGGTGTCATACATGGGAGCAGCTCATAAAAACGGCTCAGATGAAATCAGAATATGTATCAACCCAAGAGATTTAAATAAGGCATTGAAGAGATTGCATCATCCCATGTGTACAGTCGAAGAGGTTGCAGCCCTGATACTGAATGCCACTGTTTTTTCTGTCTTAGATGCAAAAGAGTTCATTTTGTCAGGTGATGCTTGATCGCAAATCATCATTACTGACTACATTCAGTAACCCATTTGGAAGATATAGATTCCTCATGATGCCGTTTGGAATAAATTCTGCAGTCTTCCAGTGTGCAGTGGAGCATTTTTTTTCTGGCTATCCCTACAATGGTGACGCAGAACACGACAGAAATCTTAAGAGTTATAGACAGAGCACATGAAGTGAACTGAAAGTTCAATCCTCTGAAGTGCAAATTAAACCTACCAGAAGTAACATATGTAGGTCATTTGTTTACAAATATGGGCTTGAGACCAGACCAATCCAAGCAAGCAGCTATTCTTGAGATGGCAGCACCAGATAATGTGCAAGCTCTACAGTGTTTTCTTGGTATGATAAATTACTTAGGCAAGTTTATACCAGATTTCAGTGAGTTGACAGCACCTTTGATAGAGCTCACACATAAAATATTACTTGGTCATTGCTAAACCAGCACCAGAGAGCATTTGAAGTTCTTAAGCAGAAAATCGCTACCCCACCAACATTAAGATACTATGATGTCAACAAACCAGTAACTCTTTCCTGCGATGCTTCAAAATTTGGTTTAGGTGCAGCTATTCTCTAAGAAGGCAAGCCAGTAGCCTCCACATCTAAAACACTTACCTAGACTGAGCTGCAGTATGCTCAAATTGAGAAGGAACTTTTGGCAATGGTGTTTGCATGTTCCAAGTTTCATGATTATATCTATGGTCGGGAAATCCAAATTGAAACTGATCATCAGCCTTTGGTCACTACTTTAAAGAAGCCTATGCATTCAGCTCCAGCAAGATTACAAAGAATGATGCTTAAATTGCAAAAGTACAACTTCAAGATGGTCTATACGAAAGGCAGACTTCTTTACTTTATCTGGCTGATACCTTATTCAGAGTGCCTAGAAATACAACAGAACAACTTCATGCAGAGAATTTTGACTTTGATATAATGGAAATGCGTAATTTTTCTACCACAAGATTTGATGAGCTGAGAGATCACACAATGACTGATCCTTTATTACAGAACCTCAGTCACTAAATCAGTGTTTGATGGCTGTCAAAGCAATCGAGAGTACCTCCAGAAGTGCAATCTTACTTTCCTTACAGAGATGAGTTGTTGATGGAAGATGGTGTTATTTTCAAAGGTCCTAAAATTGTTGTTCATGCTTCCTTACAACAAGAATATATACAGATTTTGCATTGTAGTCACCTGGGTTCTGAATCTACTAAGGGAAGAGCAAGATAACTAGTATTTTGGACTTCTCTAGTGAAAAGCGTTGATGGAGTACTTTTTTCATGTTCGGTATGTAACAGTACTAAAGAGCATTTGCAAAGAGAGACACTTCAGCTAAGTCAAATTCTTGATCTACCTTGATCAATTGTAGCTACTGACATATATGAGTGGAACAATCAAAATTACTTAGTACTAGTAGACTCTTATTTAAATTGGTTTGAGATCGATTTACTACCTAAACTAGCTTCTGCTACAGTCATTACTAAGTTGAAATGCCATTTCTCAGTCCATGGCAGTCCACAGAAATTATACTCTGACAATGGTCCACAATTTACCAGTCAATTGTTACAGAAATTTGCCAAAGAATGGGACTTCGTACATGTTACTAGTAATCCAGGTTATCCACAATTGAATGGACTGCTGAACATGCAGTACAGAGTGCAAAGCAATTACTTGAAGAACTCAAAGAGTGATAATACCAATTATTTTTAACTTACTCTATCTCAGAAACACACCCCATAATGATGTACATGGCTCATCTGCTCAGAGACTTCTGTCTAGGCAAACCAGAACAACATTGCCTTTCAGATGTTCTTCCTGTTTCACTGTTGCAATCATCACATATGGGTTATCCCTGCCAGGGTAGCCCTCGGCCGGCCTGAATACCAGAGACTTAGTTTTTCTGCATTGGTTGCTGTTGCTTGAGGACTGAAGATGGGTCGTCAGTGGTATAAAGAAAGGCAGCTGACGCCATTACATCAGTCTTTCTTGCCATGGAGCACGAAGCAGAACCAGTTTGCATGAGTGCTGGTCGGCTGCTACCTGAGTTTCATTTCTGAATTGAAGTTGAAGTCTTCGGAAGCTAAGTACCCCGTTAGGGATCCTTTTTTCTTGCACTAACCGATGTCAGAAAAAGTTAATAATTGTCTCGCCTGTGGAAAGCAAATACCACACCGGGACTTCCACTCTTACTGCATCACATGTCTAGGCCCAGACCACAATGTCCCTCATTGTTGCTTCTGTGCTTTGTTTAATGCCAGAACTATTTATTGTTGGGCCCTTATTGTAGCCAGATATTTCCATTTACAGGCCTCAAAATCCGATATGGCTTTGGTAAGCCATCTGACAGCAGATCTTCTGAAAAAACATAAAGATTAAGACAGAGACAAAGCGCACACGACCAAACCTTCTGATGACGCTTTCGTTAAGCTGGTTGTCAGTCTTCCAGAACTCAGTGAGGGGCTTTCGCAGCCCCTGATGCCCACTTCAGTTAATTTTCAGGCCGCTACCAAGACCCTTTCAGAGTCCAGTATACCGCAAAACTCTTCTTTGTCTAAGGATCCTGCGGTTGTCTCTACCTTGGATTGGTCTGGATCCACTGTGCAGGCACCGGCTTCCAAGAAAGTCCTTTGCAACACCGAATCCCAACACAAACTGATGCCTTTTTTCACAGCTACCGTTTTTTCGAAAACAACTGAGTTTCTTAGGCCCAGGGGTCGAACCACCCCTAAGAAACTGACTACCCATTCTCAGGTGCCTGCTCCCTTGCCTCAGTCTCAAATGCTTAAAATGGCAGAAGACCTTATCATGCTGATTAGGGAAAGCCAAGCCACTCCCTCAAAAGGGAAAAGAGATCTGTCTCCAGTAGTTTTGTCTGAACAAGAGTCAGATGAATCCAATGCATCTGACTATGAAGAGAATGCAACCACTCTCCACATCTTAGGATTCTGATGCAGAGGAATTCATTCCTTCAGCCTCTCCCCCAGAGGATTTTTCCTTTAGGGAAACCCTGCATACCTTAAGGAAGCATTTCAAATGGGAAGAGTCAAGACTACCCACAGTCTAAAAAGAGACTCAGAGAGTTCCTGGACCTTCCACAACACAGGCCCTTAGCAATCCCTCCCAGTCCTAGATGTGGTGGATGATGTCTTCCTTGAATTCAGCTTGACTCCAGATGCCCTTCCTCCTGCACCCAGAAAACCAGACAGGTACTACAGGATCCCTGACTCTCACAAATATCTTTTTTTAAAAATCCAGCAGCGGACCCTGAGGTCATTACCCAAGGGCCAAAAGGGATTAAAGCAACCTCAGCTAATAATCCCACCCCCTCAGACAGGGATTCCCGAGCACTGGACAGATGGGGTAAAAAAGTATACACCGCAGCAACTCTTGCTATCAGGGCACTAAATTGTTAGTTCCATATACCTAAATATCAACAACATACCTTGGAACTCCTTAAACAAAAAAATTCCTCTTTTCCTGCATGGGCAGAATCTAAAGATTTACATGAGTTAATGCATTCTGCTGGTCAAGTAACTAAACACCCTTTGCGCTGTGGTTTTGATGCCCTAAAAGCTTCTTGCAGGGCAGCAGTCACTGGATCTGTCATTAGAAGACATGCATGGCTTAAGGAACAATGCCTGCCAGACCATGTCAAATCAAAATTATTGGATGCACCCTTGCACAAAGATAACTTATTTGGTACTAAAGCAGAAGAGGTCTTAAAAAAAGATGAAAGAAAAAGCAAAATCTATGTAGGCTGTTAAAGATTTCTTACAGGTACAGCCCCCTAGGTTCAGCAGGCATTTTCCCTCCAAACACTGGTCCTTTCCTGCTCCTAGTAAACAGGGCCAGCCTAGGTCCCGTGGAAACAGACCTCCCATGCAGCAGTCCCAGGGGTTGCAGAGATCTAAGCAGTGGACTGCTGACACTTCAAAATCAGGAAGTTCTAAGCCACCCTCTTATGGTAAGAACTCACAATGACTCACCCCCTCCTGACCTTGCCTCTGCCCACCTTCACATTACCTCAGGAGGAAAACTCTCCTTTCAGTCAAGCACCTGGACCAGCATTACCAAGGACCAATGGGTTCCGAACATTGTGTCTCAGAGGTACAAATTCTCCTTCTACTCCCTTCCAACACCCAAAAGGGTTCCCAGATCTACCACCAAATCAGTGGGTAGAGGCTCAAAAGCAAATCCATTCCCTGCTCTCCCTGGGGGCAGTAGAGCATGTTCCTGCAGAGCAGATAGGCCAAGGATTCTACTCCAGACTTTTTCTGGTGCCCAGAAAATAGGGCACCTGGTGCCCCATCCTCGATCAATCCATACTAAGCACCTTCATGGTGATCCCAAAATTCAAAATGTTCACCCTCCAGCAGTTGCTACCCATGCTCTCCAAGGATGCTTGGCTAGCCACCCTGGACCTAAAAGAGGCCTACCTCCACATTCCCATCAGGGAGTCCTGCAGAAAATATCTCCGCTTCAGGGCAGGATTTCAACACTTTCACTTCTCTGCACTTCTCTTTGGCTTGTCTACTGCTCCCAGAGTTTTCACAAAATGCCTGGCTTCATCCATTGCTTTTTGCAGACAAAGAAGTATTCAAATTTACCCCTACTTAGATGACTGCCTCATTCAGGCAGACAGCCAGGAAAAGCTGCTCAAAGACTTGGCCTTTGTAAAGGGCCTACTAACCTTCCTAGGGTACACAATCAATAAAAATAAATCTAAACAGGTACCCACCAAAAGGATAATCTTCCTGGGAGCAAGTCTGGACACAGCATCCCAGATGGCATGCCTCACACCAGAGAAACACATTTTCCTATCAGCTTCTCTCAACTGGCCACCAGGCCCCAGCTTTCCGCAAGGAAAATCCTGCAAACCTTGGGGTTCATGGCATCCTGCATACTCCTCATTCCATATGCCAGACTGCATATGAGGAAACTTCAGTGGTACCTAAAGAGCCTTTGGTGTCAACACTCTCGAGATCTGGAAACTCTTCTACCTATTATTCCTTGCCTGAGGAAGGAATTTCTTTGGTGGGCAACAACCTGCTCCCACAACAAGGGACTGCCCTTCTCCCCACTCCCCACCACCCAGACCCTCACCACAGACACATCAGACTATGCTTAGGGTGCACACCTGGACAGCAGGTGCATACAGGGCCAATGGAACCCCAAGCAACTCCCCCTTCACATCAATCAAAAAGAGATGATGGCTGTGCAGCAGGCCTTGATAGCTTTCAAACCCCTTCTCTCTCCCTGGGGTTCTCCTGATCAAAACAGACAACACCACTGTGATGTGGTACATCAACAAGCAGGGAAGGACTCACTCATACCCGCTGTGCAGGCTGGCCATGACCCTTTGGTTCACAGCCTCTTCCACCCAACTACACCTGTTAGCACAATACCTGCGAGGCTCTCTCAACTCCCTGGCAGACCAATTAAGCTGAAAACTTTTGGACCCCCACGAGTGGCAGCTCAACAGAAACACTTTCTTCCTAATAACTCAGAAATGGGGGACCCTGGAGGTCGACCTTTTTGCCTCCCACACCAACCATCAGCTCAGCAAATTCTGCACCAGGGAGCATCACTGCATGGCATGGAAAGTGGATGCCCTGTCCTTCCCCTGGGTAAACCTCTTGGTCTATGCCTTTCCTCCCCTACCTCTCATTCCCAGGGTACTGCTCAAAATAAGGGAGGAAAAACCAAGGACTATTCTCATAGCTCCAGACTGGCCCAGACAGCACTGGTACGCTTTGCTGCACAGCCTATCCCCACTGCCTCCATGGAATCTTCCTCAGATTCCAAACCTCTTAACCCAGAGGGAAGGGGAATTCATGCACCTCCAATTGCAGACACTCAATTTGGCAGCTTGGATTATACCCTGACACATGACCAGTCTGCCACCCTCAGTAAACAGGTTCTGGATGTTATCTGAGAGGCTAGATGCCCTAGCACCAGAAAGTCTTATGCAGACAAATGGAAATCCAGATGACATTCCTATTCCAGAATGTGTCTTGACTCCTGATACTGTTCCGGCAGATGATTCTGACTGAAGAGTCAGCAGAGATTATTCCAGTTGCTAAACCAGATTCCAAATTGTATGTCACATGATATGGTCACATTTCAAAGCCTAGTGTGAAATAGACAGCAACTTGCACGTAGTTCTATATATGTATCTAGCTTTGTATAATTGCATGATGAAAATCATTTCTATGTAAATTGCATATTCATTAATTTCAGTGACAATCTCTAATGCATTTTCTCAAAGAGGGAGGATGTAGAATAGCAGGTGTGTTGTACCTTTAAGAAGCATTTCCAAAGTCTTTGTGTGCATATAAATACCAAGCATGTGTTAGCTTCAGTGCCATTTTGAAGGTGCAGCCAGAATGTTAATATCCATGTGTATGATAGCTGACCTGTTTATAAGTTAAAGTTACTTAACCTCATTTATGATGTCTGTATACAATAAAGGTGTTTGAACAAGAACCCAAGATGCTCGCCTGTTTTATCTTGACCTAGTGAATGACAATTACTATTTTGTATCGTAGCCACCCAGGAACCCAATCTACCAAAGTAGAGCGAGAGGACTGGTATTTGACCTTCTATGTCACAAGACATTGAGAGAGCACTTTCATCTTGTTCAGTGTGTAATAGTACAAAGCCTTATCAACAGAAGGAAACACTTCAGCTTAACCAGATTCAGTAACTATCTTGGCCGACAGTAGCCACCAACATCTTTGAGTGGAATGATCAACATTATTTGGTGATAGTAGACTCTTAATCCAATTGGTTCGAGATTGATCAGCTTCCTAACCTAGCATCTAGCACTGTCATTCCTAAGATGAAGCATCATTTTGCTGTTTATGGTATGTCCGCACAGCTATTTCTGACAATGGCACGCAGTTTACAAACCAACAGTTCAAAAGATTTGCTGAAAAATGGGACTTTACTCATGTCACAAATGGTCCAGAGTACCCGCAATCAAATGGTTTGGCAGAACATGCAGTTCAAAGTGCAAATCAGTTACTAAAGAAGTCAAAAGGAGATAATAGTAATGTTTTCCTGAATCTTTTGAATTTCAGAAATGTTTCTTGTGATAAATATCTTGGCTTACCTGCTCAGAGACTTCTGCCAAGACAAACCAGAACGACATTATCAATCAGTAATCAATTGTTGGTTCCATCTGTCAAGAACAACAGGTTAGTGAAAGCCAATCTGTTGAAGAAGTGTCTATCCCAGAAGTCCTACTATGATAAGACCAGCAAACCACACAATCCATTACAAGAGGGAGAAGTGATAAGGATGCAAACATCCAAAGGTTATGATCGGATTGGTGTTGCGAAGAATATTGGTCCAGAGCTGAGATTGTACATTATAGAATTAGAAGGAGCAACTTTTAGGCAGAATTGGATACATTTGAGACTGGTGTCTGAGCCTATACCACAGCAGATAGTTTATGAGGATGACTCTTTATCTCAGAGTGAGTTGTCCAGTGTTCCAGTTCCTGAGGAAATTCCAGGAACATTCCTGTTCCTGTGATGAATCCAGAAGTTCCTGATATGAATTGTGCACCACAGACTGTCCCTATTGCTAAATTTGGTCCCAACTGTTATGTTATGAGATATTGTCGAACCTCTAAACCCTATAGCAGATATGAAGCAACTTGGACCTGAACATTGTGTTTTGTTTCCAATGTATATAGTAATGCATGTCTATCTCTAATACTGTTTTGTGTAAAGGGCAAACTCTTTAAGAGGCAGGATGTAGATCAATATGTATGTATATACCTTTAAGAAGCTATCCAAGGGCTTGCACAAGTGTATAAATACTGAGCATGTTCATAGGTTCATAGGTTCATACTAGGCTATCTGCCTGAGGGCATTTACAAGCCTAGCCCATAGTTTTGTGGCTTACGCCACCCCTTTAGTTTGGAGAAACTATGCCCATTATTTTGCTGTGCCTCTGTCGAGCAGTGACACTGAGGTAACCCCTGGGGTGTATCTGCGATCTCCCATCCATTGGTCAAGATTCCTCTTGAACAAGGCCAGCGAGGTGCGCTGCCTCACATAAACCGGGATTTTGTTCCACAGCATAGGGAGTCTTTGGGTGATGAATCTATCCCTCCAGCACGTCCTATTAATAACCGTGTCGAGGTTTAAGTTTCCTGCCCTTGTGGCTCTGAGGGATATAGATTTTTTGAGATGAAGCATGTTCATCAAATCTGGGTTTGACATGGCCTTGTATGTCAGGCACAGGTCACCTCTGAGCAAGCGGTAAGCAACTGAATATAACTGGAGTTCTTTCAGTCGGGCAGCATAAGACAGATTTTTGAGACCCTTTATCCTTTTGGTGAGGAACTTTTGTGGCCTCTCCAGCTGCTGCAAGTGTCGGGTCAAATACATTCCGTATAGGGCATTGTACTCAATCATTGGTCTGATGAGTGATGAGTATAGGGAGACTACGACCTCCCTTGATCTAGATGTGAATCCCTTCATGATAAGGTGGGCAATGTAGAAGATCTTCCTAACTACTTTAGCAATATGAGTGTTGAATGAAAGGCTGCTGTCAACCTGGGTCCCCAGGTCCCTGATAACTTCTTCTGTGATCAGGGGATTGCCACCTATATGGTAGCTAGGGGTAACCTTGTTTTTCCCGAAGGGTATGACTATGCATTTCTTGGCATTTAACTTTAGGCCATGACTCTGGCACCAGTTATCCATTTCTGTGAGACCCTTCTGAAGGATATCTGTGTCAGATGTGTTTTCGACTACGGCGCCCAGTTTGCAGTCATCTGCAAACTTTGTCAGCCATAACCCTCCTGTGTTTGCTTGTACTTCAGAAAAGTAGATGCCAAACAAGAGTGGGCCCAGGACTGAGCCCTGTGGGACACCACTTGTGACAGGCTTTGAGTCTGACATGGCGCCAGCAACTCTGACCCTGTGGGTTCTGTCACTCAGCCAGTTTGCAACCCATCTTGTAATGTATGGGTTTACATTTAAGTTGATGAGTTTTTCAATGATACCCAAGTGGGGTATTGTATCGAAAGCCTTCGCCAGGTCTAGGTAGGCTGTATGGACTGCCTCCCCCTCATCAATGGCCTTGGTGACTGTTTCAAAAAAGTCAACCAAGTTTAAAAGGCATGATCTGCCTTTGACAAAGCCAAACTGGGTTGGATCCAAAGTCTGCAAATTCCCTATGTCTTTATTTATGAGATCCATTATGATCCTCTCCATGGCTTTGCAGATAAGGCTTGTCAAGCTAATGGGACGGTAATTTCCAGGGTCGGTGGAGGCACCGCCTTTGTGGAGTGGGACCACAGTCACTGTGCGCCACTCCTGGAGTGCGTATCCGGAGGTGAGACTAAGATTAAACAGCTGTCCTAACTGTGGGTTTAATTCCTCGTTGAGTTCGTGGAGCACACAGCCGAGGACACCATCAGGTCCCATGGATGCTGTGTTCTTTGCCTTGGAGAGAGCAGTTCTCACCTGGGCGTTAGAGATGTTTGGTGGCTACAATCATTTGGTATAGATATCTCTCCTTTAGGGGGGGGGGAGTTTGCACTGAACCTGTCAGCCAGTATGTTGGCAATGTCTGTAGGATCAGTAATCTTCACATCATTTTGAACTAATTCTGAGCATATCTGGGAGTTTCCTCCTAGGTTTCTGACATAGCTAAAGAATGCCTTATGGTTGTCTTTAGAGTCCTTAGCTATTTTGTCTCAAAATTAGCTTTGGATGATTTTATGAGAGCTCTTAGCTTTTTACTTATAGTGATCAGCGGTGTCTTACCTTTTAAGGATTTTGCTCTATCTTGTAGTAGCTTTCTCCTTTTGTTGTAGAGTTTGTTTATGGCTGGGGTCCACCAGACTGGACGCTTGCCTTTGGTACAAAGAGTCTTTGTTTTGCTTGGGATTGCCTGATCCATGCAGCCCTGCAGGTGCTGGTAGAAGGCATTTGTAAGTGATTCAGCGGTTTGAGTAATGTTTACCGCCGGCTCGGGGGCCTTAAAGGAGACCACACTAGTCTTTAGAAGTGTGAAGTCAGCTTTCGAGAAGTTCTTTACTGTGGTCTTTTTATTTCGGTGGGGCGGATGAGGACCTCCAGCGAGATTAGTTTGTGATCTGATCTCACCAGTGAGGGGTATACTTCCAGTGTTGAACATTGTGCTCCCATGTTTGTGATGATGAGATCAAGTATGTTTTCTTGTGCAAGCTAGACTGCCATCTTGTAGTTAGCTGTTGAGATTTAAGCATGTATGTATGTAAGGTCTCTCTGTTAATTAGTTTGTTTGTATTTAGAGATGCTGCTATCCATCCTGATGTGTTTCTATGTATTAAAGCATCTAAATGAAACCCCAAGCCTTATTTGTATTAGAGAAGAATGAGTGACAGTTTTAATAATTGGCTTAGCTTCTGGTGTCACTCGAGGGAGATCCAGTATCTGTCTGCGTGGGAAGACCTGGACGGCATTCCATACTGCTTTGTCAGAGATGGCTTTCACCTGTCTCCTCAAGGCTTTTGGATACTGGCAAAGATGCTTGCTTACCCCATAGTGCCTTTTTAGGCAATGTCCAAATAACAAACCTTTGGATGTAAATCCACTAAAGACAAGCTCAAGATCATGCTGCTTAATGCTAGGAGCTTAAACAGTAAACTGCACTCCCTGGAAGCACTCCTCACCTTGGAAGATGCTGCCGTTTGTGCAGTCACTGAGACTTGGTTCAAGACCACTGAGAGCACCCTGGCTATACAAGGCTACAATGCCTTTCACACATTCAGACACCAAAACAAGCATGAAAGAACCAGAGGTGGAGGTCTATACATATTTATTAAATCCAAATACACCTTGAGACTGGTGAAACAGCATGACTCCCTTGAGCTACTCTAGGTCCAATTAACTATAGGTAAAATACCCCTTCACATCATTGCTAGCTACAGGTCCTCTACCATGAACAAGGAGAAGCACACCACCTACCTGGACTTGCTAGAGTTGCTCAGTACACAGCCAAACACCTCGGTCATAGAAGATTTCAGCTATTATTCCATCAATTGGGTAACTTACATGAGCACAAACACAATTGCTGCGAGGTTCCTGGACTTTGTGAAATTCAAATGCCCTGGAACATTTGGTCCACACCCCCTACAAGGGGCTCAAATGTCCTGGACCTAGTGCTTGCCAACATGGGGGGGGGGGGTCGCTGCACTACCTCCTGTGTGTTGCCCTCCTTGGTAAAGTCAGACCATAAATCTGTCTCATTTGAAGTAAAGATCAAACCTGATACCCCCACAGGAGTAAAATTCCCTATACAGCCACTTAAATAAGTGCATCGACTCGACTGTACCCAACAAGAACAAAACCAGGTCTTCCCCAAAAAACAAGCCACCCTGCTGGACTGTAAGTATAAATAAGCTGTACAACAAAATAACAAAACTGATATCTATGAACAGGATGGAACTTACTCACCAGAGGAATAATACCCTCCACAGCTTGATTAAGCAAATCAGATATATTGTTAAGTCCTCTAAGGCTAGATACGAGTCTAAATTAGCATCCCTAGCTAAAGACAATTATAAGGTATTGTTTAGCTACATCCAGAACCAAAAAGGGAATGCCCAGCTGTGTGCCAAACTTATAGTGGATGGTGCCACTCACACTGAACCTGAGGAAATTGCCATCTTGCTAGCCGACAGATTTGGCAATATCTTCACCCCCCATGTCCCCACCAGACGTACCACAAAACATTCCTGACATCAGTTCTCTACCGAATATCTCCAAAGAACAGGTCATGCTAGCACTTTCCAGGGTGAAAAACACGACCTCTTTGGGACCAGATAACATCTCAGGCTGTTTACTAAACAGTCTAAAACAAGACCTAATGGAACCACTTGGCACTCTCTTTAACCATACCCTGAGAACTGGCTTTGTCTCAGCAGAGTGGAGAACAGCAACAGTAATCCCCTTGCACAAAGGGGGTCCATCAACGGACCCTGGGAACTATCAACCCATAAGTCTAACCAGCCTTATCTGCAAGGCCATGGAAAGACTCATCATGGACCTTATCCACAAGGACATAGGTGACCTTCAAACCCTTGACCCAACCCAGTTTGGTTTCATCAAGAGTAAATCTTGCTTATTAAACCTAGTGGACTTCTTTGAGAATGTCACCAAAGGCCTGGATGAGGACAAAACAGTACATACCACCTATCTTGATTTAGCCAATGCCTTTGACTCAATCCCCCATTTAGGTATCATAGAGAAACTCTCAGCTGGGGATTAAACTATACATTAGTAGATGGGTAGCAAATTGGCTCACCGACAGAACACACACTGTCAAAGTTGGGGAGAACACCTCCACCAGTAGACCAGTTACCAGTGCGGTACCACAAAGATCTGTGCTGGGGGCCTCTACTGTTTGGAATCTATTTCTCTGAAGCCCAGGCAAAGGTTGATGGCCTGTAGCTTACCAAGTCTGTAAACTGAGTTCCCACATGATGTTAACATATTACAGAAAGGGCTGACACAGACAAATGACTGGTGCCAAACTCATGGAATAAATTTAACACAAAAACAACCCTCATTATCCTCTGGCCAAGAAGTAGCCCCTGCTAATTATGATATAGCAAGCACCCCTCCAAGTTCAAGCTCAGTAGTACAAGACTTGGGAACACAGATTGATAGTAATCTTAACTTCGATCACCATGTGTCTGTAGTGGTAATAAAAGCATTCTACATTGTGGATCTCATAAATAAGGGCATCACATCCAAGACCAGGGATGTTATAGCTCAGCTGTACTCGACCCTTATTAGACCACTAATTGAGTACAATGCTCTTTTCTGTATGTACCTCACCAGACACCCACAATAACGGGAGAGACCACAGAGGTTTGTTATCAAAATAATCCAGGGCCTCCAAAACATGACATACATGGAAAGACTGAAAGCCCTGTTACTGTACTCTGTATCATACAGACTGCTGAGAGGTGATCTGTCCCTTGCCTACAGAGCAGTTTTGGACCCTGCCCTAATGGAAATGCTGCACATCTGCAAATCAAATGGGACAAGAATAACTCACTCCAGGGATCTCAACCTAACCTGTGACATTAACAGAATATGTTTGAAAGACAAATATGTCTCCCAGTGATTGCTGCTCCCCTGGAATAAGCTTCCACCCCATGTGAAGCAGAGCTCCTTAATGACCCTATTCAAGTGCAACCTTGAAAACTGGATGGGTGACCTTAAATTCACCCCAGGGGTGGCACCTATGTCCCTCATGGACAGAGGCAGTTGGTGCTGATCACATAATTTCTCTGCTAACAATGACCATCTGTGGTCAATAGGGGTACTTGGGTTATTACACGGCTAGGCTTGTAAAGGCCCTAGGACCATTAGCCAAGTAACCTTCTATGAACCTACAATGATTACCATCATCATAAATTTAATTTGGTTACTCAGTTATTTGAGTTTTCTGTCCAAAAGGGACACAGAAGAAGAACTTATATTCCATCTAGAATATTCATATTACTCAGAAACTAAAAGTTAGAAATCTCAAATTTTCGCTTCTTAGAAACAAATTTTATATGCCAGTTTTATAGTGTCAGTCTATGGCTATTTTATTGATTATTAGTATTATGCCAGACATATATGTTTCTTTCTGATTGTTTTAGTGAGAATCATCAAGAATAAAAGGACAGGCTTTCTTCTATTGTTTTGTATGGGAGCAAAACCTACATTCTCTGTATGTGGGGTTGGGGGGGTTGCTCCCTGCACCCTCTTAAATAATATAAGTAACTCCTAGATCACAGAACTTTATGGTATGTAACAAAACATTTAAAATTTACTAATATGCTTAAATGATTTTGATGAATCCATTTTCACCAAACAGTGAATAGGCAGAATAAGCAAAATTCATACATACATGTTTGTAGAAAAGGTACCGAGGTCAGAATAATTCTAAGATGACCATCATAATAGTAAAAAAAAATAGCGGCTTACTTGTGTTCATTTAATGGTATGCTAGCAAGTAATGTGATGAAGCCTATATTGTAGGCATGTTGCAAGTCCTTTTGGTGCATATGTATGGAAGAAATAAAGGCATTCTGTGTAATTTGAACCCAAGCCTATTAGTTCCCATGCTGGAATTCATGAACAGTTCGTATGTGTTTTCTTAATATCTGGAGTCCATTTAAAATATATTTTCAAAAAACAGACGCCTTTCAGATATGCCATACCCAATGCTACAAAACATGACACTTTGAGAATTAAATTGTGAGTTTACCAAAAAACTGTGAATTCCAAAACTTACTGTTACACCACTCTGTACCCACTAAGACACAGGACTATACTATCCCTATTAGCTATATGAACAAGCAGTGGTGTCACTGTGTAGTCAGAGATAGAGCAATTTAAGAATTATATCCCATACACTGACACTTGTCTACAATTCTGAGGAATACAACTAAAATCCGTAGGATTTCAACATGCACACGCACCCTAAAATTGTCTTTTATCATGAATCCATTAGCATCAATAATAATAAGACCAATGGCATGGAACCGATCAACATAAACTTCATATGACAGGTAGATGAATTGAAAGAAGTCCTAATCCCATCTCAAGTTAACTTTCCTTAAGGTTCCACCATCACTAAAAATAAACAGTCTCAATTAGGGTTAGCTAGATCTTCTTCAGCAGTAATTACTTAACTGATCTTGTAAAAAACAACAAGCAAGCCATGGAAATAGGAAATCAGCAACTGCTGTCAACCTTTTGAAAATAGCCTCCTTGACAATTGCAAAGTGTGCAATTAAGTATGAAAGGTAATACTATTTATAGCTACTAAGTTCAAAATAACCTAAAAGGGTATTCCTTTTTTCTTTGGTGATGGTAAACTTGGACTGGAAATATATAAGCAAGAGGGTCATGACACCTCCCCCATGTACATTAGTGGTGCATGGATGTTTGCTTTTCTTTATTAATGAATTTTAGATATTTTAGGTTATTTACATTTTTAAATCTGACCATGCAGTGCTCAGAATATAGCTAGAAAAATATACTGCTGAACAGAAACTAATGAATCCTTGCTGGGGCTGTTCCTTTTCCTTTAGCATATTTCAACTTACACTCTTGCTTTATTTATTGGGTGAAGCCATTCACAAATGATTATGATGATGAATAGCACTTTTTTGTTGTCTCATTGTGATACATAAGGTATTTTGTAGATAGTGACCACTGCAGTGATGCAACTATAGTACAAGTATACTACAGACCTGACAAGGTGGGGGGCTACACCCCTCCACCCCACCTAACTAAATATACCAACTCCAAGATCGCATTACAGTGGGAAAAAGGGCAAATTTCAGATGATGGCCAACCGCTGGTATGCCCTAGTTAAAATTTACCATTCAATAAAGAGCGGCTTTGCTAAACAGGTGTTAGATGAATGGCTATTTGCTGCATAGCCATTCGATGAAATAATATAGAACCGCTACAGACACATGCATGACCACATAGTGAGCATACAAAGTATTAGTACCTTTGATAGTGCAGCATGAGCACTGAAGAATAAAAGGCTAAAGTAAGCTTTTATCTGACATTTTTAACATAGGAGGTATAATACTAATAAACTGTACACTGCAAAAGATTGTAATTTCTCATACAAAGTACATTTAGTAATGCATCTTCAAATTCATTTTGCAATGACTACTTGAGCTTTACCATTAAAATTCCAGGTGACCAAATGAACCACTAATGCATTATGTATTTATTTGTTTCTTTCTTTCTTTCTTTCTTTCTTTCTTTCTTTCTTTCTTTCTTTCTTTCTTTCTTTCTTTCTGTTTGCCAACAGTATAGAACACTGATCTAGGTTCACCCTAGAGTTCAAGACAAAATAAAATACAAAGTAATTGTTTCAAATATTGTAAAACTGAAACACATCAAACAGTAGGTAGTACAATCAAACTAACAAAATCAAAAACAAACTAATCGTTACTTTGGTCTGGCAGTTAGCACAATAATGTCATCTGTAAGGGAGTCTATAGCAGTTATGGTACTCTTCCTGTTTAGAGCCCATGTTGAATGAATGATAGATTAGGTATGTCTGAATTTATTCAGCAAGTTGTTATAAATTAGATTTTCCAGTATTTTAGAAATATAGGGTAGAACAGAGGTTGTTCTAAACTCAATGGGATTGGAGAGGTCGAAAAGATGTTTGACAGGGGGTAGAATATAACCTTGACATTGTACAATAAACAAAGAGTAGAGGTCAGATTCTTCATATGGGATAAAAGTTGATACTTTTCTTAAGAGTTGTGATATTTTTGTTTTTTTAAGTAGAAGAGGGCATGTCATGGGTGATTTCTATATACAAGTGGTGGGAGGGTGGCCTAATGTTTAAGGTGTTTGCCTTACAATCACAAGCTACAGGGTTTGAATCTCACAGGGGATAATTGGCTAGGCTTAAAATGGCTCGTAAGGGCAGTTAGCTTAGTACTAACCTATGAACCTATAAGACTGAGTTGGTTGGATGGAAGATGGAAAAGAAGAGTTAGGTTGTTAGAGTGAATGTGGATGCAGTCTTGCTTGGTTGCATTTATTACTGAAGGGGTCAGTTCGTTACTTGATTAAGTAAATTTTAAAATATAGCTTGGTTATTTAGAAGAGCAGCCTGGGTGTACTGAAGGAGGGTGGATTTTTGTTCTTCTTGGTGTTTTGGGAAGGTTTCTCAGTAGTATGGACATTTTTCTTTTTTCTAAAGGGGCTGTGTTTCCATTCACTTCATGCTTCAACCTTAAGTCCATATAGTGATTTTAGTTCTTGATGAGTCACTGGTTTTGTTGACAGTTGTGGAGTCTGGAGAGTGAAAACATCAGGGAAATAATTGTCTTCTAAGCAAAGTAATAAATTTGTAAAGCTGTAGACAATCATAACTGGCTCTTGCGAAGCAAGGAGAAGTCTCAGTTTGCTAATTTTTACTGAAATATAATACTGTAAGTTCTTATGAGTTCAACAATGAGTTAAACTGGCAGGTGGTAATCAAATAACATTATATTTCAATTTTTTTTTTCTTAATACTAAATGTCATTTGATTGGCTTATTTTAAATTTAAGGAGGGGTGTGTGATGCAGTGTTTGATATTTAAACATGTTTTTAATTATATATCTTCTTATGAGGGCTATACATCTGAGATGCTTGGAGGTATAAAATAAATGTTTTCACAGGTCATTTTGTTGTTGTTTTTATATATATTTTTTCATTCCATGCTGTTATGAATAAAATTCTTCTAATTCATGTTATAAAACACTTGCGTTACTTTTCATTATGGTATTGCAGTGAATGGCTTATTGTTGTTATTGCATTTTACCATGCTGAGTGATGTGCCATAGTAAAAAGAATATATTTTAAAGCATCCTATGGAGGCATTTTACTGATATACAGTTAGGTTTCACATATGTACCTTCACCTGTAATGGTAACAAAGTACAAGTAATGGAGGCAAGCAAATGATAAGAAGTGCATAATGTCCAACTGTCTGAGGTGTACTGTTATGCTGGGATGATGGCTGAGTCTGCATACAAAGCCCTTTTGTTTCTTCCTTTTAGTACAGGACCATCTTAAGATAGCAATGTAAGTGAGATACCTACCTGTGAACCCCAGTGTGAAAATGCTGTCTAAGCTTATGATTTTTTAAAACATTTTACTACTTGCTGCTGACTGGCTGAATAGTTAGCATCTCTAATTGCATATTACTTTGTTGAACTCAGCACTGAAGTGAAAAATAAAAAAAAAATAACATGAACTGTTATACACTAAAAATAATAATGGATACAGTGACAAAGAAGACAACAGTTTTCATCTTCTTGCAGTTCCTAGGTTACGGATTTGACTTCGATGTACTCTTTGTTTAAACATCTTTGTTACACGTGATTTTTTTTTTAAAGTTACATATGTATATATACAATAATACAAAACAAAACAAAACAAAAAAATATTTATTTTATTTTCATGCCATATACATAAATGATTTCTTTTAACAATTTTCATTCACTCGAACATTACATAAATTGCACAATTCCTGCCTTCCCTGAAATTTTACTCCTCTTCCTCTTGAATACTTTTCAACGTGTATTCCCACAAATTCCATTTAGTACCATGTAATTTGTCTTTTCCCTTTTCTAATTATCCCACTTCCAGTTATTTTATCTTTTCTTATGGTCATGGTTGTAAAACCATTTTGTTTTTATTATCCTACCCACTATTGTTTGTTTAGGTCCATAAGTGTTTACTAGGTTAACAACCACAAGGGTTTTTTTAGGTCTAGCCATGCATCCCAAATTTCTTGACAAGTTCTGGTATCTTTGCTATGTGTAAGCAGGGGCCTGGAAGATGAACCATTTACAGGCTGCCCGTGTCTATTAGATACATAGGTGCCAAACCAGGGATGAATTTCCTGTTCCCCATCCAGTTGTCCAAGTTGCACTTGAATTGGGTTAGGGAGGAATTCTGTTTCACATGAATGGGAAGCCTGTTCCAGAGGAGGGGTAGTCTCTGGGATACATACCTGTCTTCCCAGCAGGTCCTATTTATATCACATGCAAGATTTAAGTCTTTAGAATGGGTAATTCTGTTTCTGTTTGTTTTGCGGATATGCAGGAGGTCCATCAGGGTGGGGTCTGACAATGCCTTGTATGCCAAGCATAGATCTCCCCTCAACATCATGTAGGAGACAGAATACAGAGATAGGGCCTTGAGGTAGTCTGCATAGGACATGTTACTTATACCCTGTATTCTTTTAGTGAGGAACCTGTGTGGATGTTCCAGTTGTTGGATGTGCCTGGTTAGGTACATACCAAAGAGGGCATTGCACTCAATGACAGGTATGGTGACTGCTGAATACAGTTATACAGTGACTTCCTTGGACCTAGATGCCATACCTTTGTTTATAAATTACTTAACACAGAAAGATTTCCTTACTACTGACACATGATAGTTGAAGGCTAGATTACTGATTATGTGTGTCCCCAAGTCCTTTATTACTGGGTCAGCTCTTAGGGGTGTGTTGCTAGTATGATAGCTACCAGGGGTGGGTGATTTTCTGAAGGACACTGTTATGCATTTCTTGGCATTTAGTTTCAGTCCATGGCTCTGACACCAGCTATGTGTTTGTATCAGCCCTTCCCGGAAAACATTTGCATTAGTGGGGATTCTATGACTGCTGCTTATTTGCAATCATCTGCAAAATTAGGGAGCCAGTGGCCATTGACATTAGCTTTGACTCCAAAGAATTAAATGCCAAAAAGGAGCAATCTCAGGACAGATCCCTGATGGACTCTACTCATAAATAGACTCTTTATAGAGGTGGACTCCCTAATTCTAATTTCCTGGATCCTGTTTGTGACCCTGCTGGTTATCCACTGGGTGACATAAGGGTTTATACCTAACTTCTTGAGTTTTTCACCAATACCCAAATAAGTATTGTGTCACATGCTTTGGCCAGGTCAAGGTAGGCAGTGTGAACCATTATGCCCTCATCCATTGCTTTGGTGACCTCCACAAAGAAGTCCACCAGGTTGAGTAGGTGTGACCTGCCCTTGACAAAATCAAATTGGGTTGAGTCCAGTATCTGAAGATTTCCTGTGCCATTATTGATCATTTCCATGATAATTCTTTCCATGGCTTTGCATATGAGACTAGTGAGACTTATGGGTCTGTAGTTTCTAGGATAAGTAGTTGGCCCACCTTTGTACAGAGGGATGACTGTTGCTGTTCTCCATTCATGAGTCATAAAACTTGTTTGGAGGCTACAGTTAAATAATATTTCCAGAGGACCTGATAGGTCATGTGTCATATTATTTAGAAGGCATCCTGGGATATTGTCTGGGCCCATTGATGCAGTCTTCTTGGCCTTAGAAAAAGCATTAAGGACTTCTTTCCTAGTGATAGCAGGGAGAGTGATATTTGATGGTATTTCCTGAGGGAAGGTTGAGAGGCAGAAAAGGGATAAAGTTGGAGCTGAATATTTTTGGTCAGTAGGTTTGCTATATCTTCTGGCTCAGTATAGATGACTCCATTAACAATGAGTTCTATACATAGCTGTGCATTGCCTTTGAGGTTGCAGGCATTACAAATTAATGCCTTGTAGATGTCCTTGGTTTGGGAGGCCAAAATTACTGCACCTCCTAATTTTTGCCACAACTTTCTGCCTTCCGTTATACAGCTTATTGATGTTGTGATTCGGGTGGCTCGTTTTTTTTGAGTTAGTTTGTTTTTCTACCTGGTGGGTACAACTGCCTCTTTGCAGCTGCTAACATGCTTGTACAAGGCTTCTGTGAACAGTTCTGCATAGACAGCAGTGTTCTCATGGTTTACAGGGTCTTAGAATTTTGCTAGGAAGTTAGCCTTAGAGCAGTTCCTAAATATTCCAGGGGTTTCTGGGGTTCCAAATTTTACTTTTTCTTCAAAGCCGACCATTTTGTGATCTGACCTTACCAGAGAAGGCATTCCACTAGGGGATGTGCTGCACCCTCCATTATTAGCAATAATCAAATCCAGTGTGTTTGCACCCTTCTTTGGTGTATTGACAGTCTGGTCCAGGGAGTTTGTGTTTACAAAATCCAGGAATCACTGTGTCAGTATGTTTAGTGTTGTATACGATTGTCAGGTTATAGAGGGATAATTAAAGTAACCCAATATGGTATTGAGTTGGATGGTAAGTGCTTCCAATAAGCTTACATACATGTTGTGCATTTCCTGGGTCATAGAGGGGGACCTATACCTTGCATGGAGGTGGTATGGGATTTTGCCTATGGTGATTTGAAAATGGAGAAGCTCAAGTGCATTGTCCTGTTTGACCATGAGGTATATTTATTTTTGATGTAAATTGAGACACCTTCACCTTTTGACCCTGACTGTGTAGTAGCTGGTCTAAATGTGTGGAAGGCATTATAGCCTTGCACTGTTGGTGTGCTCTCTGTGGCTCTAAACCATGTCTCAGTGACCCCACAGACATCATTATTCTGTACGGTGAGGAGACCTTGTAGAGAGTGGAGTTTGTTGTTTAGACTCCTAGCATTGATCAGTAACACTTTTATTTTTTCTTGGTTTTGATTTGCTATGTTGGAAGAACTTAAAGTTTGGCATTGCCTAAAAAAGGCACTATGGGGACGATGATGTTTTAGCTAGTATTCAGAGGCCTAGAGGGGAAAGGTGCAGACCATCCCTGGTAAAGCAGCATGGTCTGTTGATCATCTCCTTCCATGCCAACAAATACTGCACCCCCTTGAAATGACTAAAAGTAGGTCAAGTTATGGTCCAATCCTGAAATGAATGGAGATCATAAACTTCACTAAATCTTAGTGTTTATTTACTTATGTGCATTTGTTATCAGGAAGTAGAGCACTGACTCACATGGACCATTTTAAGATTCAGCCCAGGAGCACTATCTACTGAAGTGACTTGCTCAGAGTCAAACTGACTTGCTCAGAATCACACAAAGTCTTTATGGTTACATTCAGGCTAATAAAGCCTATAAAGCCTAAAAAGCCAGCTCACTAGCTGTGGACATGCATGTTTTGGCCCACAGCACAGCATAAGTAAGTATCTCAAAAGATGCAAAATGCTTGAGAAAATGAAAACATAGCATAAGTTTTATGATTTGATTTTCATATCTAGTTTATTATTAAACAATAATCCATAAATCTGATGTTGTCCCTTTTCATTCTTCCTCACAGATGGGTTCAGATCCAACAATCAGATCCACTCAGCCACATACAAAAGGCTTCGCAACCAATTCTTGAGCTTCTCCCTATGCCTACAATGCTATATTCTCCCCCTAACTCCTTAGATCTCATTTGCTGCCATTGAGGTTCAATCTTGAGCTTGTAAGCGATATCCTTTTTGCCTAGTTTCTCTTACATTTTTGACTAAATTTTTCCTCTTTTACTGTTAGAGTTAGTTAAAACTTCTTTCCTCCCTCTAGCTGTCAATGGCATCAGGGTTGTTTCCTTTTCTGTTCTCCTGCCATTTTTTTTATATATATACTCTTGGTACCATTGTTGGTGCTTCCTTTGCCTTCTTCTTATCCCATTTTAGGCTGTAATAGTAAATCATAACATCAGTTTGGGTTTATCTCCTTTCTCTTTCTGTTTCTCTCTCTCTCTCGCTATATATATATATATATATATATATATATATATATATATATGTGTGTGTGTGTGTGTGTGTGTGTAAATATATATATATATATATATATATATATATATATATATATATATATATATATATATATATAAAGTATTATTTTAGTGCATTGTTAACCTTTTTCTCTTTAGGTTACACTGTTTTGCCTCTCCTTATGATGTCCGAGAAGCCTACTGGTTTTAAGAAGTGCACTTCCTGTGGGCATAAGATCCCTAATTCTGAAGGCCACAAGAAGTGTGTTTATTGCCTGGGAGTTGACCATCTTAATTCTCCTTGTCCCATTTGCACCACCTTCAACCCAAGGGCTCTTTTGGATAGATGCAATAAGTTGATTCTTAAAGGCTTGCTCCCTGATTCTTCTAGGGCTCAAACCCTCTCTATCTACATCTCTGAAGTACAGGCTAAAACAGAAGGCCTCTGGCTAACGAAGTTCGCAGATGACTGCAAACTAGGAGCCATAGTCAAGTCCCCAAATGATGTGAACATCCTACAGAAGGGCCTCTCTGAGACAGATGCCTGGTGTCAGAGCCATGGCTTCAAGCTCAATGCCAAAAAGTGCAGTGTCATCCCTTTTGGTAAAAACTCTGTACCCATGAGCTACCACATAGGCAGCAATCTACTTAACACCGAATGCATGATAAGAGACCTTGGGACCCAGGTGGACAGTAGTCTCTCCTTTGATATTCACATCACCACAGTAGTCAGGAAGTCCTTCTACGTGGCACACCTCACCATAAAATGATTCTCGTCCAGGAAAATAGAGGTCATCGTTCCCCTCTACTCGACACTCATTAGACCCATTATAGAGTACAACACCCCTTTTGGAATGTACTTCACAAGACATCTGCAGCAGCTGGAAAGGCCACAGAAGTACCTCACAAAGAGGATTACTGGACTCAAACAAATGCCCTACACTGACCGCCTCAAAAACTCCAGCTTTACTCCATATCATATCGCCTACTCCAAGGTGATCTCTGCCTAACATATAAAGCTGTGTCAAACCCAGAGCTGTTGGACATGCTACACCTAAAGAAATCCCAATCCATCCGAGCTACACGCTCTAGGGACCTAAACCTTGTCACCACAATAAACAGAATATTCTGGAGGGATAGATTCCTATCCCAGAGACTTCCCATACTCTGGAACAGGCTACCCATCTATGTCAAGCAAAGTTCTTCATTAGCACTCTTCAAGAAAAGTCTTGATGAGTGGATGGGAAATAGGAAATACACCCCGGGGATCACTTCTGTGTCTCTGCTTGACAGTGGCACAGGCAAATAACTTTCTTTGGGTGGCGTAAGCCAGGGAACCTTGTTGGCTAGGCTTACGTAGGCCCTTGGGCTGATAGCCTAGTACCTACCTATGAACCTATGAACCTATAAAGCACCTTTAGTTTCCTCCGACTCCAAGAAATGGGCTCTTCAGAAGTCCCTGAGGGCTTCTTTGGAGCCACTTGAGAAAGTGAGGAAGATTTTGGATCTGACCACCTTGGATCCAAAGTTGTTTGGGCTGCCCTTGGATCCACAGTCCTCTTTGGATCCATCAGTCTCGGTTCCAATTGTTGTCTCCCCTTTATCTTCTGCCTCCTTCTCAGATCCTTAGCCTTCGGATCTGACAAGCAGAAGCCATAGTCCAGAGTACACCTTGAACCCTGTCTCTCTGGCCGTACCCATGAGCATTTCCAAACACCAAGGAAATACTCCAGACCAGCATCCACTGCATCTTCCAGGTCTTAGAGGAGTTTGACAGAGGCAGATGTGGACAGGATGATGTGGAAATTTCTGAGGGCTAAAATCCAGATAGGGGTCCTGCCAGCTCTTTCCCCTCATGGATCCATGGGTACACCTGCCAAGCCCACTCTTTCTCCTTCTCTAATCTGACCAGTGGTTTCAGAGTCCCAGGATACAAGATCCCCGAGAGGTTTGGAGTCAGATCCAAGGAAAGCACCCTCTTCAACTCTGACTATATCCCTGACCAGTTCTACTTCAATACCCTCAGATCAGAGCAGGTCTAGGATCCGACAGGTCAGCACTGGGTCTAAGAGGTTGGGTTTAGCCTTGACTTTGTCAGATCTGACCCTTCCCCTCAGAGCCTTGGCCCTGGAGAGCTTGGATGAGATTCTCCACATAATGCTAAGATCCAGGGGTGGCCCCAACCCTCCTTCCTTAGAGACTTCAGCTCCAAGGACAAGGGGAGATGTTTCCCCTGGTCCATCAGCTTGGTGGAAGGTGGTGGAAAGGGCTTTCTCTGTGTATACAGAACTGCCCCCTCTTTTCTTGTATCCTAGTCATCGCCACTCACTGAGTCCAAGCTCTGAGTCCATCAGACCTGTTACACATGGAAAACCAGTTCTGGGAAATTTCCAAACAGGTTCCCTTGAGGAATTTTCTCCCTGTACTGATACCTCTTCTGAGCACCCCATGGAAAAGGTCCCTCAGAAGAGGACATTTTAGAGGAAACATAGACTCACCCATGGAGTCTCTCATAGAAGACACTGATTTTTTATTGAGGGAGAAAGATTCACCAGATCACCACCCAATGTGTCTCCTTTTGTAATATCCTTGAAATCCTTAAACAGAAGAGTGTCTGGTCTTCTCAACCTCCTTCTCCTGAAGAATCAGTGTTTTTGGAGGCTTTTGGTGTTGGACCATCTACATCTTGGGTAACCTCCCCAGCAGCTGAACTTATTGACTTAGTTTCACACCAGTCTAAGTAGGAAGCAGACACTGTCGAACCTAGCCCCAAGCACCCGGACAAATCTTTGTTCCCTCCTTCTGATAGACCCCACTGGAGCAAGGAAGTCCTGGATGATGCTATAGTGGTGGCAGCAGCCACCAAAAAGGAGTTAGCTCAGCAAAGCTCTTCTGTTCATCCACCGAGCAGGGAGTCCAGAGTGATGGACAGATTTAGAAAGTGAGTGTATGCCTCAGCTACAGTCATGCTGAGATTGTTAAACTATCTGGCACACTTTACTTGGCTAAAGAAAGATTTGACGAAGGAATTATCAAATATGCTCTCAGAGTCCATGTCTGTAGAGGATATGAAAAATATTTCTTCACAACCGGCCACTTTTTTGTCCATTCCTAATGCATTGATGAGGTTGATCTCCCAAACAGCGGCGGGTGCCTCATGAGCTGCTGATTCAGGCATAGCCATCAGGAGATATGCTTGGATGAGGCTGTGCATCTTTGTGGAACCCTTCAAGATATCCTTTGTCAGTGCCCCCGTTGATGGCTGTTTTTTATTTGGGCCTTCAGTTAAAGCCACACTAACCCACAGCAAACAAGAAGGAAAGACTGTGCATAGGAATCAAGTTTTATACCTCTCAATGGACTTTCTCTAGGAGCCAATGAGATGGTGAGAAAATGTGGTTCTGAAAATCTCAGGGTTCTTTCCAGAACTCGTGCAGGGATCTTTCCTCCAGAGGCAGAGGAGGAAACTTCAATGGAAGATGTTGTCCTCGAGGCAGAGGGGTACCGCAGAATCAGAGCTTCATAGATTCCTTCTCTGATAGGCCCTATCAGTGCTCCTAAAGAGTTGCCCGCCTGTCTGCATCTGGAGGCAGTCGTGGGTCGTTTCTCTTTGCACCTAGATGCTTGGACAGAAATCACATAAAATTCATGGGTGCTAAGAATTATATCCAGAGGTTACTACATACCATTTCCCTTCCTCCTTCTGTTCAAAAAAGGGAACTGCTGGACATTCCACCTAGTCAGATGGAAGATGCAACTGTAGAAATTCAAAAGCTGCTCCAAAAAAGAGTTTCCAAGAGGCCTCAACCAACCAGATAGGATTTGTAACCTACTCCCGCTTCTTTTTATTGCCAAATACAACAGGAGGCCTAAGACCCATTTTGGATCTAAGCAACTTAAATCAGTATATAAAGAAGACAAAGTTTTGAATGGTCATGGTTCAGTCCATTCTGCCTCTTCTGTACAAGGATGATTAGATGTGCTCTGTAGATCTCCAGGATGCATACTATCATATAAGAATGGACAGGTGGTCAGGAGACATCTATGCTTTCATCTGGGAGCCAGTCATTACCAGTTCCAGGTACTGCCCTTTGGTCTCACCACAGCCCCCAGGATGTTTACCAAGGGCATAGTAGTAGTAGACTCTCACTTGAGACTCAAGGGATTCCACGAGTTTCCATATCTTGACAATTGGCTCCTCACCACTCCATCCAACCATCAATTTCTATGAGCCAGGGACTACTTGCTCCAGGTTTCCAACACCTTAAGCATCTCCATAAATCATACCAAGTCAAACCTGGTCCCAGTACAGACCCTAGAATTTATAGGAACACTCTTGAATACTACAACTTAGGTGGCATCCTTGCTTCTCCATCACATCACATCCCTGAGATTTCAAGTTCAGGCCATACTATCCCACCTGTATCCTCCAGGACATCTGGTACTGCAAGCTCTGGGGTCGATGTCAGCTGCCATACTTCTAGTCCCTCTAGCGAGGTTCTTTTTGTGAATCTTCCAGTGGACATTGGTGATCACAGTGGTCCATACTTTACCAACCCCTATCATTTCCTATAAGACTAATCCCAGTCTACAAATGTCATATTCGCTGGTAGCTTCAGTCCGATGACCTCTTTCTGAGCAGACCTTTTACCCTTTTGCCCCAAGTTGCCAGTATGACTATGGACACTTTCCAACTGGGGTGGGGGGGGGGGGCATTTATTGGGAAAGATGCTCCAAGACATGTGGTCCCCTCTTGAGACCAATTTGCATATCAACGTCCTAGAGATGAGACTATTCCTTCTTGCATTGCAAGCATTTCAGGATGTTCTACCTCTGGGGACAATTGTACTTCAAACGGACAACATATCAGTCTTACTTACTGAGCAAAGAGGCTGTGAGGTGCTTGGGAATGGACGATATGGGAGATAGCTTCAGACCGCTTTCTCATTGCAAAATTTCTAATGCACATCCCTGGGAAAACCAACAAACTAGGACACAGGACCAGCAGGTCCATTCTGATGCCTCATGAGTGGTCTTTCAATCAGTAAGTAGTGAATATGATATTCAACCATTGGGGTGATCTATTTGCCTTACCTCTCAACAAGTGCAGCAAATACTTCACTCTGATCCCCCTTCCTAGGGAGTCACAGAGGGATGCTCTGATCCACAATTGGCCCCCAGCTCTCTTGTATGCTTATCCTCCTCTTCCTCTGATTCTGAAGTTCTTACAGAAAGCAAGTAGGCTGAAGAGTTCAGTCATCCTCGTTGCCCCCCTTTTGGCCTTGACAGGTATGATTTCCCTTCCGCTGGTCTCACTTTAGATATCCTCCATGGATTCTGGAACCCACTCAGGATCTCCTGTCCCATCTATTGAGAATTCAACCACCCAGTCTCCACACCCTCAGACTAACTACATGGTTTCTCCACTTCCACTAATAGTTAGACAGACCAGGCTTGCTTCCACAGTTAGTGAGGTCATCTTAGCCTCCCAGAAACTTCTACCAAGAAAGTCTACTGAAGCAAATGGATCAGATTTTCTATTTGGGTTTCTAACCAGAATATCAAGCCTTTTTCATCACCTACTTTGGCCTTTCTTCTCTTCCTAACAGCTCTTTATAAAGAAGGGGTTAGTTTTTCTACTATTAAACTTCAGTTGGCAGTAATCTCTAACTTCAGTTCTGGAATCAAATCCCTTTCTCTGGCTACACCCAAGTTGTGTAAAGCCTTCATGCAGAGAGTCTTTCTTCTAAGACCCCTAATAAAAGACCCCTCTCCTCCTTGGGTCCTTACTGTGGTTCTTCAGGGATTAACTCAGAAACCTTTTGAACCAGCAGAAAATGTTATGTGAAGTATTTTTTTTTTTGGAAGATGATCTTTTTATTAGATATCATTTTGACATAAAGAATTTCTGAGCTTCAGGCCTTATCAGCTAAGCCTCCTTACAATTATCTTTCATAAGGATAGAGTAGCCCTATGGACCAATCCTTCCTTTCTTCATAAAGTGGCTATGGAGAGTAATATTAACCAGTCCATACAATTACCAGTCTTCTTTCCAAAGTTTTCGAATAAGGGGGAGTACATGTTTCACCTACTTGATGTGCAAAGACAATTATGTTTTTATCCTCACAGAACAAAGCAGTAAAAGAAATCTGATCAGCTCTTTGTATCCTTTTCCTCTAGCTGCCTGGTCCAGGCAGTGTCTAAGCTTACTCTAGCCAAATAGATTACTGACTGCATTTCATTAGTTTATTCTCCAAAAGGATTAGATTTACCATGACTCCCTAGAGCTCACTCCACTCAGTCTATGGCTACATCATCTGCCTTCTCATCAGGACTTCTATTGATGATATTTTTGCTGCAGCCACTTGGTCTAAGACTCACACCTCACTAGAAGCATAGCTTCCTTTGGTTCGTCAGTGCTCCAGCATGTCCTTCCATGAGGGCCTACCAAGGGCTATGTATCTGCAGATTCTCTCCCATCTGTGAGGAAGAATGAAAAGGGACAACATCAGATTTAGAAGTTATGTATTTACAATAAGTTGGCATCTGTGTTATCCATTTTCATTTTTCCTCACTTTCCCTCACATTCATACCCCAGCCTTGTCTGTCCTAGAAGTACCTGGTAGACAGTATTGGAACCTTTCACTTCCAGGTTTGAGCCCTACATTTTTCTTATGCCTTTTACTGTCTCTTTTATAAATGGGGTGATTGGGCAGCAAACTCGATCTGAGGAGTTAGGGAGAGAATAGAGCATTATGGATAGAGGGAGGAGCTCTGGGACTGAATCTGAAGTTTTTTTGTATGTGGCCTAGTGGGATCTAAGAGTCTGATCTGAACCCATCTGTGAGGAAGAATGAAAATGGACAACACAGATGCCAAGTTATGGTAAGTACATAACTTCTAATTATTATAGGTTTCAAACCTTCCTTATGCAGAGCATCTTAAAGCCCTTTCCCTCTACTCAGTCTCCTGTAGATTGCTGAGGGGTGATCTATGCCTGGCTAACAAGGCATCCGCAAACTCTACACTTATGAATCTCCTACATATTCATAAATCAAAGAATACCAGCAATTCAAGGTCTAGGGACGTAAATTTTGTCTGTGACTTAAACAGAACATACTGGAGAGAGAGATATGTGTCTCAGAGACTGCCCTCCTATGGAACAGGCTTCCCATTCATGTGAAGCTGAGTTTATCTATTACCCAGTTTAAGTGCAACCTAGACCAGTGGATTGGGAATAGGATATTTGCACCAGGCCTGGCACCCATGTCCCTTATGAACCGAGGTTACTTATAAATGCCTGGCTCTCAATGTCCTATTTGGATGCAGGACATCATTATTCTTTTGGGAAAACATGGCTAGACTTAGAAAGGCCCCCTGGGTTGTTAGCCTAGTAACAATCTATGAATCTATGATACTTTGTGGGTATATCAGGATTTACCCATGATTGGTGTGGTTTGATCATGAGGGTGAAGCCTGAGTGAATAAAACAAAGCCAACCATGGGTAAATCTTGATATACCCACAAACAAGAGTGGATTATTGTTATTATACAATTGCATTACTTAGGAATTGCTTACCTTTCTTAAATAATGTCTTTGTATAAAGGCACTTCAGTTTTCTTTCATGTTCTCTTCCCTAGACTCATGTTTTCTGCATGAGTGTGGGATTCCCACGCTTGCACAATACATCAGTGCAGTGCAGGAGAGGTGACGGAGAAAACAGAATATCCATCGCTGTGTATTTTTTAACAGTTAAAAACAAAACAGTTTTTATAATAGAGAGCACAAAAATATAAGGAAAAGCAGGTACTTTTTTGTTTGTTTAGTTTTGCATAACATACCCGATTTTTTCTTATATTTTGCTCTGTCCCTCAGCATATACCAATACAAAGTCTGGCTGCTCAATGGTATTTCAGAGGCTGGAATTTTTTTCTATTGGTATTTGCTTGATTTACAGTGAATATGCTGGTGGGATGTCCATTCAGTGTCCTCATTTTTGAATAGTAATGAACATTTTTTGTATTGTAATGGTTATATAATAATCTGTGACTTTCAACGACCAAGTAATGTAACAGAACAGCATTACTAAATAAAATTTGAATACACACACACAATAAAATAAATTGAAGTCTATATATTCCCACTTCTGCAATGCTATATATGCTCTTGATTGTACTGTAGATTTTGGAGATAAATGCACTGCAAGCAATAGAAAGACAGCATTATGGTTATCTAATGCATTTCTCACCTAACTGAATCCGAAATCAGCTGCAGTCTTTAAGGGATCATGATTTCATTTATCAGCTGAATGACATTTGTATGGATGATATACATGCATTTTAAAGTATAGGAGCACTGACAATTGGCAGAAGATGTGTAAAACAAATTACTTCCCAAAGAAATACAAAACAGATGAACTTTTCAGTCATCATTCTTTTCCAGATCTTCCTCAACATGCATAAATGGACATTAAACAGCCACATCTACTGGAGCTGCCAGTGGCATAACCAGTATTTAAAGGCATACAATTCCCCCCAAAATAAATTAAATTATAGCATGACCATGTATCTCCATATGCAACTTTTAGAAAAATGTTACCACAAAGCCACTGGTGACACACCAAAATCAGCAAAACAACATAATTATTTCTGCTGTACATTGAAACACATTATAGGAAGTACATGCAAATTCCCATGAAATGGCTCAGACTGATTCAGTTTTAAGAAATTACAACGTGGCTCCAAAAGGCCTTTCAGGGATATCTACAAAGTTCATGCCAGCAGCTACTTGCACATTTTACCTTCTTTTGAGAACGTCAGTTTTGCTATAATTAAGTGTTGTATTATAAGTGGCATACATGCTATAACAAGTTTCCTGTATGCATGACAGTTTAATTCATGTTAATAAAAGCTTTAGCTTAAGCATCTAGGATGCTACCTAAGAGTAAATTATAAACACTTATTTTCACGTATGCTTTCAAAGGCAACTAATATGACAGCCAGTTAGCTTTGTTATGTGTACTTCTAGTAATTGGCAGTGCAAACAGTGCTGCCCACTTGTTCAGGAATAGTTTGTAGATGTGTATTTTAGTTATTGTCTATAGTTGTCATACTCTTTTAGCACGATCTGTACACATGGTATGCAATGCAGAGGGCTAGTGAACAGGAAGAAGCAGTGAGAAAAAGCTCAGAGATGAAACAGAAAATGGAATAGCTGCACTGCGTAAGAGATATATCCCTGCCTACCATTACTGATGGATTAAGTAAGATTAATAAAAACACACAACTTTGCAGACATAACAATACTAACTCAGTTAAGTTAGAGAGACTAAGTAAGAAGACTAACACCTGACAGTGCATTAAAATAGTTAGAGAGGTCTACTCACAATGTAGACATCAGTGAACTGTTCCAGAACTGACACTGAAAAGAAACTTCATAACCTACCAATTACCCCCCACACACACACACACACACACACACACACACTCACCAACTTACTCATGTGTGCTAACCTTAACACTACAATTTACAGTTATAATAACTCTCCCCCTACCAGTATGTATACACAAGACTAAAGAGACATTGAACACTCATTGTACAAAATATGCACAGTACTGAAACTGCCTCCTTACCTAATCCTTACTGTAACTCTAAGCTGCAAACATTTGCTCATATGTACCAACTACTGATTCACACAAATGAGCATTCTCTCATTCATACATTTTTTACACTCACAAATAGTTTTCAATGAAATGAGTATTTAACATTTTGAGTTACGACTATATTTAATATTTATTTGCAAATACATGTTCAGATGTATAATTAATCAAAATAAAAAAAAAATCCAAATTATTTCTGTTACTTTCTGCCATTGCTGTCAGTGTGTAGCTGACATGTTCCTGGATTTACTTCCAACTGTACTGCTCAGAAGTGCTGTGCTTCTTAGGACAGTATCATCTGTCACTGAGTGCAAATACCTACTGAGATGTAAACTGGTATGCAGAAATGGGTAATCATGCAAACAGGTCCAACTTTATTTAAGCAGCTTGGACTCTTCCTACATTCCAGTCCTATAAGCTGCATATAGACTGGAGTATAGCTTACATCCTGGAGCTGTATAGTTCAGCCTGTTTTAGTAGGTAAATATTTTCCCTACAGCTGCTCACCATCAAGCCTCCCCCCGAATGAATATGAATACATTTGTTCCTTGTGTTGAGGATGTATGAAGGTGAGAGCTATCCATAGGGGTTGTCATTTAGTCTGCCATGAGGTCTGTATATTATCTCACTGGCATCTTAGTTATGAGGACATTTCTATATGCCTTCATCTTCTCTGGTTAGCAACCCACATAACTGTGGAGGCCACCACAAGCACACATGCAGACACACACACACACACACACACACACACACACACACACACACACACACACACACACACACACACACACACACACACACACACACACACACACACACACACACACACACACACACACACACACACACACACACACAATGTAACAGTGCAGGCCACCTGGCTGACCCCTCCTAAACGGTCTCCATACTTTTACATGGTTCCAGTAGATGGTCCTGTACACACTGCAGAGCAGATGGTTGCCATGCAGCCTCTCCTTACTGCATCTTGTTTTTCATTTCCAAGCATTACAGTCACTACTGAAATGACTAATGTATGCACTGCTGTGCTGTGCACTGTTGTCATATAGACTCACTTTGCCTGGGCGACCATAGTGATATTCACCCGTAAGTCACCCAGGCTGTTGTACTCTGTTTCCTTGATGTGTAATATGCCCCTTTTGGGGACTCCTGCTGGTCTTCATCTTTAGGGTGCACAGATAATCACGCTGTTCAGTCTTGCCATCCAGATGCAGTTCAGGCTCTCACAGTGATATTCGGCTGGAGGTTACCCTGACTGCTCTGCCTTATGCTCTTTCCATGTAGCCTCCCTCTGCAAATTATTCATGATGCTGTATACTTGTAAGATGCATAGACTGTCATGCTGTGCGCTTTGCCTTGGAGTGCTTACCCTTCTGTAGTATAACATATAGCTGGTTTGTAACACTGCTCAATATTCTGTTAAAATATAGATCGTTATGTGCTGTATGCCACACATTCCCCTCAGGATCCCACAAATGGCATAATAATGGGCATAAAAATGTAAAGGATGAATATGAGTGTTGGTCTTTGATAAAGTATTGCTAGATTGTTCTCTCTAATGTGTGGAAAAGGAGATGTCCTTACATTCACCACTGAAGTATTCACAACTTATGGGATTCTCTGCTATGGAAGCCCAATTTCTGACCAGTCCGCCAAAGCCTACCATTGCTTTAAGGTATGCTGAATATCACCTAAACACTCCTCACATAGTGTAGGGCATAAAGGTGACATTCAGGTCTACCATCCTTAGAACTTCTTTGCTGACAATCCGAAAGCTGTTTTTAACCGTTGGTTTGTTTGACTCCATCCATTTTCTGCCATTGTTTTCTGTATGCTTGTATTCTGGTGATTACTCCAGTTTGCTGAAGTCCTCACCAGTGCAGATAAGTACCTAGTTGGGGTTTTTGATTTTTTTTTTCCTTGAGTTTTTGTGTTGTTTGGGGGGGTCAGTGTCATCCAGGAAGGGTAAATGCCAGTGTGGGAGACAGATTCTCCATAAAGACTGCCACAATAAGTGCCTTTTTTGCCTAGGAGCTTGTCACAACCATACATCTTGTTTGATTTGTCAGGCATGTGTCCCTAAAACCGTTCATAGTAGGCTTTCTTCCCTTTAATTGTATCTTGAGAACCAGCGTCTTACGCTTCTTGATAAAGATACTATAGATGGAACTTCTCGCCCCATGGGTCAGCTGTCACAGAAAAAGAAGGTGACAAAGGTAAGGCCAGAATCATCCGCTATCCAGCCACTGACGAGTGTTTCTCCTGAGGTTGTTACAAACCCGGAGGCTCGTCTGGCTGTATTGTCGGATTTCTCTGCCACATATGGCTTGAAGCTGGTGAGGATCTGGAGGACAGCACGTCTGACAAGGCTATCCAGGTGTCTGTTTCAGACATTCAGGGAGAGCCATGGTTGATTGTTTCAGAGGGGTCTAGGGGGTTCGACAGGTTCTACTTAGGGAAGAAGTTTCTATTATGGCTGTGGAATGCCAACCTGAGTCAGAGCCTTCTCAGTTCTCTAGGATGGACATTTTCTTAAAAAAGAAACAGAAAACTAAACATGTTTCTTCTGCTCCTAAGGATCCACAAAGTGAGTGTCAGGCCTTTACCCAGAGGTTATTTAATGCTTTACTGTCATTAAGGCCTTCTCAAGGGTTTTCAGTTCCTGCTCCTCCTTGAACCTTTTCTACACTTAAAAGGCCCAAGGAATTGAATTCTTCTGTGGAACAGCTGGAGTCTGATGAAGAATCCCTTAGTTATTCTGCTCAGATTCCTTCTCCTATACACTATGGTTCTGAGGAGGAGTAATCTAATAGTCCAGATACTCCTTCTGAGGAAATTTCCTTTGGGGACACAATCTCTAGGATGATGGAATTTCTTAAGTGAGGTAGTACCCAGGTTTCTGATATCCATAAGAGATACTATGAGTCACTGCAGATGGAATCTCCTGAACGTGTAGCTATTCCTCCTGTCTTGGCTGCTTTACTAGATGTTTTTTTTTTCCAATGCCTCTAAAGTGCCTGATTCTTTGCCCCCTGCTCCCAAAAAGTCTGCTAGTTTTTATTGGGTGCCTGAGGATTGCTCCTTTTTGTTCAGATGTCCTGCTGCTGACCCCTCAGTGGTGTCTTTAGCCTCTGATAAGCTGTCTCAGTTGCTTCCTTCATCCAAGTTACTGGCTTCTGACAAGGACAGCAGAACCATGGACAGGCTGGGTAAGAAAGTTTATACTTCAGCTACCCTAGCTTTTAGGAATGTTACTTATCAGACCCATATATCTAGGTATGTGTTGGCTCTTCTTTCTCAGGCCTGTCAAGTTTCTTCTGATCTTCCAGACTCTGAGAGTAAGTCTTCTGCTCTTTCCTTAATTCTATCAAATGTAGTTATGATGCAGTGGATGCCTCTTCTAGGGCTGCTGTTTTTGGTTCAGTACTGAAGAGGTATTCATGGCTTAGGCTTCAACTTTTACTCAATGATATTAAGGCTAAGTTGATGGATGCTCCTCTGGATAATAACTTTTTGTTTGGGGAAGTGGCTGCTGTTTGTCTCCATCTCTTCAGGACAAGGAGAAGGTCTTACAGGTGCTTAAATATGTCTTTGTTTCTCCTGTGGGTAAATTTCAGAGAAGCTGCCCTTCTAAGCCAGCCTTTGTTTGTAGGCAATCTCGCCCTCCTAAAGGTAAAATGGGTGGTAAACGGGCTACTGCTACGGCCACTCAGACTACAAAGATTCAAAAGATTTCCTTTCCTGACAAACCAGATGTTGTCTGACTATCCACCTGTTCCCAGCCACATTCCTCTTTCTCTTCACCTTTCTGTTTCTCGTCCTATTTGGCTTCAAATTACCCAGGATTCTTGGGTTCTGTCAATCATTTGTCAGGGGTACTTCATAGTGTGGATTTCCAATCCTCCTTTTATGGGCATTCCTCAGCCTCCTCAGGAACAAACTTCCTTTTTCCCCAGAGGTTCTTTGAGATCAGTTGTCTCACTGTACTGTTCAAGAGGTGCCTGTGTCCCAAAGGGGCAAGGGTTTTTTATTGAAGAATGTTTCTAGTGACCAGAAAAGAGGGCACTTGGAGACTGACTCTAGACCTCTTTCATCTAAACACTTTTCTGGAGGTGCCTTCCTTTTGGATATTGTCCCTTCAGACCCTGTTTCCTCTCTTGCACCTTCAGGCCTTTATGGTGACTCTGGATCTCAAGGATGCTTATCTTCATGTTCCGATCCATCCTGTTTTCAGGAAGTTTTTGCATTTCTCAGTTGCTTCTTGGCATTTTCAGTTCTGTGCTTTTCCCTTTGGCCTTTCTACTGCCCCAAGGGTGTTCACCAAATGCCTTGCTCCTGTGATTATTTTTTACAGACTTCAAGGGATCCAAATGTTTCCTTACTTGGATGACTTGCTGATTCAGGCATCCTCTCCAGAGGTCCTTTTGCAAATTCTTCGTTTTATCATTTCTCTTCTTCAGAGCCTAAGGTTCACGATAAACTTCAAAAAGTCTTTCCTGACTCCTTCTCAGGATCATGTCTTTCTGGGTTGCAGGATTCAGACAGTGCCAATACTGGCATCCCTCCCTCCTTCAAAGGGCTTAACTCTAATTTCTTACTTTCAAACTCTTCTTTCCCTGGCCTCCATTACAGCTAGGGAGTATCTGAGAGCTCTGGTTTTCATGACTTCCACCATTCCAATGCTCCCACTGGCCAAACTCCACATGAGGAAGTTCCAGTGGTTTCTGAAGTTGGTGTGGCTTCAACATGCACATTCTCTAGACTTTACAGTTCTTATCCCGTGTCTCAAGAAGGAACTTCTATGGTGTATTTAGCAGTTGTCTCTGAATGCAGGGCTCCCTTTTTGTCCTCCTGTTCAGTCTCAGGATTTGTTCAGAGATGCTTCAGATGTGGGATGGGGAGCAATGTTTGGCTCCCTTAAGGTTCAGGGAGTATGGTCGCCTCGTCAGCAAAAGGGGCATATCAACAGCAAAGAGATGAGAGCTCATATGCTGGCTCTTCAGGCCTTTCATCTTCTTTTCTCTCTGGGGCCTGTCAAGGTATTCACAGACAGTACCACAGTTATGTGGCATATCAACAAATAGGGGAGAGCAAGATCTTACCTTCTTTGCCAGCTGGCACTTCTGGTATGAGATCTGGTTGTCAAGTATCAAGTGACTGCTCAGGCAGTTTATATTCCTTCAGATCAGAGCATTATGGCAGACACTCTAAGCAGGTCTTTCACTCAATCCCATGATTGGATGCTTCACAGGGATGTGTTTCTGGACATTTTTCTCCAGTGGGGTACTCCTCAAGTAGATCTCTTTGCCTCCCCTCTGAACAGAGAACTTCTGTTTTGTACCAGAATCCCCCCTGGTCCTCTGGTATGGAAGGTGGACACCCTCTAATTTTCTTGGAAGGGAATGTGTCTTTATGTATTCCTTCCCCTTCCTCTTATCCCAAGAGTCCTGTTCAAGATTCAACAGGATGCTCCCAAAATCTTCTTGATGACACCCTTTTGGCCGTAACAGCACTGGTTCCCTCTACTTCTGCATCTATGTAAGGATAAACATCACAAGTTAACTCACCGGGTGGATCTGCTCACACAAGAGAAGGGATCTCTCATCCATCCTAACCTGTCCACACTTCAACTGACACTGTGGGTGACAGGGTTTTGATTCCTCATGGACACCTTTTTTCCTGAAGATAGCTTTTACATTTGAGGGTAAGCAATTTCATAAAGGCATCCTTAATATTAGACCTCCCAGGAAGCCTGTTCCTCCTCCTTGGGATCTTATTTTCATTCTGGATAAATTGACACAGGCTCCTTTTGAGCCTACTGTTTCAACTTCATTGCAACAGTGTTCTTAGAAGACATTTTGTTAGCTCTTACTTCTGCCATATGGGTGACTGAGTTGCAAGCCCTTATGGTTAGTCTGCCATTTTTTATATTCCATGAGGACAAGGTGCCCTTGTATACGAATCCTTCTTTTATACCCGAGGTGGTTAATGAGTTGCCACTTAATCAGCCTATTAATTTTCCTACATTTTTCCTCTCCCCGCAATCCGACAGTGAGAGGGTGTTACATACATTAGATGTGCATAGACAGCTCAGATTTTATTTGGATATGACTAAAGCTATCAGAAAATCTGATCAGTTTGTTTCCTTTTATCCTAGGTCTTTAGGATTGGCTGTTTCCAAGCAAACTAGTTCTACTTGGATTTCAAATGCTATCTCTTTTTGTTACACTTTTCATGACAAGAGCCTTCCTTCTTCTGTAAAGGCTCATTCTGCTAGAACTGTGTCTTTTTCTGGTGCTTTTTTTATGGGCTCAGACACTAATTCTATTCTTGAAGCAGCTACCTGGACTTCTGTGCATACTTCTACCAAACACTACAAGCTGGATGGTATCTCCAGAGCTAGAGCTGGTTTTGCTAATGCCATTCTTCATGGCTTCTTAGAGGGCTCTACTGCTGCTTCCTCCTCCCAAGTTTCTTCTTGAGCTTTGGCACTCTCCCATAAATTATGAATACTGCAGCAGTGAATGTAAGGACATAGTGCAATTGTGTAAAATCTTACCATAAAGGTAGATGTCCTTCCTTCACTGCTGCAGTATTCATTCTCTCCCTCCATCCCACTAGTCTTTTTTCCATCCTGGATGTGCAGGTTCTTTTGATTTTCCTTGGACTGCTGTTCTACTGAGGCAATCAGTTCTGAGAAAACTAGTTACAAAAATAAAATTGCCAAAGATTCCAAAGACAACCACAAGGCATTCTATAGTTATGTCAAGAATCTAAATGGCAATGCTCATATCTGCTCTGAGCTACAACAGAATGGCATTAAATATACTGATCTCAAGGATACTGCCAATATCCTGGCAGATCAATTTATTGCCAACTTCACCCCCTTTCACCCCCTAAAGGGCCCATCTCAATACCAAAAGATTGCCAAATTCCGGTAATCACAGCCACACAGGTAGAAACCGCAGTCTCCAAAGCTAAGAATACAGCATCCATGGGACCAGATGACATCCCGGGCTGTGTACTACATTAACTACAAAATGAAATGGCACCTCACCTAAGTGTCATGTTTAATCATAGCCTCACCTCAGGCTTTGTGCCCACTGAGTGGTGCACAGCTATAGTTATCCCACTCCACAAGGGGGGATCCACCTTGGATCCCGAGAACTACAGTCCCATCAGTCTGACGAGCCTAATCTGCAAGGGCATTGAACACATTATCATGGAACTTATAAACAAAGACATTGGCAACCTTCAAACACTGGACCCCACCCAGTTTGGGTTCGTGAAGGGCCGATCTTGTCTCCTGAGCCTGATTGACTTCTTCGAAACAGTCTCCAGAGCTGTGGACGAGGGTAAGGCGGTCCACACAGCCTATCTGGACCTCATCAAGGCCTTCGACACTGTCCCCCACTCTGGAATCATAGATAAACTTACTAAGCTGGGCATAAATCCCTATGTCACTCGATGGGTTGCCAACTGGCTTACCGACAGAACCCACACTGTAAAAGTAGCCGACTCCAAATCCAGCTCCAGACAAGTGACAAGTGGAGTACCTCAGGATTCAGTCCTGGGACTGCTCTAGTTTGGCATCTACTTCTCTGAAGTACAGGCCAATACTCAGGGACTCTGGCTAACAAAGTTCGCAGATGACTGCAAACTGGGAGCCATTATTGAATCCCCAAATGATGTGGATATTCTACAAAAGGGCCTTACAGAAACAGATGCTTGGTGCCAGAGCTATGGGCTCAAGCTTAATGCCAAGAAATGTATAGTTATCCCCTTTGGGAAAAAACATGTACCCATGAATTGCCACATAGGTGGCAGTGCACTAAACACCAAAAGTGTGATGAGAGACTTAGGGACACAGATGAACAGTGGTCTCATCTTCGATAACCACATCGCCACAACAGTCAGGAAATCCTTCTATGTGGCACACCTCATCACTAAGGGCTTTTCATCCAGAAAAAAGGAGGTAATTGACCCACTGTACTCATCCCTCATTAGACCCATTATAGAGTACAACGCCCCATTTACCTCACAAGACATCTGCAACAGCTGGAAAGGCTGCAGACATACCTCACTAAAATAATCACAGGCCTAAAGCAGATGTCCTATGCTGACCATCTAAAAAAACTCCAGCTATACTCTGTGGCATATCGTCTACTCAGAGGCGATCTCTGCTTAACATACAAGGCCATGTCAAACCCTGAGCTGTTGGACATGCTCCACTTAAAGAAATCCCAATCTCTCAGAGCCACATGCTCCAGGGATCTAAACCTTGTTATCACAATGAACAAAACATGCTGGAGGGATAGGTTCCTGACTCAGGGACTCCCCATACTCTGAAACAGACAGCCCATACATGTCAAGCAGAGCGCCTCCTTGGCCCTCTTCAAAAGGAACCTTGATGATTGGATGGGAGATAGGAAATTCACCCTGGGGATCACATCAGTCGCCCTGCTAGACAGGGGTCCAAGGAAGTAAATATTGTGGGAAGAAATATCCAGGGAATTGTTATGGCTAGGCTTGTATAGGCCCTAGGGCCGATAGCCTAGTACCAACCTATGAACCTATGAACCTAATGGTACACCTGAACATCACCTTTATGCCCTAAACTATGCGAGGAGCATTTAGATGACATTCAGTATACCTTAAAACAATGGTAGGCTTTGGTAAATTGGCCGGACAACGGGTTTCCACGGTAGGGAATCCCATAAGTTATGAATACTGCAGTGGTGAAGGCAATGACATCTACCATTATGGTAAGATTTTAAACAACTGTACTTTTTAGAAAGAAAATACTGAACTTTTTGAGTACTGAGTATTTAATGTCAGTTTTGGGAGGAAAACTCTGTGGTGTATTTTGGGACTCTTCCCTTGTGGACCTGACTATGAAAATTTTAACAATGTAGGAAAGGTTGAATTTTCTTTTCTGCTTATTCCCCAGTTTTTTTTTTTTTTTTTTCTTTTTTGTCTTGCAAACAAATCTGCATTTGAAATTATAAAGCTGGCTAAGAAATAGACTCATTTATTTCTGAAAGCAGGACATAAACACAAATGCAGGTTTATTTAGGCATCCACAAACTCAAATGTCAGCTCACTTGACTTTATAACTTCAAAACAAAAGATAAACACTACCATAATTATTTTTTTATCATAATGTTCAGGCCAGGAAGTGGGTGGCCTCGGTGGTGCAGTGGTTAGCATTGCCACCTCACAGCAAGAGGTTCTCCGGTTCGATCCTTGGCTGGGGTGCCTTCTGTGCGGAGTCTGCATGTCCTCCCTGTGGTCACGTGGGTTTCCTCCGGGTGCTCCAGTTTCCTCCCACATCCCAAAGACATGCTGCAGGTGGATTGGACACTCTAAATTGGCCCTAGGTGTGAGTGTGTGCCTTCTGTGAAAGGTTGGGCGCCGGGCTGGCAACTCAACACCGTAAAACTCCACTGCCAATCATGAGCGGACATGGTGATCTGCTGTGGCGACCCCTATCTGGGAAAAGCCGAAAGAAGAAGAAGAATGTTCAGGCCAGGAAGCCTCTCCAGGAAAAATGCTGACCTTTATACAAGAAAAAGTACTGGCAGCAGGCCTCACCCTGACCCAACTCGCAGCTCAAACCATATGCTTCCATAGGGATATTACACAGACATAATACAAAAGTAGCCCTGCACGCAAGGTCATCTTTCAGAAGTTCTTTCATTGTTATCATCATAAACCCATCCCTCTTTGTTCCCATTTTCTACATGAGGTTGAGGTGTCACATCAACAGTCATAATCTTTCTTGATTCAGAGCCACTCTTCTACCTTCTTTTGAAAGTCATGCCTGTCTGCTGCAGGTCATCTTTTATGCAGTCTGGCCATCTTTTTGCTGGATGTCCCATTTTTTCTTGCCAAATCTCCCAAATCTTCTTCACCAAATCATTTTCTGCATTTCTGCACATGTGCCCAAAGAATTGTAATTTGCTTTCTTTGATCTTCTTTGCAAATAGATCTATTTTAGCTTCTGGTTCCCCCCATTTGCTGCCATCCATGACAACTATTTTGTATGTGCTTAGTTTTATCCTGTATGACTCCAGGTTTGCATTTCATTCCCCTATCATTTGCTGAAGTTCACGTTCAGAGTCTGCTTGTAATAGTAAAACATCTGTATATAGCAGCTTTGTTGATCTTTCCCCTCTAACCTGTTTACTATATAGTCCATCACCAGTGTGAACAGCAATGGGCTCACAGCTGAACCCTGATCCACACCCACTCCTACTGGGAACACTGTTCATACTTGCGTCATTGGGTCGTGTATATAGCCTGCACTAATGTTACCAGTGTTTCCAGGACTTTGAACCATCACAGGACTGCCAAAATCAGCTTTCTTGGGACCTTGCCATATGGTGTCTCCAAGTCTAGGAATGCCCAGTTGAACTTTTTTTTCATCTCTTCTTCTCCACTACCAGTCTCATTGCAAACATTGGATCCAGATCAGGATGCAGCACAAATGACCCAAACTGCTCATATCCCATCTTCGTTTCTACTTCTCTGCATATGCATTGATCAATTGCCCTGTCCAGCACTTTCATGGAGTTTGATACCTCTGTCAGCCATCTCCAGTGGTGTGGAGTGTTACAACCCTGTCTATGATTCAGGTGACTTGAGTTTGACTAGTGGCTTAGACAACTACTGTAGCTGACTCAATGTGTTGAAAGAGGAATAGCATGGCACATGCTCACCTTTTCCATGGGGGGGGGGGGTATTGCAGATATTCTGGGGCATTCAATCAAAATCATGACCCCATATCTTGAAACCAAAGCTGTGATGAGATCCACTGCTACAGATGGGTGAGCAAAGTAGGACACATCATCACATAGGTGTAGACATTTCCTTTGCAACATCACCTAGGGAATATCAGCCCACCAAGATAGATGGGAGATGGGGCTTAAGGAAAACACTGCACTCCTCTCCCCAGGTGTAGGAGGGGATCATAGCCAAGCTATCAGATAGATCTTCCTGTTCAGAGGAATGAGACCTTTTCAGCAAAGGGTTACATTCAGATTAACCTGGAAGATGAGGTATATCACCACTGAATAGAAGGAGTTATGGTGGGAGCTGGAGATCTGATGATAGTGGTAGATAGCCCCAAAACAAAAGTTTCAGTAGCATTTTAAACAGTTGTTAAGGAAAGGAAAGCTAAACAATATGAAGGGCAACTACAGCCTCCCAGTGAGCAAGAGTTACTTTACTTTAAAGATTGTTATACATAAAAGAGAGACATAGATGAAAAAATACTATAACCTCAACAGTAACGATAACTGATATAATGAAGTAAACCACACAAATATTATACTGGCTGCTGAGGAACTGGCCTGATGGCTGCAAGGAAACACAGAAGGGAAGTGTTGTCAAACAACGATAATACAGTTTTTAACAGTGTACACAAGGGAGCTAATTGGAATGGGACTAGTACATGGCATGTAAATTATACGTTGTTTCACTTTGTGTGATGTTAACTAAGGTGTAAGTGATTCGTGTATAGGTCCACAAGATGGCAGCAGTGTTAAAAGTTAGTTAGCCTCAGACACATGATAGAACACCACAAGAAAGCCACGAGTAATAGCAGATATGCAAATCATTCTACTTGAAAAATCTTGGCAAAGACACAGAAATGTGCATAAAAATCATATATAAACCTTTCATTTTCCGTGTATTGTGCAAAATGTGTAAAAAATATGTAAAATCTCCCCATAAAATGAAAATGTGTCAGCACAGTGCCTCACCAATGCAAAGTGATATAGTAAAGCCAAAAATATCTCCACTTATTCCTTGAAAAGGGAGGTTTGTAAATGGCCTTTTTTGTTCTCACTGAACAGAGATAAAAGAAACATCCTTACTTTCTCAGTTATAAATTATTTTGTTTTTCTGCAACAGTTTACAAAGAATGGAGAAAACAGAAATTTACAACTTACAAAAGCCCCAAGCTCCCAATCAAGCTCAGTACAGTACATCATGATCACATTAAATGTTGCAATAAATAGGAACATAAAAACATTTAAGGATACTTTATAAGGAATAATAACCTAAAAACAAGGAAACATATTTGTGGTCAGCTGCATACCTTATGTGGCTGCATAGACCCTGAGAAGCTGCAATCACTTCAGACCCTTTGGTGCTGACCACAAAGATGTAGAATGGTATGAGAAGAAGCACGCTTGTGGTCAGCAGTGTCTGGCCTTCTGTTGTCAAGTCTTTCAGATGTCAGTAGGCAAAACAGTCATCTCTTGCTCTTGCAAATCTGCAATCAGCCACAGTCTGAAATGATGACTTTGTCAGGCCTCACTCCTTAGTAGATCGAAAAAATAAGATGATTCTAAAGAATCTTCTCACCCCAGACCCTTCTTTGGATAAGCCTAAAAAGGAAAGACCTTCTGAGCCGTCAAATGGCAGCACCAATCTGCAGCAACCACTAAAGCACACAGCAAAAGCAACACCTAACACCAAACATAAGCCTTACCCAATGATCCCCAAGAAGAAAGCCCATAGAACAAGCAAACACTTTACCTAGTAGTCTTGTCACTGGGATTCTGTTGTATGACACACAGATGCCCCTCTCACCATGCTGGACAAGGAGAAAATTATGGTTAGTTGCCTATCTGGAGCAAGAATCCACAATATCACACATGCACTCAAGACACTGTATCACAGATATCAATATGATTCTATCATAGTTCATGTAGAAATAACTTGAGATGTACCTCACTGTACTATATGAAAATAGACATTATGGATCTCTCTGAATATGCATCACAGAGAGGTACATGCTTTGCACTGAGTAGCATTCTAGCTTCACCAAGGATGATGCTGCAGTATGAACTGAAAATTATTGATTTAAATAACTGGTTTAGTTTCTGGTGTCACTTCAGGAGAATCTAATATTTATCAGCATGGGAGGACGTGGTTAACAGACCATGTTGCTTTGCAAAGGATAGACTGTACCTGTCCCCCTGGGCTTTCTGATATTGGCTAAAACTTTGCCTAAATAAATCATTAAGAGGGTAGATAATGTCAAAATATCAAAACTACAAACATAGGAAAAAAAAACAAAGCAACCTTAAGCTGTTAATTGCTCAATGTTTGGAGCCTAAACAAAACCTCCACACCCTACCAGCTCTCCTCACTCTAGAGAACGTAGACATCTGTGCTGTCACTGAGATTTGGTTTTAAAGCCACAGAAAATAATCCTGCTATGGAAGGCTACAGTGCCTTCCACACATTTAGACCAGCAGCAGCACAGACAGGGGCTAAAGGAGGAGGTGTTCTTGATCTGCATTAGCAACAAATACAACTCCAGGTCGATTAAACAGGATGATGCCCCGGAGTTCATTTATGTCCAGGTATCCATATACAAGTGTCCTTACCATGTCCTGGCCAGCTACAGGTTATTCACTATGACCCAACAAGCTCTTAGTTCTTACCTGGACCTACTAGAGCTGCTCACCATCCAACTGAATACCCTAGACTTAAACTGTCCCTATACTGACTGACTGGGAAATATACACTGCCAATAACTCACAGCCACAGCGTTTCCTGCACTTTATCAACACAAACACCCCGGACCAGATAGTGTACACTACAACCACCCAGACCAGATAGTGCACACTCCAACCAGAGGATCAAACATATTGGACCTAGTACTCACCAGCATGGAAGAGCGTCCACCCCCATGTCACATCCTCATTGTTGAGGACAGACCACAAAGCTGTTGCCCTTGAAAATAAACTCAACCTGGAAAACCAAACTAAACCCATAACAGTTAGGATCTATTCTAAAGCAAACTACATCCTATTAAGCAACAGTTTGTCAAAAGTCACACTCACTCAAAAACCTGAGAACACAGCTACCAATGCAGAATTGCTTACAAAAACCCTGTGCAAACATAAATCACTGCATTGAGGCTGCTGTACCTACCAGAAGTAAGCCCAGATCTAACACCAAAAACTAACCCCATTGGAGGAATCCTTACCTTAACAGGGTATATAACAGAAGAAAAAAGTAATGGCCAACATCAGAAAGAGCAACTCTCATAGACACAAGAGCTGCCTGAGTCAACTAAACAATAAACTAAGAGGTTTAATAAAGTCCAACAAGGCCAATTACAAGGTCAAGATGCCCTCCATGGCTAAGGACAAACACAATGCCTTCTTCAGCTATGTCCGGAGCCTTAAAGGTAAAACCTAGCAATGTGTAGATCTGGTGGTAAATGGCACAACCTTCACTGACAAGGATGACATAAGGAATCTACCGGCTGATGAATTTAGCTATAAGTTTATCTGCACCCCTACCCCTAAGAAATCCCATGTATCATACCACTCAATTGTCAACAAAGAGCAGGTCCTGGGGGTGCTCACTAAGGCTAAAAACACTGCTTCACTGGGCCCAAATAATATCACCAGTTGCTTCCTAAATAGCCTAAAACAAGATCTAGCAGAACCACTTGAAGCACTCTTCAGCTACAGCCTCAAAACAGGTTACATGCCAGGTGAACAGAAAGCCACAATGGTCATCCCTCTTCATAAAGGTGGAACATCAACCAACCCTGGGAACTACAGACCCATCAGTCTGCCAAGTCTGATATGCAAAACCATGGAGCAAATTACCATGGAAATGATCAACAAGGACATTGGCAACCTACAGACACTGGATCCTTCCCGGTTTAGCTTTCTTAAGGGAAGGTCTTGCCTACTCAATCTGGTAGACTTTATCAAGGGAGCCACCAAGGCTTTGGATGAGGGGAAAACAGTGCATACTGCCTACCTTGACCTGACCAAGGAATTTGATGCAATATCTCATGCAGGTATTGTTGACAGACTCTCAGAAATAAGGGTAAAGCCATACAAAATCTCTGGATTTCTGGCTGGCTCACGGATAGGACCCAAGAAGTCAGGATTGGTGAGACCACCTCCACCAGTAGAGCAGTGACTAGTGGAGTACCCGAAGGTTCTTTGTTGGGCCTGCTCCTGTTTGGCATCTTCTTCTCTGAAGTAAAGGCTAATGTCAAAGGCCTCTGGTTCACCAAGTTCACAGATGACTGCAAATTGGGGGTTGTCATAGATTCCCCCCACAACAACAACATCCCACAAGAGGGTCTAACTCAAACAAATGACTGGTGTAAAAGCCATGGATAAAACTTAACATGATGAAATGCATTATAGTGCCCTTTGGGAAATTGCCCACCCAGGCTAATTACTCCATTGATAAAACACTCCTAACAGCTGACCTGATAGTTAGGTATCTGGAAACATACGTAGACAGTAATCTGGCCCTCAATCAACATGTAGCCAAGACGGTGCTCTTATTAAACCTGTCATTGAATTCAATGTTCCCTTTGTTATATATCTAACCAGGAACTTGCAACAGTTAGAACACCATCAAAAGTTCCTCACCAGAGGAATCCAGTGTATGAATAGTCTGTCCTACACAGATTGCTATAAGGCCCTATCTCTGTACTCATTCTCCTACAGGTTACAGAGAGGCAATCTCTGTTTAGCATATAAAGCATCCTCAGATCCAGCTCTGAGGATTTCATGCACATCCACAAAACAAACTGCACCAGAAACCCTATATATACAAGGACCAGAGCTTTACCTGTGACATAAATAGAACATGCTTGAGAGACCAATATGCATCTGAAAGGATTCTTGCACTATGTAATAAGCTCCACATCTATGTGAAGCAGAGTTCTTCCCTGATCCTATTCAAAAAGAAACCTTAATCATTGGATGGAAAATCACAAATTCATCCCCAGTCTGGCCACCATGTCTCTGATGGACAGAGGTCAACAGAAAGTAAATTAATCCCCAGCTCACATACCCTCACATAACCCTTAGCTACCTCTTTACCAATGTACCCCACCATATAAGTATCCAAGGGACAAAACTGGGTTGGGTTACATGTCTAGGTTAGTAAAGACCGTGGTGGTTGTAAGCCTAGTCTAAACCTAGGAACCTATATTGCATTCTCAATCAGTTTAAAAGTCTTACTCTTTTAGTATGCCCAGAATTTTGTTGTAAGCCCATTGTATTATGTCTGTTATATAATTTTTGTCTTATTGTACACACATATGGTGATGTTATTTTTTTGATATCTGCGTAACTGAAATATATATACCTATGGGATGAACCTTAAAATGGTTGAGATGAATTGATGTTCTACCCCAGTAAACAAACAAACTAAACCTTGGGTTGGATATCAGAAAAGCAGATGGTACAAAAGACAGGAAGAAAGACCAAACCCTGTGGGATACCATTAGTGCTATTCTTACATTCTAGGTAAACATCAATTGTCTTTATTTTCTGAGTTCTTTCTGATATTAAGCTGGCTACCCAGCAGGCAAAATGGGAGATTATGCTGAGTTGTGTTAGCTTATTGATAATGCCAGCATGAGATATTGTATCAAAAGATTTGGCCACATCAAGATGGTCAGTGTATATGGAAGGGTACACCACAATATCCAAAAGCGGTCACTCATAAAAACATTAAAAACCATGTATGATGCCAACCAGCAAAGGAAACACAGGAATTAGCATGCAGAATACTTTATCCTCTGCTTTTGTCTCTAGACTTCTTCAGAACTTAACTTGTTAAGGTCGAGTCTCATACTAGGCAGTCAAATCTGCCAGTACTGACCAGAAAATGACAGCAGTAGAATAAAAACAGATTTGTTTCTGGCCGCTGTTTGTGCCAGTAATGCACCTCTAACTTATAAATTTAGAAAGTTGATAGAATAACGTTATTTGTGTTAACCTGCATTTTCAGAAGGATATGAAGTCTGAAATTCAAATGTAGGTCATTATTTAGTAACTTCAGTCTTCAGTGATTTCTCAGAAAACCACAACTTTTATGACAAACACACCAAATATATGAGCCAAATGTAGCCATTCTTTGAAGATTTGGACAGTTGAGCAGCATGGTGTGAAGATATGTGAAGGCTGCCAGCCTGGCTATCTAGAATTTTGTAGATAATTCTATGTCTATGTAAATATTAATAAAAGCCATAGGCTTGTTCTCTTAAAGGTGAGGAGACTGTATTGGATGTTGAACTGCAAAAATGTAACAACAGTGCACTCTGCTGTAAGAAAGCTGATAAGTCAAGCATTTTATGACAGTTTGATCTCAGGGCTTGGAGCCATGGTGTCTGAACCAGCAGATTGTTTCTATTGTTTTGAGACCAGAGTTAATTGCTAGATTTCACATATATAACGCCTTTAATTGCTGTGGTTTCCTGACCAGGTGCAAGATCAAAGCTATGTTAAACTCTGAGTTTCTGTTAGCCTGGGAAACCAGAGAAGAATGATGTAATCTAAAATGAGTCAGCAGTGATGTATTATCAATTTAAAAGACTGTCTCAGAGAGAGAAATATAGCATTTTGGATTTTGTCTAAAGCTGACAACAACTCACCAGTACTCTGATTTGTTCTATATGTAAGTTTATTTAGAACTGTGATTGCTCTTAGATATAGATAGAAAATAGTAAGTTTAGTCTAGTTGTTTTCTGTATTGATGTCAGAACTATTCTACTGTATTATTTTAAGCATTTTCCTGTAACTTCTGAACTCTTGACTAGCACTGTATAGTAAGAAGCATTGTCTTGTGTTTTTATTATTTATTATTAAATATTTTTAAACCTTTCAACTGTGGCTCTAAATTAGCCACGCAATGACTATTCAAAATTCAGATCACAATTGTTTTATTTCTTTTGTTAGCTTAGTTAGTCAGGGAGAGCAGGCAAGCATGTCACATAGGAGTATGTCAAGCTGTCAAGGAGCCATTTGGTTGAGATGTGCCAGGCTAAAGGACTGGTGCATGGAAACCTGACTAAGAGAGACATGACTGCTGCCATGCCCAGAAGGGGACAATAAGTATCATGGTCAGCCTGTCTGATCTCATTTTTATCACTGCCCTGTGGAGGAAAGGCATGAAGAGGTCTTTCTATTTGAAGAGAAGTTGTCTGCTCGCAATATCCCTGTCTGTCGAGTTCTTGAGCAGAACCTTTGTTGTTGTCTGTTCAGCTGCTTTGGTCACAGCTGCATCAGGAAACAGCAAACAGGAATGTGATCAGACTGGCTGTGGAGATGTACAACACTTAGAGAATGGACAGCTCAACCTTTCTGCAGAGGACTTAAAAATCCATCTGGAGCTAAAGTGACTTGAGTTGGAGGTCAGGCATTTGGAAACAGAAGCAGCAGAGAGACTGAGATGTCTACAAGCTGAGGAGAATGAGAAACTGCTACACCTGGAATCTGAGGAGAAGGAAAGGCAGAGGCAGCACAAAAAGGAAATGCTGACTCTTCACCAGAGTCATGGAGGTAATGGGGAAGGGAGTAACTGGACCCCAGAAGCACAAAAGGTCAATAAATTTCTTCCACAGTTTACAGAGGGGAAAAATTTTGATAGTTTCATTCATATGTTTGAGAGGGTATGTAAACAGTATGATGTTGACCAAAGGCTCTGGATACAGTTCCTTACCCCCTTTCTCCATGGAAAAGCTGTAACTGTGTTGTCTAAACTTTCTGATCATGATTTTTTTTATTATAGTGCTGTTAAGAATTGTCTATTAGAATTTTTTAAGCTAACACCTGAAACGTATAGGAAAAAGTTTTGTGAGCATAGACACAAGCCAGAAGAAAGTGTGTGTGAATATGTCGCTGAACTGAGCACATACTTTCATAGGTGGGTGAGTGGATGTCACCTCACCACTTTTGAAGGGCTGGCAGACCTTTTAGTGAGGGAACAAGCCTTTAGCACTTTGCCTGATGACATGAGGATCTGGTTAGCTGATAGACAATGTGCTAATTTAGATGAGTTGGGGAAGAAGGGAGACCTATACCCAGCAAGTAGGGCATCCCTGCACAGGAAGGGGACCCCCCAGTACTGCTTGAGTCTAAAGGAACCCATGGTGGGCAGCCCAGACTGCCCCAACAGAATTTGCCAGTAGCAGGGGAAGTCACTAGTCCAGGTACACATCCAGGACCTAGGGTTAAATGTTTTGAATGCAACCAGTGGGGCCATGTGGCATATAAATGTCCATGGAGGCAAGGTGGGGAACAAAAGGTGAGATAGCCAGTAAGAGGGAAAGATAAAATGCCAACAGTAGGTTGTCTTGAGACAACAAGGGTACCAAACTACCAGAAGAGATTATATCCTATCATGGTGAATGTCAAAGAGGCCATTGCTAAGAGAGACACAGCCTGTGACATAACCATTGTGAAGCCTGCAATGGTTACAGAGGAGCACTACTTGCCTGGGCAGTCTACTCCAGTCAGAGCTTTAGGAGGGACCCCATTCCAAATACCTTTGGTTAGAGTTCACCTTGACTGGGAGAGTGGAAAAGGAAGCCAGAAAGTAGATGTGTTTGAGGATATCCCTGCAGATGTCCTAATAGGGAATGATTTTGATAAGGCCCATGTATTTGTGCAGTTACACTCAGGAAGGCTTGGAGACAAGCATGTGGGTTTGGTAGCCTGGGGGATACCCAGACAGACCGCATACTTGCAGCCAGGACTGGTGAGGTGGTTACTTTAGGGAGGGAGCTACTCTGTAGCAGTGAGACTGAAGGTGAGCTACAGCTGCTTGTGGGTACTAATATTCCCTTGGACAGAGTGACTGCAAAGGTAGAGATGAGTAGTAGTACCCAAGCTGACAGTGAGGCACCGCTGTCAGAGGATGCTAGATGTCCTATGGAAGGGGAGCTGGGAAGCGTTACAAAGAGAGAGTTGAGACAGGCTCTGCTCTCAGACCCTACATTGCAAGGCCTGAGGCAGGTAGCTAGTGAGGCACCTGATTCTCAAGGGAGGGGGGAATCTGTATACTGGGACAAAGGATTACTGTGTAGAGAGTGGACCCCTGAGGGAGGGCTAGAAGGTGAGAGGATACAGCAGTTGGTAGTGCCTAGAGATGACCATCTGGTGCTTCTAGCCATAGCCCATGACATTCCCTTAGCAGGTAATATGGGCATAAAACGTACAAAGAGACATATTATGCAGACTTTTATTGGCCTGGAATTTCCAGAGATTACAGGGTACTGCAGGACCTGTGAGCAGTGCTAAAAGGTAGGCAAGGCAGGAGACAAGGTGAGAGCTCCTTTAATGCCTTTGCCTGTGATTGAGGAGCCATTTCAGGGGGTAGCTATGGATATTGTGGGGTCGCTGAGTATCCCGAGTTCCACAGGGAAAAAGTATATCTTAGTGGTAGAAGATTATGCTACAAGATACCCTGAGGCAGTAGCTTTGTCCTCCCTTGAGGCAGAAAAGGTGGCAAATGCTTTGTTAGTGATTTTCAGCAGGGTAGGTTTCCCAAAAGAAATACTGACTGACAGAGGTGCCAATTTCATGTCAGACCTGCTAGCTTGTCTGTGGTAGTACTGTGGGGTGAAGCACCTGAAGACCACCCCCTACCATCCCCAGACTAATGGTCTTGTTGAGAGGTTAAACTCTACAATCAAGTCCATGCTACAGGCATTTGCAGACCAGTTTAAGAGGGAGTAGGACAAATATTTGTCCCATCTGTTGTTTGCTTACAGAGAGGTTCCCCAGGAATCCACAGGTTTTTCAACCTTTGAGCTGCTGTATGGGCATAGGGTGAGGGGTTCACTAGATTTAATTTGTGATGAGTTGGAAGGTGAGTGTGAACCTTACCGTGAGGATAGGTGAAGGCTGCCAGCCTAACTAGATAGAATTTTGTAGATGATTCTGTCATTTGTAAATAATAATGTAAGCCACAGGCTTGTTCTCTTAAATGTGAAAAGACTGCATTGGACGCACAGTGTAACTGGACACACTTTCATAAGGGCCTTATAGTAGCTGATAAAGATTAGTGGGTGGTGGCAAGTGGTACTACCGTATAGTTTGGGAAAAGGCGCACAGCTGGAGAACCTGTGCCAGCCTTCCCCAGGAATGTCTGTGTGGTCATATATAACTCTTATCCCAAAGTGTGTGTGTGTCAGCTACTTGGGCAGTGACACAAAGCACTGGTTGGACAGAGAAGGTGCTGGAGGTTTTAGCTTGCCCACTAGGCTGAGATCTGGACCCTATATCTGTGCCAGTGGGGAGTCTTATTTGGGACCTGGAGAGAAAAGGAGAAACCAGCCCCAAGCTGATTGTGATCTCTGTGTGCTCTTAAGGGAAATTGTATTTTACTGTGTGTGTGTGTATTTATTATCCTTTCCCTATATGGAGACCCCTCACTGGTGTTAGTGGTGAGGACTGAGGCTCCTTGATTGCTGGGCCAGTGCATGGGTGTCACATATTAATTGTTTGACAGTGGTGGGATATCCACACCACATATTAATTGGTTGGCAAATACTAATTGGATTGTAGTGGTGTGGGTAGTGTGAATTCCTGTAGCTTGTGTACAGTGATCATTGAAGGTGTTTTTGTACTCTAAATCAGCCACTCAGTGAAGACAGTTCATATCACAATTGTTTTATTTCTTTTGTTAGCTTGGTTAGTCAGGGAGAGCAGGCAAGCATGTCAGCAGAGGAGTATGGAAAGCTGACAAGAAGCCAGTTGGCTGAGATGTGCCAGGCTAAGGGACTGGTGCATTGAAACCTGACTAAGGCAGACATGATTGCAACTTTGGTCACAGCTGCATCAGAAAACAGCTACCAGGAGGATGATCAGACTGGCAGTGGAGATGTACCACACTCAGAGAATGGACAGCTCAACCTTTCTGCAGAGGACTTAAAAATCCATCTGGAGCTAAAGAGACTTGCGTTGGAGGCCAGTCATTTGGAAATAGAAGCAGCTGAGAGACTGAGGTGTCTAGAGAGTGAGGACAATGAGAAACTATGACATTTGCAGGCTGAGGAGAATGAGAAACTGCTACGACTAGAAGCTGTGGAAAAGGAGTGGCAGAGGCAGCATGAAAATGAGATGCTGACTCTTTGCCAGAGTCATGGAGGTAATGTGGAAGGGAGTAACTTGACCCCAGAAGCACAAAATGTCAGTAAATTTCTTCCGCAGTTTACAGAGATGGATAATTTTGATAGTTCCATTCATATGTTTGAGAGGGTATGTAAAAAGTATGATGTTGAGCAAAGGCTCTGGGTATGGTTCCTGACCCCCTTACTCCATGGTAAAGCTGTAACTGTGTTGTCTAAAATTTCTGATCAGGAATGTTTTGATTATACTACTGTTAAGAACTGCTTGTTAGAATTTTTTAAGCTAACACCTGAAACGTATAGGAAAAAGTTTCGTGAGCATAGATGCAAGGCAGATGAAAGTGTGTGCAAATATGTTGCTGTACTGAGCACCTATTTTCATAGGTGGGTGACTGGATGTCAGGTCACCACCTTTGAAGGGCTGGCAGACCTTTTGGTGAGGGAACAAGCCCTTAGTACTTTGCCTGAGGACATGAGGATCTGGTTAGCTGTTAGACAATGTGCTACTTCAGATGAGTTGGGGAAGAAGGGAGACCTTTACCTAGCAAGCAGGGCATCCCTGCACAGGATAGGGACCCCCAATACTGCTCATGGGTCTAAAGGAACCCATGATGGGCAGCACAGACTGCCCCAACAGAATCTTCCAGTAGCAGGGGAAGCCACTAGTCCAGGTATACATCCAGAGCCTAGGGTTAAATGTTTTGAATGCAACTAGTGGGGCCATGTAGCATACAGATGTCCATGGAGGCAAGGTAGGGAATAAAAGGTGAGAGAGCCAGTAAGTGGGGAAGACAAAATGCCAATAGTAGGTTCTCTTGAGACAACAGGTGTACCGAACTACCATCCTGCAGATGTCCTAATATGGCAGGATTTGGATGAGGCAGTACCATGTGTTAATGCAGTTACACACAGTCAGGCTTCTAGAAAAACATGTGGGTCTGGTAGCCTGGGGGAGACCCAGACAGACCGCATACTTGCAGCCAGGACTGGTGAGGTGGTTACTTCAGTGAGGGAGCTACTCTGTAGCAGTGAGACTGAAGGTGAGCCACAGCGGCTTGTGGGTACTGATGTTCCCTTGGACAGAAAGACTGCAGAGGTAGAGGTGAGTAGTAGTACCCAGGCTGACAGTGAGGCATGCCTGTCAGAGGATGCCAGGCTTCCTGTGGAAGGGGAGCTGGGAAGGGTTACAAAGAGACAGTTGAGACAGGCTCAGCTCTTAGACCCTACACTGCAAGGCCTGAGAGAGGTAGCTAGTGTGGGAGCTAATTCTCAAGGGCAGGGGGAATCTGTATATTGGAATAAAGGGTTACTGCACAGAGAGTGGAGTTGAGTTATGGTGGGAGCTGGAGATCTGATGATAGTGGTAGATAGCCCCAAAAACAAAAGTTTCAGTAGCATTTTAAACAGTTGTTAAGGAAAGGAAAGCTAAACAATATGAAGGGCAACTACAGCCTCCCAGTGAGCAAGTGCTACTTTACTTTAAAGATATTGTTATACATAAAAGAGAGACAGAGATGAAAAAATACTATAACCTCAACAGTAACGATAATTGATTTAATGAAGTAAACTACACCAATATTATACTGGCTGCTGAGGAACTGGCCTGATGGCTGCAGGGAAACACAGAAGGGAAGTGGTGTCAAACAATGATAATACAGTTTTTAACAGTGTACACAAGGTAGCTAATTGGAATGGGACTAGTACATGGGCATGTAAATTATACGTTGTTTCACTTTGTGTGATGTTAACTAAGGTGTAAGTGATTCGTGTATAGGTCCACAAGATGGCAGCAGTGTTAAAAGTTAGTTAGCCTCAGACACATGATAGAACACCACAAGAAAGCCACGAGTAATAGCAGATATGCAAATCATTCTACTTCAAAAATATTGGCAAAAGACAGAAATGTGCATAAAAATGATCTATAAACCTTTCATTTTCCATGCATTGTGCAAAATGTGTAAAAAATATGTAAAATCTCCCCATAAAATGGAGGGGGAATGGCAAAGGGAATGAAATATCCTCTGGAAACTATACTTTGTACCCAGTTGTCATTTGTTATTTTGAGCCAGGCAACTGGATACAACAATAAGCGACCCACAACTGCCTCCAGAGCAGGATAGTCAGGCCTCTTTTTAGGAGCGCTGGTAGGGCTTCCCAAAGAACTGGTCTCTGTCGCCCTGGTTTTGCAGACCCCCTCTGTCGTGAGGGCGGCATCTTCCATTATTCCCCCCTCCTCTGCCCCTGGAGGGGGGGGGTTCACCATGTGTGTCCAGAAAGGCTCCTTGGGCTTTTCAGAACCACATCTTTCCTCCCTTTTGACCCTTGGGGTAGGGTCTAGTAGGGGTGGAAAAATGGACTCTGACGGTAGACAGAGTCTTTCCTTCCTGCTCACACCTTGTCAGTTTCCTTAACTTTAGGCCCAAAAAGGGATGAGCCATCAAAAGGGGTGTTCATAAAGGATGACTTAAAAGGCTCAGCCAAGGAACACAAGTGCATCCAGGAGTGCCTCCTGAGAGCAATTCCTGTACCCGCTGCCCTACTTGTTCTATCAGCTGCATATGAAAAGAGATGCATGGATGAGTTCACTATGGAATTGAGGGTAGCAAGCTGGGAGGTGACTTTGTCTGAAGCTCCTGCAGCTACCGTACCCTGAAGAGTATCTCCAAGCTCTTTTAGGAGGTCTCTTTGCAGTCTTGTAAAATGTGTGAGATAGTTCAGTGAATGCATGGTAAAAGTCGCTGAACTGTACATGTGGTTTCTGTATCTATCCATGATCCTAGAGTCTCTGTTAGGAGGATGGATAGAGGAAGAAGTTTTTGACATCTCCTTTTTGTTGGCTGCCGCTGCCACCATGGCATCAACTGGCACTTCCTTAGTGAGAAAAGACTTATCCTGAGGGGCAGAAATAAATTTATTGGGCCTCCTAGGGACAGGCTCCATGGTGTCCGGAGACTCCCACTCCCTTTGTGAGATGAGCTCCCTGAACTTATCAAAGGGCAGAGACACCCAAGAGGTGGAGGGTTGAGACCCGAAAGCCTTCTGGAGAACCGACTCATCTTTGTTAGGGGTGGTGGACTTCCAGCCACCCCTCTGCTTATGGATTTCTAATATCTCTGCAAATGAGATATCGTCAGAGGGTGACCCTTCTGATTCATCTAAGTCGGTATCGGATGTGACAGACTCCTGTGGGGAGTCTAGGTGCTTCCTCTTGCAAATTTTCTTCCTTGGAACCTCATCAGTGGGAACTTCTGGTGAGGTCTCAGAAGAGCAGGGGCCACCCAATGGGGTTTCCTGAGGCTCAGGGTCTCTATGTTTCAAAAGGATCTGTGAGCAGAAGTAGACACAGGTGCTTTTGGGGAGGAGGTAGTTGGACCTGAAGTAGATGTCTTGTGGGACATCACTCTCCTCATGATTTCAAAGGCACCTCTGCTTCAATGAGAAGGGACCGCTTGATTCAAAGAAACCACTAATTTCCTCGGCACCAGAACAGTGGGCTCTGAACCAGAGATAGGAGCCAAACTTATCTGAGCCGAGGCCCCGAGAGGCAAAGTCGGAACTGACAGGTCAGTCCAACTAGACTCCCTAGACCCGACCAGAGAGTGTCAGCTCCTAGACTCCTCGATAGGCACCGAGAAAGTCCAAGTAAATGGAACCGATGGCACTGGAGCAGGTGTTGGCTCCGAAGGCTCAACAATCATCAGGTCCAACTCCTCCAGCTCTGAAGGACTGGTATGGTTCGGAGGAGGAAAAGAAGTTGATGGCATAACAGTCTTCGGCTCCGAAACCACTTGGGTCGGAGCTGATAAAAATTTAGCAAACACCGGTGCCTGTAGCAACTTCTGCACCACATGATTCACATCCAAATTGGATAGGCTGATCGCGGACCAAGATGAATGTATGGAGGGAGGAACCGACTGGAGAATGGGAGACTTTAATACTTCGGATACCAGTTCCAGGACTGGGGGCCAACTCCGAAAAGACAGGACGCTTGGCCTCGAAGGCTGTGGAACCGACATTGATTTTTTTTAGATTTTGTCACATCAGAAGAAGAAGCATTAAAAGACTTTGAAGACTTTTGTGACTGGTTGGATTTATCCTGGTCACTCAAAGCTTCCTGAAATGAAGATTTTAGAAGTCCTCTGTCTATGAGTTTTCTTTTTCTCTCATATAAAACTCTGGAAGAAAAATAATGGCAAATGGAGCAGCTTTCTTGCAAGTGCAAGGCTCCAAGACAATAAACACAATTAACATGGCTATCTGTCACAGACATCTTTTGTTCACATTTTAGACACTTTTTAAAGCCAGACTTAGGGTGCTTGTCTTTCTCCTGGTCAGCCATATTAAAGTCTACAGTATCAAAATATCTACTGTACAGTAACAGACTGTAGTCTCAAAGAGAACACACACACACACACACACACACACACACACACACACACACACACACACACACACACACACACACACACACACATGCACGCACACATGCACAAACACACACACGCAACTTTAGTAAACTTAAGCTACAGTAATAAGCCCTAAACAGCAAATGGGCTGTATAAGAAAAACTGTGAAGTAACTATAACTATCCAAATGCACTCACGCGCACTATGTCTAAAGTTTAAAGAATCTTATTTAAACTACAAAGGTATATAACTATGCTAATATTATAAAGGCACACCAAAGAAGAGAATGGAATATTAAAGGCCTATAAAAAATAAAGGCCAAAAGGAGAAGAAATATCTATTACTAAGCTATCAAATTTATAACTATGACAACTATCACTAACTATTATAAGAAATATCAAATTTAGCAAAGTTATTAGAAAAAACGCTATACTGGCCCAAGCTGTGCGAGGAAACCTCCGATCTATTGCAGTGGCAAATTAGATCTGAGGTAACTTGAGGTGCATCATGGGATAGGGACTTGGCCTCGAGCTGTCTGAAGACCTTGAGCTTTGTAATAGGCTGACTTGGAGCCGAGGATCAGCTCCGAACCCATTGTAAGAATGAACGGCAAGATAGAACAAGTTCACATCTAAAATTGTGACCGCTGACATTGACCCAAGGTCCAAAGGATCAAATGAGCTGAAATTGTGGTACTCTAAATTATTTTCCTGACTTGGAATCTGAATGAAACCTTGTTGAAAACCACTCCTATGAATTCCAAAGTTTGATACGATTGTAACTGAAACTTGTAGTTTATGGTTATCCCCAGAAGGGAGCAAGTCTGGAGTACCTGATCTCTTGCTTTTATTAGTAGATGTCTGGTCAGGGTGGTAGTTGGCCCCACAAGAGAGGAGGAGGAGTAGCAATACTCTTCCCTAGCAAATATACATTAATTCCCTACTCAAAACCAACACCCAACTTCTCCCAAGCCAAAGTACAAATCTCTATATTAAAACTTAACAACCATAAAAACATTTGCATAATTGCTCTGTATATTCCTCCACTAAACAACATACCGATATTAGAAAACATAAGTACCTGGACTTCCTATCATCTTAGGTGATGTAAACATTGACTGGCTAGACATTGCCCACAGCAACCCTTCAAAAAACATAAACCTTTACACCTTCTCCCAACTAATTGAATACATCACCAGACCCACAAAAATAACATCTGGGGCTCCACAATAGACTGGATATTAGTTTCCCACCCTAACAATATCATCACTGCAGGCATACTACCTAATACCATTAGCGGCCACCACCCACCATATATCCTATGCAAAGCTACCCCAACCCCAGGCCAACACCAATACAGAGCAACCAGAAATTTGACTAAATTCCAACCATTCATATTTAATGAAACCTTAGCTAAAGTAAATTGGGAACTACTCAAATCCCTACCACTTAATAAGGCTGTTGAATTCTTTAACTCCACATTCCTAGACATCCTAAATAGGCAAGCACCCACCCGCCAAAAATGAATAAAAACATAACCATGCAAGCTGGCTGTCAAAATCCACCAAAGAAGACACATCCTCAAGGGATAAAATCTGGAAATCATGGCAGAAAAAACAAAGACCCCCCCCAACTCTACTACAATACAAGCAGCTCCATAACCAGTCAAAACATCTAATAACCAGTAATAAAAAAGCCCACTACCTCCACCTACAAAGCCAACATAAAAATAATCCCCATAAATTATAGTCCTCCATCAATCAATACACCCAGGCTTTCAAAGCAACCCATCCCCTGACCCACACAAAACCCCTACCGAACTTGCCACCCTCTTCAATTCCTACTTCATTGACACCATACCTAACCTAAATACCACCTTTCCTATGGTTAACAGCACCACCACCAAGACAGCTGATGACTAAATCATCCCAGAAAACAATCCTACCCTCAACTCCAACCTAAAATTCTCCCCATACCCACCGCCACAATAAAAAAAAACTTTTACTTAAGCTAAAACCCTGTATTCTAGCCCCTGACAATCTACTCCCACACTTCTTGCAACTAGCTGCAAACTCTATAGCTTATCCCATCAGCATTACTCATTAACAGAATAGTTAAAGGATCCCTTGTCCCAGACATCTGGAAAAAGCATTCATTCTCCCCTTACACAAAGGCAGCATCAACACAGACACCACAAACTTTCGACCAATAGTAATTCTGTCACCCGTCTCTAAAATACTGGAGAAATGCATCTATACCCAACTCCTCAATCACCTGCTTGAAAACCAAATTCTATCACCAGCTCAACATGGTTTCAGAACAGGACACAGTACCACTATTGCCCTCCTCTCCTTCCTTGATACAGTTAACCAGGCATGGGATTCTGGTAAAATAATCGCTTCTCTTTTCCTCAACCTCTCCAAAGCTTTTGATACCATTTCCCCACACTATTCTCTTCTCTAAACTATCCACCCTCCACATTTCCCCACCTACCCTACAGTGGTTCAATAGCTATCTCTCCAATAGGCAGCAATTCACCAAACAGCAACAGTCTTACTCTCCCTTCCTCAATACTTCCAGAGGGGTACCCCAAGGATCCATACTTGTTCCTGTCTTATTTAGCATCTTTATTAAAAACTTTCATTCCACTCTCCCACATTGCTCAGTAATCCAGTATGCTGATGACTCTACAATAATATGTACTGCAAATTCCAGCTCTGAATTCCAGCAAATGACCCAGAATGCTCACACCTCTACTGAATCTTGGATGCTTAACAATTGTCTTGCCCTAAATCCAAAAAAAAAAAAAAAAAAAAAAAACTAAAATAGTAATTTTTACCCATTAAAAAACAACTCTCATAGATAAAAAAAAAACTTCCTCACTATACAAGCCCAAGACAATACCACTATAGAAGATGTCCCACACACTAACTTACTAGGCATTATTATAGATGAAAACCTTAACTTTGACCTACACATAAACGATAAGATAAAAAAAAAATGCACCAAAAGCTCGGTATGCTCTACTGGCACCAACACTTTCTTAGCCTCTCTACTAGACAAACCCTCACAACTACCTTTTTATTACTCTCTCTCCTTTATGGTGCCCCTCTCCTCACTAATATCCAAAATTCTACAAAATCCAAACCTGATATGTATTACAACAGAATAGCCAAATTTTCCACCAAGGCCAAATTCTTGTCCCATCACTGTAACTCACTGAAACAATTGGGCTGGCTGGAACTCCCCCACCATTTCTCATTCACCCAACTAACTACAGTGCACAAAATAATCTACAGATGCACAGACTGTCCTCCTGTCTCAACTCTACTTGCCAAATACCAACCCAGCAGGCAACTTATTTATTTATTTTTATTTTACATTTGTTGGCTGGGCTAATCTAGCTGGATACATGTCCATTTTCAGTAGAGGCCCAGGGAGATAAGCTCCAAGCATTAGTAAATTACAAAAAAGATTACAATAGTTAAAAATGACTAAATTCAAATACAAAGAAATTAAAAAAAAGATTTAAGAGAATCAAAAAATTGTTTCTGTGAATAATAGCTCGCAAGCTGTGCAAGGTTTAAAATACAATTGAGTACAAGGACACTCAGAATTCTGAAGTAATGATTAGTAGGTCTGAGAAAGAGAAAGAGAGAGAGCAGAAGAAGGCAAGAATCACAAGGGCTAGAATAAGGTTAGTTTCTATTGATTAAAGCTGTAGAGGGGACAAAGGTTGGAAGGAAGGGGTATAGAAAAAAGAGCATTAAGGGGGGAAAAGTAGGGTTTAGTCTGGTTTAGAACAGGAACAAAGCCAATGAAATTTCAGATGTTCATAGGTTCATAGGTTCATACTAGGCTATCTGCCCTAGGGCATTTATAAGCCTAGCCAGAGTGTATTTTGGCTTTCGCCACCCATTTTAAAATTAATTTTGCTATGCCCTTTTTCGAGGTTAGTATACTGTGCCTCTGTCTAACAGTGACACAGAAGTGATACCCGGGGTAAACCTATGATCTCCCATCCACTCATCAAGATTCCTCTTGAAGAGAGTCAATGGAATAACCTGTCCTAACCTGGACTGGGATTTTATTCCAGAGTGAAGGGAGCCTCTGGGTTATGAATCTGTCCCTCCAGCATGTCCTATTTATTTCAGTGCTGAGGTTCAAGTCTCTTGAGCGCGTAGCTCGATGGGATTTGGATTTTCTGAGGTGCAGCATATCCATGGCTTTATACGTCAGGCAGAGATCACCTCTGAGCAGGCAGTATGCCACTGAGTAGAGCTGGAATTTCTTTAACCGGGCAGCATATGGCATCTGTTTGAGCCCTTTGATCCTCTTGGTGAGGTACTTTTGGGGTCTTTCCAGTTGCTGCAGGTGTCTGGTAAGGTACATCCCAAAAGGGGCATTGTACTCAATTATGGGCCTGATGAGGGATGAGTAAAGAGGCACGATGACCTCCCCTGATCTAGATGTGAATCCCTTCATGATTAGGTGGGCTATATAAAATGTTTTTCTAACCACTTTGGCCACGTGGTTGTCAAATGAGAGATTGCTATCAACTTGGGTCCCCAGGTCCCTAAATACTTCTTCCATACTTAATGGATTACCACCTATGTGGTAATTTGTGGGCACTTTGTTTTTGCCAAAGGGGATGACTATACACTTTTTGGCATTTAGCTTGAGGCCATGGCTCTGGCACCAGTTGTCTGTTTCTATGAGGCCCTTTTGGAGGATGCTTGTGTCGGCTGGAGAGTTGATTATAGCGCCCAGTTTGCAGTCATCTGTGAACTTGGTCAGCCACAGTCCTTCCGTGTTTGCCTGTTCCTCCGAGAAATATATACCGAACAGGAGAGGTCCCAGGACTGAGCCTTGTGGGATGCCACTTGTAACTGGTTTGGAGTCTGACATGGCTCCAGCAATTCTAACCATGTGGGTTCTATCCTTGAGCCAGATTGCAACCCATCTAGTGACATAGGGGTTTATATTTAAGCTGGTGAGCTTATCTATAATGCCCGAGTGGGGTATTGTATCGAAGGCTTTTGCGAGGTCCCGGTAGGCTGTGTGGACCACCTTCCCCTCGTCAATGGCCTTGGTGACTGTTTCAAAGAAATCAACCAGGTTTAAGAGGCAGGATCTGCCCTTAACAAAACCGAACTGGGTAGGATCCAGTGTCTGTAGGTCCCCAATATCTTTTTTTATGAGGTCCATGATGATCCTTTCCATAGCTTTGCAGACCAAGCTAGTCAGGCTTATGCGGCGATAGTTTCCAGGATCCGTTGAGGCACCACCTTTGTGGAGAGGGACCACTGTTGCTGTATGCCACTATTTGGGTACATATCCTGTGGTAGGGCTGAGATTGAACAGTAGTTTTATGTTTGGGTTTAGCTCTTCTTGGAGTTCATGTAGGACGCAGCCCAGGACACCGTCTGGTCCCATTGATGCTGTGTTTTTTGCTTTGGAGAGGGCGGCTCTTACCTGAGTATCTGAGATGTCAGGGGGGCAGCACTCTGCTGGGATAGATATTTGCCATTTTGGTGGGGAGTGGGGGGAGAAGTTTGCACTGAACCTGTCAGCTAGGATGTTGGCAATGTCTGTGGGTTCGGTGTATTTTTTGTCATTTTGGACTAATTCTGAGCATATCTGGGAATTCCCACCCAGGTTCCTAACATAACTAAAGAAAGCCTTGGGATTATCCTTAGTGTCCTGTGCAATTTTTCTCAAAGCTGGCCTTAGATGATTTTATGAGTGCCCGTAGTTTTTTGCTAACACTGATCAGAGATGCCTTCCCTTTTTGGGATTTTGCTCTATCATGTAGTAGCTTCCTCCTTCTATTGTATAGTTTGTTTATGGCTGGGGTCCACCAGACAGGACGTCTGCCTTTGGAGGATTGGGTCTTGGTTTTATTTGGGATTGCATGATCCATGCATTCCTGAAGGTGTTCATAGAATGCATTTATAAAGGATTCTGTGGTCTGGGCCGTATTTTCCACAGGCGTGGGGGCTTTGAAGGATTCCACCTCGGATTTGAGGAGTGTGAAATTTGCTTTAGAAAAGTTTTTCACTGTGGTTTTCTGGGCAGGGGGTGGGGTCGGGATGTGAATATCCAGTGAGATTAGTTTATGGTCTGATCTTACCAGTGAGGGATACACTTCTGGTCTGGAGCATAGAGTCCCCATGTTGGTGATGATCAGGTCCAGTATGTTTTCCCCTCTTGTGGGAGTGGTAACAAGTTGTTCCATAGCATTTGAGTTTATAAATTCTAGGAACCTTTGAGATAGGGTGTTGGAGCTAGAGTAATGCTCTCAGTCTATGTTTGGGTAGTTGAAGTCGCCCAATATAATGGTGTTTGGAGAGACCTTCACATTTTCCAGTGTTCTCAAGAAGGCCGAGTGGGGTTCCTTGGTTTGGGAGGGTGGTCTGTAGCAGGCTATAAACTGGAAAGCAGTTTTACCCACTGTTAGTTGCACATGGATAGTCTCTGATGCTTCGTGCTGTGCCACCAACCTGGAGGTGTGGGTATCTTTGACGAATATTGATACTCCCCATCCTTTTCTGGTTTGGTCCAAGTTTTGGGGCCGAAAAGCATGGTATGAGGTATAACCTGGTAGTGCTGGGGTGCTCTCGGGAGCCTTGAACCAGGTTTCTGTTACTGCACAGATATCGATGTTCTCCATGCTAAGGAGAGTTTTGAGTGCATGCATCTTGAGGGTTAGACTTCTGGCGTTGAGTAGCATTACTCTTAGTTTCTTATCCCTTGTGATACCTATGGAGGTGGGTTTGTCTTTTGAGCCTTGCCTAAAAAAGGCACTATGGGGGTAGCAAGAGCCTTTCCCAATATCCGAAAGCCCAGGGGTAACAGGTGCAAGCCATCCCTAGCGAAGCATCGTGGCTTGTCGAGCATGTCATCCCAGGCTGACAGGCATTGGATCCCCTTTGAATGACACCAATACTTAAGCCATTTGTTGAAATTGATCATCTTGTCTTCATATTGTGGCATCATTCTTGGTGAGGGTAAGATGCTACTCAAGGTCAGGGTCATACCGGCCTGGGCCACATGCTCATAGAGCTCCTCTATGTCTCTTTTCATGTAGTCCTGGGAGGTACGTCTCAGGTCATTCACACCAGCATGGACAATGACTGAGTCATATTTGTACTTGCCTTGGAGTGACCTGAGTGCTTGTGTTATGTCGTGGATCCTAGCGCCTGACAGGCAGCTCACCATGACCTTCTCCTTGTTCAGCCTGGTGAGCGGGACGTCAGTGTGCCTGACGATAGAGTCACCTATTACAAGTGTATCAGGTGTGTTGTTTAGCCTTAAGGGCTGTGACTGTTCGGCACACTGGCTTTGTGAGCTATGTGTTGCACGTGTTTTGTTTTGGGGTAGCGGTTGCTTGGGTGTCTGCTTTGGAGGTCTCTGCTGCTTAGGCAGATTTTTATTTAGAGCCTCCGGGTATGTTTTTGTGTGTTTATGTGTTTGATTTGCTGTCGTGGTAGGTCTATGTGAAACTGGAATTGTAGTGAGTGTGGTTTCCTTCTCCTCCTGACAGGTTTCACCAGTACTGAGTTGAGAGAGCTTAGCCTCCAGTTTGGCTATATGGTTGCATCTCTCACATGTGTTGGAATTTGTTGGGAGGAGAGGGTTGTCTGTGTACATGAGGCAGTTGTAACATTGCCTCAAGATTCCCAGATTCACCAGCTGGACCAGAGAGGAGATTGACAACTGACCTTTGGGCATGCTAGAATAGTATTGGGAATTCCTTTATAATTAAAAAAAAAGGGCCAATGGGGAACAAGGTACTCAAGGGGAGTTTGTGAGGGTGTAGTGCTTTTAATTTTTTAGTGCTGACTTATATAATTGCTTTAGTGAGCAAGTGCCAAGTAACTTAAATGCAATGTGTTACAGGTAACTTAAATGCAAAAATGACAAACAGTAACTTTCTTTCAAGTGAAACAAGGAAATAAGTACAGTAAGCAATGCAGATGTCACTAGGGATCCACAGAAGCGCTGAAAATCCGCGTTTTAGGTGGAATTATAGTTTCAGGGAAATAACAAGCAAACAAGCATACAAACACAGCTAGATTCAGCAGGCCTGGATCTAGTCTATGCTACAGCAAACAAGGTGTACCAATTCCATTAAGAAACAGTTCAAATATGCAGGCACTATAAGCCTTTAACCAGAAATTCCCAGCTCAGAAGGGTAGAGTCCAGCCTCTCCTCCCACAAGAGTGCAGACCACGAACCTTCTTAATGTAAAATAACTGGCCTGAAGCCCAAGTGCTTAAACCAGAACTAATACACTTTTAGAATAACAGACACTGAGCCCTCACTCAGCTGTTCCCAACTTAGAAGGATGTATGCTACCTGTCCTGCCACCACAGTGCAGGCCACAAACCTTCCTAATGTAAAACAACTGGTCTGAGCCCAAGTGCTTAATCCAAAAGCCTTAGAATAATAGCTACACCTTAATCAAGTTACAACCAAGCAGTAATAAATACAATTGAATACTTTAAAGAATGCCTGGATTAGTGCTCAAGTTATACAAACAAAGCTAGATTCAGCAGGCCTGGATCTAGTCTATGCTACAGCAAACAAGGTGTACCAATTTAGTAAGAAACAGTTCAAATATGCAGGCACTATAAGCCTCTAACCAGAAATTCCCAGCTCTTTGAGATGTTTCTTGAAGAGTGGTGTGGATGAGAGAGATGTGAGTGTACTAGGAAGATTGTTCCAGATTTTACCCACAATGTTAGTAAAAAGTGAGTCCCCACCTTTATTGTTTGATTTAATATTGGAGATTAATAGCTTATTTGCTGAGCGAAGTGTTGCGAGATTTCTATATGGGGAGATCAGGTTAGAGAGGATTGGGGTATTGTTTGGGTGATGAAGAATATTATGTGAGATAAGCAGTTGCTTATACAGTAGATGGTTTTGTAGTTCTGACCATCCAAGTTGTTTAAGGTTGTGACAGTGGTGGGTTCTGAAGGGGGTGGCAGTGGCAAATCTAGCTATGTTATTATAGCTAGTTTCAAGCTTGCTTAGATTGTGTTTTGATAGATTGATGTATATGGCGGAAGCATAGAATAGAGTAGAAGTTAGGTGAGTCTGGGCAATGGAGGTTTTAGCTAGTGGTGTGAGGAAGGGTTTGATTCTATACAGGGAGCCTAGTTTTTTATTGACAGTCTGTATAATATTGTTGATATGTTCGTCGAAGCTGAGGTTATTATCTATGGTTATGCCCAGTAGACGTGTAGTAGTGTCAGGGGAAATAGTAGTTCCATAGTTAGAGATAATTGTGAAGTGGAACTCTGGTGACTTTTGAGTGGGGGCAAAAAGTAATACTTTTGTTTTTTTAGGGTTAAGGAGGAGGTAGTGATGGTTGAACCAATTTTCAACGGTGTTAAAAACTGCTTGATCTGAAAATCATCTACTTCTAAAAGTAGAAAAGCCCACCTTACCTGCTGGTCAACTCTTCTACATCTTCTATAATTAACACAGGCAGCACCTCCACCTTCAAACAAATAGAGAAAAATCATCTCAACTCTTCCTGGCTATGTACTTACTCTATAACGTAACCTCTTCCTTTTCCTTATATGATAACTAAACTCTTTTTATTTTTTGTTACTAGTGACTCTTGATACTTTCTCCATATTTATTTTTTTTTCCTTCACTTGTTGATACTGGTACAATAATGCTGATTAATATATCTCTGTTTATACCTCTCTGATTGAATAAATCTGGTAACCAACTAAATTCCTGCTTTTATGTATATATTCTGTATGCATTCCTGTAATCAAACCAACTAACATCCTGCTTTTATGTATATATTCTGTATATATTACTGTAATCAAACCAACTAAATTCCTGCTTTTGTGTATATATTCTGTACATATTACTGCAATTACTATGTGTAAAACTGGTTCTACTTCTGTACCAATTAATGTTTAATTTTGTTCTGTATCTGTGTTCTTGTCAGAGCTTTTCTCCCCAGGCCTCCACTGAAAATGGGATGTTTTAGGCCCAGTGGACTTTCCCAGTAAACAAATGCAATAAAATAAAATAAAATAAAATAAAATAATGAGCCAGTCATCTAAATATGGAAACACTCAGGATCCCTGCAGTCTCAAGTCAGTTGTCACTACTGCCATGCATTTGGTGAACACCCTGGGGACTGTGGTGAGGCCAAAGGGCAGTGCTCTGAACTGGTAGTGACTGGCTCCCAGCCAGAAGCACAAATATCTTCTGGATTGCCTGTTCATTTTTATGTGATAGTATGTATCCTGAAGGTCTGTCGAGCACATCCAGTCGCCCTTGCCTAGAAAAGGCAAAATGGACTAAACTGTGACCATCTGAAACTTTGTGTGTCAGTTCAGTTCAATGAGATCCAGAATTGATCTCCAGCCCCTAGAGAAGGATCTTTGAAGAGTTGAAAAATGCATGCCCACTGCAGCAAGGGTCTTTCCATCTTTTTTAGACATGGAAAGTGTCATTAACTTTAGAGCCAAACAACGAACTGCTGTCAGACCTGTCTCTTTTCATGTAGTCCTGGGAGGTACGTCTCAGGTCATTCACACCAGCATGGACAATGACTGAGTCATATTTGTACTTGCCTTGGAGTGTCCTGAGTGCTTGTGTTATGTCATGGATCCTAGCGCCTGACAGGCAGCTCACCATGACCTTCTCTTTGTTCAGCCTGGTGAGCGGGACGTCAGTGTGCCTGACGATAGAGTCACCTATTACAAGTGTATCAGGTGTGTTGTTTAGCCTTAAGGACTGTGACTGTTCGGCACACTGGCTTTGTGAGCTATGTGTTGCACGTGTTTTGTTTTGGGGTAGCGGTTGCTTGGGTGTCTGCTTTGGAGGTCTCTGCTGCTTAGGCAGATTTTTATTTAGAGCCTCCGGGTATGTTTTTGTGTGTTTATGTGTTTGATTTGCTGTCGTGGTAGGTCTATGTGAGACTATAATTGTAGTGAATGTGGTTTCCTTCTCCTCCTGACAGGTTTCGCCAGTACTGAGTTGAGAGAGCTTAGCCTCCAGTTTGGCTATATGGTTGCATCTCTCACATGTGTTGGAATTTGTTGGGAGGAGAGGGTTGTCTGTGTACATGAGGCAGTTGTAACATTGCCTCAAGATTCCCAGATTCACCAGCTGGACCAGAGAGGAGATTGACAACTGACATTTGGGCATGCTAGAATAGTATTGGGAATTCCTTTATAATTGAAAAAAAAGGGCCAATGGGGAACAAGGTACTCAAGGGGAGTTTGTGAGGTTGTAGTGCTTTTAATTTTTTAGTGCTGACTTATATAATTGCTTTAGTGAGCAAGTGCCAAGTAACTTAAATGCAATGTGTTACAGGTAACTTAAATGCAAAAATGACAAACAGTAATTTTCTTTCAAGTGAAACAAGGAAATAAGTACAGTAAGCAATGCAGATGTCACTAGGGATCCACAGAAGCGCTGAAAATCCGCGTTTTAGGTGGAATTAGCGTTTCAGGGAAATAACAAGCAAACAAGCATACAAACACAGCTAGATTCAGCAGGCCTGGATCTAGTCTATGCTACAGCAAACAAGGTGTACCAATTCCAGTAAGAAACAGTTCCAATATGCAGGCACTATAAGCCTTTAACCAGAAATTCCCAGCTCAGAAGGGCAGAGTCCAGCCTCTCCTCCCACAAGAGTGCAGACCACAAACCTTCTTAATGTAAAATAACTGGCCTGAAGCCCAAGTGCTTAAACCAGAACTAATACACTTTTAGAATAACAGACACTGAGCCCTCAATCAGCTGTTCCCAACTTAGAATGATGTATGCTACCTGTCCTGCCACCACAGTGCAGGCCACAAACCTTCCTAATGTAAAACAACTGGTCTGAGCCCAAGTGCTTAATCCAAAAGCCTTAGAATGATAGCTACACCTTAATCAAGTTACAACCAAGCAGTAATAAATACAATTGAATACTTTAAAGAATGCCTGGATTAGTGCTCAAGTTATACAAACAAAGCTAGATTCAGCAGGCCTGGATCTAGTCTATGCTACAGCAAACAAGGTGTACCAATTTAGTAAGAAACAGTTCAAATATGCAGGCACTATAAGCCTCTAACCAGAAATTCCCAGCTCTTTGAGATGTTTCTTGAAGAGTGGTGTGGATGAGAGAGATGTGAGTGTACTAGGAAGATTGTTCCAGATTTTACCCACAATGTTAGTAAAAAGTGAGTCCCCACCTTTATTGTTTGATTTAATATTGGAGATTAATAGCTTATTTGCTGAGCGAAGTGTTGCGAGATTTCTATATGGGGAGATCAGGTTAGAGAGGATTGGGGTATTGTTTGGATGATGAAGAATATTATGTGAGATAAGCAGTTGCTTATACAGTAGATGGTTTTGTAGTTCTGACCATCCAAGTTGTTTAAGGTTGTGACAGTGGTGGGTTCTGAAGGGGGTGGCAGTGGCAAATCTAGATATGTTATTATAGCTAGTTTCAAGCTTGCTTAGATTGTGTTTTGATAGATTGATGTATATGGCGGAAGCATAGAATAGAGTAGAAGTTAGGTGAGTCTGGGCAATGGAGGTTTTAGCTAGTGGTGTGAGGAAGGGTTTGATTCTATACAGGGAGCCTAGTTTTTTATTGACAGTCTGTATAATATTGTTGATATGTTCGTCGAAGCTGAGGTTATTATCTATGGTTATGCCCAGTAGACGTGTAGTAGCGTCAGGGGAAATAGTAGTTCCATAGTTAGAGATAATTGTGAAGTGGAACTCTGGTGACTTTTGAGTGGGGGCAAAAAGTAATACTTTTGTTTTTTTAGGGTTAAGGAGGAGGTAGTGATGGTTGAACCAATTTTCAACGGTGTTAAAAACTGCTTGATCTGAAAATCATCTACTTCTAAAAGTAGAAAAGCCCACCTTACCTGCTGGTCAACTCTTCTACATCTTCTATAATTAACACAGGCAGCACCTCCACCTTCAAACAAATAGAGAAAAATCATCTCAACTCTTCCTGGCTATGTACTTACTCTATAACGTAACCTCTTCCTTTTCCTTATATGATAACTAAACTCTTTTTATTTTTTGTTACTAGTGACTCTTGATACTTTCTCCATATTTATTTTTTTTTCCTTCACTTGTTGATACTGGTACAATAATGCTGATTAATATATCTCTGTTTATACCTCTCTGATTGAATAAATCTGGTAACCAACTAAATTCCTGCTTTTATGTATATATTCTGTATGCATTCCTGTAATCAAACCAACTAAATTCCTGCTTTTATGTATATATTCTGTATATATTACTGTAATCAAACCAACTAAATTCCTGCTTTTGTGTATATATTCTGTACATATTACTGCAATTACTATGTGTAAAACTGGTTCTACTTCTGTACCAATTAATGTTTAATTTTGTTCTGCATCTGTGTTCTTGTCAGAGCTTTTCTCCCCAGGCCTCCACTGAAAATGGGATGTTTTAGGCCCAGTGGACTTTCCCAGTAAACAAATGCAATAAAATAAAATAAAATAAAATAAAATAATAAGCCAGTCATCTAAATATGGAAACACTCAGGATCCCTGCAGTCTCAAGTCAGTTGTCACTACTGCCGTGCATTTGGTGAACACCCTGGGGACTGTGGTGAGGCCAAACGGCAGTGCTCTGAACTGGTAGTGACTGGCTCCCAGCCAGAAGCACAAATATCTTTTGGATTGCCTGTTCATTTTTATGTGATAGTATGTATCCTGAAGGTCTGTCGAGCACATCCAGTCGCCCTTGCCTAGAAAAGGCAAAATGGACTAAACTGTGACCATCTGAAACTTGGTGTGTCAGTTCAGTTCATTGAGATCCAGAATTGATCTCCAGTCCCTAGAGAAGAATCTTTGAAGAGCTGAAAAATGCATGCCCACTGCAGCAAGGGTCTTTCCATCTTTTTTAGACATGGAAAGTGTCATTAACTTTAGAGCCAAACAACGAACTGCTGTCAAAAGGAGCACTGACGAATGAGGACTTTAAGGGCTGCGCAGAATCACACAAGCACATTCAGGCATGCCTACTAATGGAAATGCCTGAACCCACTGCCTTTGAGGCATCTTCATCTGCATGAGAGATAAACCTCATGGACAAATTAGAAACAGCCTGTAAGCTAGCCAACTGAGAAGCTACAGAAGTTTGAGC